>NC_084464.1:149928787-150229352 GCF_027409185.1 Cynocephalus volans | reverse complement strand
CCATAGTCCAATTTTGCACAGAGGAAAAATGTGATCCAACTTAAAGTTTCAAAGGATCACTTTGGTTGCTGTGTTGAGAAGAATCTGTAGAAGACCAAGAACAGAAGCAGGGAGTTAAGAGAAAAATTCATGGGAAACATAGCAACTTAGACTAGGTGGTAACAGTATTGATGGTACGAATGGGGCCCAGGAAGGCCAGGTGAGATCTACTGACAGATTGGGTTTGGGGAATGAAGAGTCAAGGCGGACTCCAGGTTTTTGGCTTTAGCCAAATAGAGGGACGTAATTGCTATTCATGAGAGGGAAGGACTGTGGGAAGAATAGTTTTGTGAGATCTCAGAAGCTTAGTTTTAAGCATGTTACATTTTTGACTCTTATCGGAGTGGTTTAGAGACAAATACTTGATATTCATCAATGTATAGATGCTGTATAAAACCATGAGTTTGGGTGCGATCACCAAGAGCCTGATAGAGAAGAACAGTGGCTGAGAGACGGAGTCCCTGGTGCGTTCTATTCTTGAGGGGATGAGAAACCAGCAAGAGAGACAGGAGGTGCAGTCAGTGAGGGAGGAGGAAAATGGCCAGTGTGATATACTAGAAGCCAAGTGAAGAAGGTGCTTCAAGGAGGGTGGAATGATTAACTACCAGATGTTGCTTGATAAGTCAGTTAAAATGAAGACTGAGAAATGACTACTGGATTTAGAAATGTGGAGGTCATTGTTGACCTTGATGAGCGAGGTTTGATGAAGTGGTAGAGATAAAAGCCCTATAGTAGTGGGTTCAAAATTGGAGAAGAGGACTTGAAGAGAGTGACTAAAACTCCTTGTAGTGGAATTTTATTGGAAAAGAGCTCAGAGAAAAGGTGTATGTGCAAGGGAAAATGGGATCAGGAGACAAATTTGTTTTTCAAGATGGGAGATATAGCATAGTTGTATGCTAATAGGAATGTTTCAGTAAAGAGGGGGAAATAATGACATGGAAGAGAGGGGAGAAGGGCTTAATTCCTTCTGTGGGCAGGGAGGGATGAGATTTAGTGTACAGATGGAGGACTTGGCTCTAGACAGGATCATCGACAATTCACCTGTTGTAGCGGAAGGGAAGGCAAAGTACATTAGGGTACTTCAAAAAGTACACGGAAAGGTTTGTATTTTAGTTCTATTTTTCCATGAACCTTTCTAAGTACCTTGTGAGGGCACAGAAGCAGTAGGTAGACACGTAGATGATGGCATAATTCATCTTGTGGAAGTTCTATTCTGATCGTTTCTAGTTCGTAAGTGAAATAGAAAGCGAGGTCATTACTGAGAATGAGAAAGGATCAAAAGGCTTGCAGATTTGAGGAGAGAGTGGAAAGTGGAATATAGTGGAGAAATATAAGGTGGTTGAGCAGCATGAAAGGCCACCTGAAAGAAGTGGTCATGATTTTAGAGTGAGATGAGATGGCTAGGATGGTTCGTTGTCTCCATCCACATTCAGCTGCAGGAGTGCAGGCACAAATGAGGTGAATTGTATTTAATTAGGGTTGAAGTTATGTCATGTGGGATATGTAGAGAGAGATGCAAGGGATTCAAGATATATGAGGGAGAGAGATTGTAATGGTAGACCATGGAGTAATAACTGGTGAGGAGGAAGGGAAGTTTTGGGGAACGAGAAACAGGGAAAAGGTGGTTGGATCTTTGAATTGTAGGTCCTGTTGGGGTTGAAGAGTTGTTGGAATTGGGTAATGGAAGGAGTGAGCTGGTAAGATAGGAAGTGGTATTTGCAGAGTAGAAGGTGTGAAGTTGAGAATATGAGGTTGCACTTATTGATAATGACAAGGTCTGGAGAGCACTGTCCAATAGAAATACAGTGCAAGCCACAAATGTAATTTTAAGCTTTCTAGAAGCTGCATTGATGAAAGAAAAATAAGTAGATGAAATTAATTGTAATAATGTATTTTATTTAGCCCAATATATCCAAAAATACTATTTCAACAAGTAATCAATACAAAAATTATTAATATATTTTATTTCTTTTGTTAAAATTAAGTCTCAATTTATACTAGTCACATTTCAAATAGCCGCACATGCCTACTGGCTACTGTATAGGTAAGAGCATATGACCATGGGAGTAAGTGACTGGTGGAGAAGGGAAAACAAGATCGCTAAGGAAACTCAGAGGCGAGGGTATTGAAAGAGTCATTCCCACCAATGATCTGCATGTATATAAAAAACATTCAATAATTATAACAATGAGAATATAGAAGAGTATGTGAATTCAATGCCAAACGGTGTGTAGAGCTGTTAGGGTCATTTAAAATATAGTATACTTTTTAACCTTTAAATTTAACTTGTACAATTAAAATGTCACTTTCCTGAGATGTGTTCTGGTTTTTCGCAGAGCCTAAATTTTTCTCTGTGTGTTGCACACCCTAAATGCTTGTGTCTCAGCACAGAGAGAAAACACACTTCTTGTCTGTCCCATGGCTTTTATGTTCTTTGTTATAGTACTTTATGTAGCTTCCGTGTTAAGGAGGTTGTTAGAGTTTGGAGGTAAAGAATTTCATCAAAGAGAAAGAATCCAGGTTTGCACAGATTTCTAAAACTTTTTGTAATTAGGTTCTTCAAAACCCACTGATTCAACTGGTAGGGAATCATATTAATTAAAGATGAATTGCAATAGCTAATTGGACTAAAACAAAACAATACCAACTTCGGAAGATATTTTGAAAACAGCAGGTTCTACTAAATTTCACTGTAATTCATCTTTGTCCTTATTCTTCCCCCACCACCCCTCCCCCCCTTTTTTTTGGTAATTGGCTAATATAGGACTCAAACCCTGGACATTGGAGTTATCAGCCCCATGCTCTAACCAGCAGAGCTAACTTCCCGGCTCCTTATCCTTCTTAAGAGTATTTTCTTTAAAACTGGAAAAGCCTCGGTTTTAGCTATATTTCTGCAACTTGCTAGTTGAGCAATTAGCCTCTCTAAAGCTGTTTCCTCATCCATAAAATGCCTGATCAGGTTATTGTGAGGTAAAGCAGAGTACTTGGTGTGTAGAAAGTGCTTAAAAATAATCTCTCTCAGTTCCTCCTTCACATTGTTACCAAAAATGTGTTTCTTAAACATACAGTTGAACATATAATTCTCATACGAGGTCTCTTAAAAAGTTCATGGGAAGATTTGTATTATCATTTAATTCCACTTTTTCCATGAACTTTTTGAAGTACCCTCATATTTAAGCTCTGGCTTTCCCCTATCTATAGAAACCCTTCTGGATCACTTAATAGATCTTTTCAGGAACTGGCCACTGGCTCTTTTTCAGTCTCTGTCTCCTGCCCCTCACTCCTAAGTTGCATGCTGTTTGTCAGATAAATAATACTTTGTACCTGGGACATTTGGTTTGCTGATCCCTCTCCCATTTCAAGACCCAGTTCAAATGTCACTTCTGTGAATATGCCACAGCCACTCCTAACCCCAGACACTCACTTCTCTGGACCCCTTAGCAACTTGTACATCACATTATTCCATTTCTTCCACTAGACTGTGAATTCTGGGATCATTGTTCGTACTTTAACACCTAACAAGTTATTTTTTTTAAATAATTTTTATTGGTTACCTACTGTATGTTTACTTTTATGAACTGATAATTTTGGGGGGGTTTTGGCAGCTGGCCAGCACAGGAATCCAAACCCATGACCTTGGTGTTATCAGCACCACACTCTACCAACTAAGCTAACCAGCCAGCCCTGTATGCTTACTTGTAAAGTACATAAATTTTGTACTGTAGATAGAGGGAGGGATTATTTACATATAAAGTCTGTTTCCTTTGTTTGGAGTGTGTGTGTGTGTATCTGACATGCCTCATTCCCACTCCCATGCCCAAACCCTCCACTTCACAAAGCAGTTTAAGTCTTTCTGGGAGCCTTTACTGACTCTTCATATACAGTGAAGTGAACTTCTTGTGTGTTTGCTCAGTGTCATGTACTGTAGCTCAGCAGTAGGGTCTATTCCATGAAGAATGATGAGCAGTTGAAAATGCCTGTCTCTGATGGCAGGGACCCTGTCCTTTCATGTCCATCCCTGGCCTCAACTCATTGCTTATCTCATTGTAATGGCTGAATAAATTTTGAATAAAGGAATTTGTAAGTACAGATTTTTAAAGTTGTTGATATGTTAATGAAGTACATGAAGATGTCCCGTCACCCTATTTTTTTCTTTTTTAAAGTCCTGGTCATGTCATTAGCTTTATAATCTTGTAATCTTCCAGAAGTCCAAACGTTGACTAAAGGAAAAGTGGCAAAAACACATACATTTATTTTTTTAACTTCATTCTTTTACTAAACTTAGGTTAAGATGTACCTGTTTTGCAATTTTTTAAATATAAGATGCCTATTACCTAGGGAAATATTATTTATGTAATTTTTTAAACATTAAAAACAAAAGTGAACTTTGGATTCTTTTTCTTTTAGCTTGGGATGTGGTAATGCCAGCCAGACTTTTCAGAGCCCTGACCAGATCTCACTATATTTTATCAAAAGCACATCAGTGCCGAAGATTTGTTCATCTAACATTAAAACCACCTAAGAAATTTGAAAATACAACATGCGCCATCCTGACAACGTGTCAGAACTTGGATTTGTTCTTTCCTGATTCAGCAGCTGGTGGTTTGAATAAATCTCAGATCCTGGAAATGAACCGAAAAACATCAAACACAAGTGTACTCTTTCCATTAAGTGCTATGCATTGCCATGCTGAAAAAGCACACCTTCCATCCATGAAATCCTTTGCTGCGCACAGGAAAGTGACCCACAAGCCAAATCTATTGGGTTCTAAGTGGTTTATAAAAATACTAAACAGGCATTACTCACCTATGTCAACTGAAATATTTGTTCCAAAACAAGACATTCCCCAAGTCAAGAGACCACTAAAAGCATCCAGGACCAGGCAGCCATCCAGGACCAACCTTCCAGTCCTATCTGTGAATGAGGTAAGGTGGGTGTGGTCGGGTGTGTTCACAGCACTTGTGTTTAGTAATCAGCGCTCACCCTCTAAACTAGTGTGCACTGCACCACAGTTTCACTGCTAACATAAGACAACTGGCAACCAACTCAGAATTTCTTTCATCAGGGTCTTTGAAGCCTCATATATCCAAAGGGAATCAAAATCTTATTTTTTTTTTTAAGAATTAGTGAAACATATAAAGATAATATTTATAGGCAATAAAATATAACAACATAGTTTATGAGGGGATTAGTTATTGGCATAAGGAAACTTCGAAAAATGAGGGCTAATAGTAAGTCCAATCTAAGAATGGAACTATAAAAAACAAAACAAAACAAAAAACCACCCATTTTAAAAAAATCAAACTAGAAATTCAGATTTGAAAAAAATTGTAACTGTGCAGACAAGTAAGCATTCATTAGCCTATGGTAACTGTGCATGGGGTGGTGAAATGACATGGCGAGGTAGAATCAAAAAATAGCAAAAAGGTTTTTGCTTTTTTATCTTCTAAAGTCTAAAGGGAGTGTGTTTTATTCAGTATTAAGAGATTTCTGGTAATTTTTCAGCTGCAGTTTGCATTTCCCTCTAAGTGATAAACTATTTAAGGATCGGTCAGGATCAAGCCTTCTGTGTCTTGCTTAATACCTAAAATCATGCTTTATACTTAATAAATGTTTATTAAATTGGAAAGGACTGAAAAGAGGCAGAGGAATCTTTAATATTGATAGTCATCAACATTAAAAGTAGGAATGTACTTAGAGCACAGTGTTATAACACAAAGGTCAAGGGTTCTGATCCCCATACTGGCCAGCAGCCAAAAAAAAAAAAAAAAAGAAATGTAGATATTTAAAATTTGATTAAGCATTCTGAATCTGTCAGAAAACAGGTTAGAATGTCTGTCTTCAGATCTTGATTCTGAGAAGTAGACCCTGAGCATGTTTAATTTTGGCAGTGTTTTACTGTGCAGTTGACATCCTTTTAAAAGGAATACATGCCTTCATTACTAAATCCTCACATTATGAAGTTAGGAGTTAAGCAATGATTTTTACTTTAGATTCTAATTTGGTTTAAATTCTTGTATGATTTCCATGAAGCCAGGATGTGAAGGATGGAAGGCTGTGCAGGTTCTTCTCCCAGCCCTCCATTCTTAGAGTTTTGGGGGTAGTATGGGAAATTCAGTATTTAAGCAACTGAGGGGACATTGTGCATCTGAATTCATGGCAGATCCAAAAAAGAGATCAAATCATTTTTTTCTTTTATTACATCTAGCAGCACAGTGCAACAGGTTTCTTATGAAAAAGTTGATATGGTCAGAAAAGTTATCTGTTTTGTAGTTAACTGTTTGTGAACTATCAAAGAGGCTTTATTTCTTTGGGCTATCCTTGGACTTGAAAGCAATTTTCCTGAATGACATTTTTTATTTTTCTTTAGGATTTTTTTTTTTCTGTTTCCTTCCAGGAAAGGATTAAAAACAGATTTTCAAAATTCAACACAGTTTTAAATGAGATAGCATTCAAATTTAAGACAGAGCAAAGAGTTAACATGAACAAGAAATAAATGTTATTAAGTACCTGGTATGAATAATCTAGATGAATATTTACTTCCGAGAAGCCTAATAATTAAAGGATGAAATCATCCTGGGTTGTATATTTCTCATTGTCTCAGGTGGGGGCCAGGGGTGTGTGTGGAGAAAAACATAAAAATATCTTAAGAGAAATACCTTTTTCCAGCACTGAAGTAAAGGAGTCATTTATTTCATGGTTTTTTTTATAGGAGACATATGTAACATAATAGACAATGACTTCAGTTGGACTTTTGCAAAAAACAGAAGCAATATGTTGTCTCTCTAAGATCACAGGAAAATAATGGAAAATCATGTTTCTAAAGTGATCTGAGGTAATGTAGTTTTGGAATCTTATTTTCCGAGGATTTTATTTTTCATGGAGAAAGAAGTCTTGAGTCGTGATGTATTAGTCTGTTTCTTTTGCTTATAACAAAATACTTGAAACTGGGTGGTTTATAAAGAAAATGAAATGTATTGTTTACAGTTTCTGAGGCTGGGAAATCCAAAGTCCATCTGGTGGTGGCAACAGTGACCTAGGGGGTCTCATATTGCAAGATGGCGGAAGCAGAGAAAGCAGACAAGACACACTCTCCTCTCTCTTCTTTTAAAGCCATGAGAACCACACCCATGACCACCATTTTTAATCCATTCATTATGGCATGGTCCTACAAACTAATCACCTCTTCAAGGCTCCACCTTTCAATTACAGTAAAAGGATTTCTCACCCTCTTATCATAAATACATAAAACATAATACATAAAACTTGGGGGACAGAATTCAAGCTTCATCGAGTTTGGGGGGACAATTCAATCCACTACATTTTACCCCTGGCTCCACAAAACTCCTGTCCTTTTCACATGGAGATACATTCATTTCATCCCCAAAGTCTTAACTCACTTCAACCCAAAAGTCCAAAGTCCCATCTGTGATGTCAAAGAAGTTATCTACTTCCAAGATAGAATGGTAAGACAAGCATAGGGTAATTGTTCCCATTCAAAGAGGGAGAAATAGGCCAAAAGAAAGGAGTAGCAGGTCCAGAACAAATCCAAAAACCAGTGGGGCAAGCATTAAACCTCAAAACTGGCAAATCATGTACCTTGACTCCCTGTTCAATGTCCTTTGCATGCTAGTGTGGGGGTTGGGTCCCAAAGTCCTTGGGCAGCTCTGCTTCTATGGCTTTCCTGGTCTCAGGCCACACTTCAGCTCTCCCAGGTTGGTGTTCCACTCTGGTAACTCCACAGGTCTGGGGTTTCAATGGCTGTCCCACTGCCACAGCTCCACTAGGCATGGCGCAGATGGGGTTTCTCTGCTGCAACTCTGACCGCACATTTCCACTGGGCTTTGCTCTAGCAGAGGCTCTCTGCAGTGGCCACCCGTGCAACAAATCTCTTTCTGGATCCCCAGACTTTTCCATACATCGTTTGAAATCAGGGTGGAGGCTCCCAAGACTCCACAGCTCTGGCATTCTGCCAGACTGAAGAGTTAACACCATGTGGATGCCACCAGGGCTTCTGGCTTGTATCTTCCAAAGTTGCAGGTCCAGCCACACCTGGGGCCAATTTAGCCACAGCTGGAGTAGCCAAAGCAGTTTCCCAAGGTGGCCTTGGGTGGCAAGCCCATGGAGAGCACCTCAGGCCTGTTCCTCAAGACCATTCTGTCTTGCTCAGCCTTTGGGTCTGAAATGGAAGGGTTTGCCCCAAAGTCTTCTGCAATGCCTTCAGGGTCTTTTTCCCCTTCTCTTGATAATCCATTCTTTTATACTAATCTTAGCACCATTGCATTTTTCTTCTGAAAATGCTCTCTGCTTCTCAGCCACATGGCCACGCTGAAAATTTTCCAAATCTTTATGCTCTGCTTCCCTCTTAAATTCTGGCTTTATGTCATGCCTTTGCAGCTATAACATAGCGTAGGCTGTTACAAGTAGCCATGCAGCTTCCTTAATGCTTTGCTGCTTAGATTTCTTCTACCATATACTCTGGTTCATGACTCTTAAGTTCCAGCTTCCAAAAGTCCTAGGGCATGGACACAATGCAGCCAAGTTCCTTGCCAGTTCATAGCAAGGGTGACCGTTGCTCTGGTTTCCAATAAGTCCCTTCTCATTTATATCTGAGACCTCCTTAGAGTGGTCTTTATAGTCCATATTTCTATCAGCATTCTGTTCACTACCATTTAACTGGTCTCTAAAACATTCCAAACTTTCCCTGGTCTTTTTGTCGTCTTCTGAGTCCTCCAAACCATTCCAACCTTTGCCTAACACCCAAATCCAAAGCTGCTTTCACATTTTTAAGTATTTGTTATAAGCAACACCCCACTTCTCTGGTACCAATTTTCTGTATTAGTCTGTTTATGTTGCTTATCACAAAATACTTGAAACTTGGATGGTTTATAAAGAAAACTATTTATTGTTTACAGTTTGTGAGGCTGGGAAGTCCAAAGTCCATCTAGTGGTGCTGACAGGGATCTAGGGGTTTCACATCGCAAGATGTGGAAGCAGAGAGAGCAGAAAGACAGACGCTCCTCTCCTTTTAAAGCTGTCAGAGCCATACCCATGACCACCATTTTTAATCCATTCACTACTACATGGTCCTACAATGTAATCACCTCTTCAAGGCTCCACCTTTCAATTACCGTAAAAGGATTTCCCACCCTCCTAACAGTCACAGTGGGGACTAAGTTTCTAATATATAAAACTTGGGGGACACAATTCAAGCTTCAGTGAGTTTTAGGGGGACATAATTCAATCCACTACATGTGCCTAGGTAACATATCCCCAGGACTGAA
This sequence comes from Cynocephalus volans, assembly GCF_027409185.1. Lineage (NCBI taxonomy): Eukaryota > Metazoa > Chordata > Mammalia > Dermoptera > Cynocephalidae > Cynocephalus > Cynocephalus volans. The sequence goes on along the minus strand of NC_084464.1, from coordinate 150,220,029 downwards.
GACTGACTTTTATCTGCCCCAGATTGAGGGCCACTCCATTTTAATATGGGCGTCATAGGACTGGTGAATCCTTTGTCACAGGGTAACCCTTTATACCACTCTTGACTGAGACAAGGAAAGGAGTGTACTTTGTGTCAGAAAGCATGTGGACTTTGTCTTGTTCCTGTACAAGCTCCTAAGCTCATCCTTCTACCTCTGTCAAACCCCATGCATTTGGAATTGGCTGAATGTGGTTTCAGTCACCCTCCATATTAGAATTAAATCTTTACCTGCTCTCATTGGCGGAGATCATAATCTATTGAGATATTCAGCCTACATCCCACTGGCTTATAACTTGTAGGAGTAATAGCAGTGCTGCTTGTTGTTAATGTCCATCTTTCAGGAAAAGAATGCCAAAGGATGAGGACCACTGGTGTAAGAGGGAGAGTGTTTTTCAGACCAACAGCACAGTGTTTTGTGAAATTAACTAGTGGGTTGTTAATCGTGTAAAAAAAAAAAAAATAGAAAAAATATCTGAATGCATTGCTCACGATAAAGGTAAATGCTGGTTTGTGGAGCTTTTGTGGCAGTTACTGATGTGTGCTTATATGTGTACTGGTTATATAAAATGGATTCTCATTATAGGTTGTAATCAAAAAAGCTTACAAGCAAGCTAAAGCATTATACTAGTAATGTAAAATGCAGAAAAAGATGCATTTTTCCCTTAGTAAGTATGATCTATTTCTACTCACAGTACTTCTGACACCAAATACATGGGGCTTTTCCCCCCACACCAACCAGTTCTCCAAATCTCCAAACACTAGAAGGTGTCCTCCAATTCATTTCAATCTCTGTAGGTTAAGTTTAGTCCCACAAGACTGCCCCCCACTTCAGGCACCAGTTCCGAGTCCCAGGCGGACCCCTGTACTTCTGACCAACCAGCTGTAAATTGGGGATTCCCATGGCCCCCTCCTCAGGTTTGATAATTTGATAGAATGGCTCACAGAACTCAGGGAAACAGTTACATTTATTGGTTTATTACAAAAGATATTATAAAGGATACAAATGAATAGCCCGATGAAGAGGTGCACAGGGTGAAGTCCAAAGGGCCCCAATACAGGAGCTTCTGTTCCTGTGGAATTGGGACATGCCACCCTCCTGGCATGTGGATGCATTCACCAACCCAGGAGTTCACTAAGCCCCATTGTTGAGGTGTTTTTACAGAGGTTTCATTACATAGGAACGATTAATTATTAACTTAATCTCCAGCCCCTCTCCCTTCTCTAGAGATCGGGGATGGAGCTAAAAGTTCCAAGCTCCTAATCAAGGTTTGGTCTTTCTAGCAACTAGCTATCCAAGAGACCACCAAGGGTTGCGTCATTAGAACAACAGGCATTCTTATTACTTATGAAATTCCAGGGGATTTGGAAGCTCAGTGTCAGCAACCAAAAGCAAACACCAAATATCACAACAAAAGATCACCCTATCACTTAGGAAATTACAATGGTTTTAGGAGCTTTGTGCCAGGAACAAAGGACAAAGACCAAATATAAATTTCTTGTTAATCACAGTATCACAGTAACACAGAAGCAACATTGCTATAATACCTAATTTTTTCAGTAATATAGCATGAATAAAAATAAACTTTTTTTTTTTAAAAGAAAAGTGTTCCATTAGAGCAGATGAGGCTACTAAAACAGAAATCATAAATAGATTTTTAGCCCCATCTGCTGGAACATGTCTTCTATGGCCGAAAGAAAACAAAATACATAGTGAAATACAGTGTTTTTGGTTTTGTTTTGGGTTTTTTGAACATTTTAAAATAGAAAGCCCTAAATCCAATAACTATTTTAGTTTGGTTTGGCACATCTGTTTAAGAACAAGTTGTTGATCCCATCCTAAACCTGAAACTTACTTTACATATGTACATGTTAGTTAATGCTTAATAAATAAAGACTCACTATAAAAATCCAGAAAAAGACATGTATGAAAATAAAATCTTCTCACAAAGTTACAGGACTTTTAATTAATGGGGGAAAAGTCAAAGACAAGACAGTCCATGGTTCTCTTTCCTTTTACCAAATGGGCTTAAATAAAAAACTTGAAATTTAAAAGCGAAGGAAACAAAACCAAAACAAGGTGTCTACAAATCAAACTTTAAAACTCGTGAATTATTTATTAATAAAAGAAGGCCACAACTTTAACAGAGACCAAATCCAAGAGGTTTAAGGAAGGTACAGAAAGTAGTGTGGCAAGCCACATGTGCTGTGTCACATTGGCTAGAACATTGAACCAAACTAAACAGGAGATGCTGAGAGAAGGAAAGGTGACAAGCTTCACAAGATCCTTTGAATGGCTGAGTAAAGACAGGTTGTGTTTTAAGATCTATTTATAATCGGGTTATTTGGAACTCCAAATATAGTTTTCCATAAAAATAGTGATTAAATGCCTTGCCTTGGTCACATCCTTGAGTTGAATGGTTCTCTAGCCTGCCAGTTTACAGCTCTCATTCTAGAGAAAGAAACTGTCTCTGCCATTTTCAGTATAGTTATGGGAGATCATTCACTGGACCAGCTTAGCTCCTTTCTGTGCCTCCTGCTCTGTCCACTCCAGCCCAAACTAAGCATATCAGCTGTAGCAGTTAACAGGAGCAATTCTGACATCCAACCTAATATACCGTGATTTCACCTGGCAAGCTTCAGTAAATCTGCAGGTCTCACGAAGGACGGCCTGCCTACTGCAGTGCCTCTTTGCAGGATTCCTTTTCTTTCAGCCAGTTTCTCCTCTGCAGTCATGTCATGTCGGCTCTTTTGAACTCCATGGAGCCATGAATGAATAGGTAGTGCTCACAGGACTAAACCTTTAGCTCATACCTGATTCCTGTACTCCAGTGTGGCTCTCTTATTGGATATGTATTTGTATATCAGTGTGTGCTTTCATATGTCACTGTGGGAATGAGCTTATCAGTTATTTGCAAAAGGAGGGTGCTACATCCATTTATCCCCACATTCTCCAATAATTTCAGCTTTCCTGACTCAACTTTTTCTAATTAAATTAAAATCATTTTGTTTATCAGTGGATATTTTATTGATTTTAGATTTTTCAGTTTGTTTGTATCTTCAAGTCCTCTGTTCCTCTGCAGCTTTTTAAACCACATATTAGAACTGTATAACAAATTGAGGAAAAAGCAAAGCAGGGTTAGGCCATTTCTTGAGAAAATGCCATGAGTTAGGTAACAAGTAGGAGGAAGGAAGGAATTCATATACTACTTCTCTAGAATTTCATGCTAGGAATGTAACAGAATGGGAAAGAATTTGGGAGCTGAGATGAGGAAGTACTAAGAATAAATATTGATTTAGTGACTCATAAACTTCTTTTGATCAACTGTAATGTAACAAATGTTGAACATTTGTACCAGTCATAACCCTGAGCAGTTTGAATTCGTCAGCTTGTTTGAACCTTACAACAGCACAATACAGTAGGATTATTGTTATTCTGGTAATTTAAAAAATTGTTAATCAGATTCTGTGCCCTAAATCTTAACTCTTATGCCAGTAGCTTTGAAACTTTACTGACCACATCCCATAGTGAGAAATATATTTAACATTTTACATACATAGTGACCCATTATACATACATAGACATATACTTCAAAAAGCTCGTGGAAAAATAGAATTAAAAGATAGTACGTGTCCGTGAACTTTTTGAAGTGCCTTCATATAAGTGACAGAAAACTTCATAAAATAATATTTACTCTTAACTCTGAGTGATGCACTGTATGATTTTCTATTTTATTCTTTAATTATTTTATAAAGCTGGTTTGGGCCAACCAAATTAATAACAGAACTCACTAATGGGTTGTGACCTACGGTTTGAGAAAAACACTGCATTATGCCATATTGCTTACTGTGTGTATATTGTATAGACACACAATATGAATATCCAGGTGTATACACGAACAAGACTCACAGTACATGAACCAAAGCACTAACCAAACCCCAGGACACATTTCAGGTTTTCAGATCTATTTGTTTAATATTAACCAGAATAAAAATACTGTAATTCCTTTGTGAAAAAGGCATCTCTGCCTATGCGAGGCTAGTGACAAATTATAAAATGACCTCAAATACTAATGTTGCTGTTGCTATGCAGAAGAGTCACAGAAACTCAGGGATGGAGAGACTTTACTATCATTTCATCTAGGCACCTATATGTTGCCTCCGTCCTCTCTCTATCTTGTTCAACCTGTGCTTGAAACACTACCAGTTGGGGAGGGGCTTCTGTTTGGGGATAATCCATTCCATCTTTTTGGCTAGGGAGAGCAAGTTCTTTTGTAGATTGAGGAGAAATTTGTCTCCCTATAACTTTTCTCCACATTGCATCTCTTGTATGAACCTTTGAGATCTTTGAAGAAAACTCTCAAATGCTAGCATTGCAGAGTGGAGTCCCATCAGGCGACACAGCCACCAGCACAGACGCCTCAGCCTCGTGGTAACCCATGTCGTGCTCATCTCCTTGAAACAGGATCTGATGCAGTGCACAGCTTTTGCAACAGCAGATGAATATCATCTGGGGAATCTCTCACAAGACCTGGCCTCCCACGGATACGTTGAAGTAACGAGCTTACCTAGAGGTACTTCTTGAACCTGGGGCCAAGTATTGTGAAAATGTATTAGAAAATAATTTTCCTATGATACTGTCTTAAGTATGCATTTGTTTGTGCTTTATTTTCTATTGGAAGGATAGTATCATAAACGGTGTTGAATCTCTTCATACAAATGACATTTAAAGATAAGAGGTTAAAATGCATTTACAGAGAACTTAGTTCTCAGATTAAAATCGATATGATTTATTAAGCTTTATTCACAGGATCACTGTTACCTGGGATGATCAACGGCCATGCTCCTTCATTTGTCACATTAAAAAGTTATTTTAGTGTTACCGAAGAACCATGAAATTGATAGAAATGGGGAGAGCCTTTAAAAAAAATTTACCGTTCCAATCCAGTACTTTAAAATTAACAAAATCAGCTAAAAGACAAAGGATATAAAAAAGAAGAAAGTTAAACTTAACCCAAGATTTTAGGATAATATCAGGAAGGATTCTTGAGAAAATATCCTGCTTTCCATAAAAAAAAATAAATAACTTGGAACATTTAGATGGAAGAAATTTTGCAGTGAAACCCAAGATAGTTCAATAACCAGAAAATTTATGAATTTACCTCAGAATAGCATAAATAGGTTGTAAACCTCCCTGCTACACAGAAAATTCTTAAAGTCATTGCTCCCATAAGAAACTCGAAATGTTATTGTGCTTTTTTGGCCTCGATGATCTGAGCAGACTGTGCAATTTAATGACAAAAACGAGCACAGTTGACTTAGAAAAAACAGCTGTGTCCAGGACCCCTGATATGAAATCTGCTGAGGCCGTCAGCAGCGTGGTCCCGTGCGCTGCAGGGCGGGGGGCCTCACTGCTGTGGTCTCTCCGTTTCATTTATGTTGCTTTTGGTTACATCGGTGAATTTTGTCTTGTGTAGGATGTAGTCCTTAGGGAAGTGAGAGTTCACCAAAAAAGGTAGTTTGTAAAGGATTTGGTCTCTGAATCCTCCATTCCCCGACCGCTACCAGGAATTCTGAAGCTTCGAGGTTCCTAATTTTACATTAAGAAATTATATATAACTTTTTATAAATTAATAATACTATATTTGTTAATTGATATATTAATATATATTTATAATTTACATTATAGAATATGTATTTATAATAAATATTACTATACTGATATGTAAAGTACCTACTTATTGATGAATACCAGTATATTGATGAATATCGGTATGTAAAGCAACTACTTATTGATGAATATTGGTATATAATATCTAATGTTTAAAATGTTAAAATTTTTAAATAGTTACAGAAGACTATATGATAGTTCCCATGATTTACTTTGAAATCAGATATGTTTTGAAATGGTCGGTATCTTCATTTCCCTATGTTTTCTCTTGCCCCACACTTTACACAATATAATTTAAAATTCAGCAGAATGAGTAGTTTAGGAATATTAAAATTAAATTATTAATAAAATTGTATTTAAAGGAAGGGGATGTATTAATGCTTCTTCAAATTTTATTTTAAATTAATTTTGTAGAAAGTTTAATTCTTAAACTTTACTTGTATTGAACCTAAGACTTTAACCTAAGACTTTAACAATTATTAACTGGACTATTGATTACTGAATCAAAATGGGTATGAATGAGCAGTTTTAAATAGCACTAATAATATCACAGGTTGTTGAATGCTTTATGAAAGTAATTTCTTATGGTTTTTTCATTTTCATGTATTTAATCCTTTCAGAAACCTCAGTAAAAAGATAGAGATTGTGTTATAGAACACTCCATAGTATATAAAGAAATGACATAAGTATTTTATTTAAATGTTTATAGGTGACTCTTATACCTTGTGTTACCTTGTGACATAGCTTTTGTTTATTTTAAATCACAGATGCAGCAAATATTTTGGTGATGGGTGTGGAAGCTTCTGCAAAAGAAGGTGATACTGGAACAATATTCTTCTTCAAGTAAGATAGGAAAGAAACCCCGCTGGTTGATGGGTTCATGGTCAGGCAATTCTGGTCTTTAAAGGTGCAGGTGTACCTTTCTTAACAGCAAATGTGTTCAAAATATATTTGTGATTTAAATTTATCATTTGATTCTTAGTTTAGGAGTGGTTTGTCAGTTTTAGGAATCCTCTGGTAAATCCTCTTACAAAGAAAAGAATTTTTACAAGTACATAATCTTCCCCTGGGTTTTCTGTGTTTGTAAATATGGATTTTCATTGAATAAGTTTATGTAAAGCTCCTGTTTCTCACTCATCTTTACTGTCCCTTATCACCCATGCTACATTCCCGCTGTCTTTTCCTCTTTGCCATTTTCTTCCTTTCCTTTCTTCCCTTTCTGCAGCTCTTTAGCTAAAGTTTTTATTCTACCTTACCTCTCCAGAGACTTCAGACTGGGTCTATGACTCACACACACTTATTCCTTATATTTAAAGGTTGTCTTAATACCACATACTGGGTAGCTGACTGGGAATGTAATGATAATAATGAACATGTGAAATAATTTCATATTATCCTCATCACTCTGAGGAAGGTCTGTTATTCCCATTTTGCAGCTGGGGAAACTGAGGGTCACAGGGATTAAATGAATTACACATAGTCATGGGACTAATATGTGGCAGAATAGAAACACATGGCGCATCCATAAGAGTCCAAACTTCAATAAAGTTTTTTGTGGTCTTAGTCCTTAGTGGATGATAATTGAAAGCCCTATCTTTGTTCCTGTCAATGCCTGCCTTCCTTTTGACCCTAACTTTAGACGTAATGAAGATTCCAACATTTAGTCCAAGTAGAATAATAGCAACCCTGATGATTCAAGTGAGGAGTTTAGATTTCTAAGGACCTCTAGATTGGCACAGTTCAGTAGAAGTATAATGCAAGCCTCGTGTGGAATGATACATTTTCCAGTAACCACATTTTAAAAAATCTTTTTTAAAGATGAAATTAATTTTAAACAATACTAACAGTAATATATGTTGCCTGAAATTAATTTTAATAATGTGCTTTATTTAATCCAACATATCTAAAATATCATTTCAACATGTAATTAATCAGTGAGATTTTTCCCACTCTTCTTTTCATACCAAGTCTTTGAAATTTGCTGTGTATTTTACAGGTACAACACATCTCAGTTTGCACCAGGCATATTTCAAGTGCTCAATAGCCACCTGTGGCTTCTGAGCACCATAACACACAGCATGGGTCTAGATGGAAGAGGGATGCACAATTCACTAGACCTCTCTTCTGCCTAGAAGCGATTCCCCAAACCGATACTGTGGCTTTAAATACCTCTCAAATTCATGTCCTGTGACCCTGTCCTGGCCTATTGCAGCAGCTTACTGACTGGTCTCCCTGCCTGCCTGCTGACCCCACCACCAGTCTATTTGTCTCTTGTGAGCAGGGTCATTCTGCAATAGGCAGTTCTGATCACTACACTCTCCTGCTTAAAATTCCATGGAATCTGACCAAACTTTCTATCACAGCATGAGTTTCCTTCAGAGGTTGACTCCTGCTTGCCTTTAACCTGATTACCCACTACTTGAACACGTCCACAGCCATGCAACTACTACTGTTTATTCTGAGACACCTCCCTGCTCCCTCCCACCTTCTCCCTGGACCTGTGCTTTTCCCTCTGCTGTGCTGTCTCGTTTTCTCATTTAGCTAGCTGTGCTAGTCCTTTAAGAGAGGTGTCCCTCTGGTGCACATCCTATAGTATTCTCTGCATAACTTTTATGGCACTGGTCATACACTGTTGTAATAGGTGGTGTGTCAGTCTTTTCTAGATTGGGAGTTCCTTGAGAAAGGAAGTGGATCATACTCATATTTTTATCCCAGATGCTAAGCACAGACTCACACATCTACTAAGCACTATAGTTAGAAATGTTTAAAGAATGATACGGGGCCATCATATTTTTCCTTCCATTTCCACCTTTCCTTCCTCCAGCACAATGATCCAGAGCCATAATTCCCCTTTTTGTTTGCTTCCTATAACAGCTTGATATGTCAAACTTCATAAATCAAAACAAGCTCATTTATCATTTTTAGACCTTAAATTCTGTCAAAGCCAGAATTTGATTCAGAGAGCCTCCTATAGCTTTATTATAGTTCTGTTCTAAGCACTGTAAGGATGGGTGGCATTATTCCATAGAGGCTTTTAGCCATTGAAGGCTTTAATTTATCTCAGTCTCTTTATTCCACAACTATTAAAAGCATGGTCCTTTATTCTTTGCCCATAGCAGGCTCTGCATAATGAGAGCTAAGATGGAGTCTCAAAAGTGTTTCTTATTTTGATTTCTGTACATTGGAATTGAACCAGGTATGAAAGAGTCTAGATACAGTAAATTATATAGTGTCACAGTAATGGCTGTTTATTTTATAAACCATGTGAGAAATCATGAATTTTTTCGAGGTCAGGTTTTATCAAGAACCAAAAAAGTTCCTCTTATTTTAGCAAGTCCATCTAAGGACCATAATGTCATAACAGTAAATAAATCATATTTTCAAAAATTGTATCCTGGATACATTCTAGAAGTTACCTAAGCATGACTTTGTGTGTGACCGTAAAGAATGTATTCTACCTTTAACTTAGTTGATTATTTTGTTTTTCCAAATCAGGGAAGGAGCTGCTGTATTTTGGAATGTGAAAGACAAAACTGTAAGTCTAAGTATAAAGTATAATAATTTAGTTTTCTGAGAATAAATTAATTAGCACTCAATAATGTGAGATATAAATTAGTAGATAATTCACAACTTATTTGCTCTGCATTACGTAATATCTATCCAATCAGTATCATCTTCCAAAATATATTGTATTTTGGCTTATTTTAAAGTTTCCCACATTTTCCATTCTCTGAGCACACGCTAATTTGTGGAGAATCAGAAACATCCTAGCTACAATACAGAGAGTAAAATATATTTTGCATGTGATAATGTACAAAATGAACAATGTATACACAGTTTAATTGGAAGCTGGGTGCATTGAGTTTTCTTTTAGATTAAGTTTCCTAGAACTTACCACTCATGGGAAATAATTGCTTCAGTATCCAAATCAGAATTTGTTTAATACAACCTTTTTTGATGCAGTTTGGTAACATACATTAAAGCTTTGTATTTAACTTAGTCCCCATACTGGCGAGCTGCCAAAAAATAAATAAATATATTTAACTTAGCAATTTTACACCTAGAAATGTATCCAAAGGAAATAATTACAGTTATGCATAATGAGACTGGCCAATTAGCTCAGTTGGTAAGAGTGCAGTGTAATACCAAGGTCAAGGGTTCAGATCCCCTTACTGGCCAGCCACCAAAAAAAAATTATGCATGATGAATTATGTGTAGAAATGTTCATCAGAGTATTATGTACAAGAGCAAAAAATAGAAATAACCAAAATATACAATAATAGCAAGTTTGTTAAATACATCCATAGGATAAGATATATTACAGCTTTTAAAAATCATGTGGAAAAATATCTATTCCTGGATATCATATCCCACAATCCGAAGAAAATCACTAGTAACATTATGGTTTGCATTCTTTAAATTTCTGAAATAAAAAATGTAAAAGCAACATACTTGTAAAAATTTAAGCAATGCAGAGGTATAGAAAGTGACCATCTCCCTCTCATAGGCATAGAAAATTGCCTTCATATATGACACAGTTTAAATTAAAAGAGCAGGTTACAAAATATAACCAATTTAATATCAGAGCTATCACCCCATGGCCCTGCTGGGGCCCTGAGGCATGGAGCCTGGGGAAGCCGAACCCAGCCACAACCAGGTAAAGAGCACACCAAAAACACCGTTTTCACGTGGGTGGCCCAACCAGAGCCACCACAGTTGTCATGGCTGTCACAAAAATAGCTAGTCTCTATAGCAGCAATCATAGCCACGATGCAGATGGCATGCCAGACTCTCAACTGCATTGACACAAGGAGAGGCACCAGTGGAGACCAAAATAAAAAAAGAAGTCCTCTGTCTTCACAAATCATACTCCAGAGTAGTAGAAGAAGCATCTGATTTACAATATAGGGGAGGACTTGATCACAGCTGTCTCAGTACTGGACAGATCCTCTGGGCAACAAACCAACAGAGAAACAGTTAATCTATCAGATGAAGAGAACAAGTCTATGGTTATTGGGGGGGTGGCAGGGGGAGAAGGGGAATGATTAGATAAGGGGCATAAAGAATAAGTATGATTTGTAACAATATGCTAATTTAAAAAATTTAATACCTGAGCTAGTTAAAAAATATGCTTCAAGCAATCCCAGTTTTACCAAAAGGAAGTATGCACACACACACTGGGGGAGGTGGGAAGGGATCCCAGAGAAAAAGAAATATAAGTGACCAACAAATACTATAAGAAAATACAAATTGGCTATTTGAAGTCGCAAAGATATAAAAGGCTGATGATGCCCTGTGTTCTTTAAGAGTGTTCTCAGAAATGTTTGGATTCCAAAATTGGAAAAACTATTTCAGAGAGCACATTAGCAATATTTATCAAAATTATAAGCATGCATTTCTTTTAATCTAGCAATTCCTAAAGAAATATTCCCACAAGGCCACAAGGATGTATGCAGAAGGACGGCACATTGTGGTGCTGTAATAGTGGAGAGTAGCGGTCATCCCCATGGATGGACATTGAGGATGGTTAAATAAATTGCAGTTCCTCCATGAAGGAGAGTAGTGTTTAAAAAGTTCTCCTATGCATGGTATGATCCCAGTGCATATATAAAACAATAAATGTATACGCATATACACACAGAACAAATGTCTGGAAGGATATGCACCAGGTTTAATCATGGTTACCTCTGGGGATTAGGATGTCAGGAGAGCAGAGAGAGAGAGATGGTTACTTTCTATACCTCTGCATTGCTTAAAATTTTTATAAGTATGTTGCCTTTACTTTTTTTTTTTTTTTAAGAGATTTGAAGAATACAAATCATAACATTACTAGTGATTATCTTTGGGTTGTGGGATAATGATAATTTTTATTTTCTTCTTTATGCTTATCTGTTTTCCAAATGTAAAAACAAGTGAATGTGTCATCCTGGTTAGTTTAGTATCACAATGAATTGCCTTTCCCTTAAAGACTAAGCAACAGAAAATATGTCATTAAATGTAGTGAAAATAACACCATAACATACTTGTTCTGAAGGAGTCAGTTATAATTTCAGGTTAATCTTCTTTTCTTATAGATGAAGCATGTGATGCAAGTTCTCGAAAAACATGAGATTCAGCCCTATGAAATTGCACTAGTACACTGGGAAAATGAAGAGCTTAACTACATAAAAACAGAGTAAGCAACTTTTTATGAAGTTTTTTAAAAGGGCACTTGGAATAAACTAGATAAAGCAGTAGAGGAGATAAATTATTTATGAATATAGAGACTAATTTTAAGAAAAAGGTTATTGGTATAAATACAAAGCCTGAACTGTATAATAAAAATTAGTGGATAAACATAATTTTTTAAAAAATTTCTCAGGCTGGGGCCGACCGCGTGGCGCACTCGGGAGAGTGCGGTGCTGGGAGTGCAGCGGCGCTCCCACCGCGCCGGTTCGGATCCTACATAGGGATGACCGGTGCGCTCATTGGCTGAGCGCAGTGCGGGCGACACCAAGCCAAGGGTTGCGATCCCCTTCCTGGTCACAAAAAGGACAAAAAAAAAAAAAAATTTCTCAGGCGTCCATAAATTAAAACAGGTAATACCAAAATGGAAAATTTAAGTTTTCTAAGCAGCCTAAATTAATAAAATAGCTTCATCAGAATGAACCTATCAGATTATTCCAGTAAAGTTTCTCTTAAGTAAATCTATTTTTTTCCTATTGATTTTGGGTATAAAAAGGAAGTATAATGAGCAGGCAAACTAAGAGAACCACTTGTAGAATTGTGCCTGCAAGAAGTGGGAGTCTGACGTACTGTTCTCAGGTAAAATATATGGATAGGCAACGGATGAGCAGATTTTCACATCTCAGCAAGAGGGAAAAAATGAAAAGAGATGTTAGGGTGGAGAGAGAAGGCAGCAAGAACAAGACAGAAAGGCTTTTTCTGCATGGAAGTTACCTGTCCGGTGGAATGTGAAAAAAGAAAGTCTTCGTGGGTTGTTAAGAAAGGAATTGTTGAAAGCAGAACTTTCAGAAAAGTTGGAAGAGGTGCTAGCTAGAGAAAGACCAGGCATATGAGCTAAGCAATAACAGCCAGCCATGTGCCAAGTACTGTGTTCTAAGTGCTTCCATGCATTATTCTGGCAAAAGCCCTATTGTTGCAGTTAACTGGCTTTCAGGTGAGGTTCGAAGAAGTTTGGTCTTGCTGAAAGGCACCTGACTCAGGAGGGAGGGCCTGGGCCAATGGTGGCTGCAGCGGGGATGTGACGCTGAGAGGCTCAGCAAGAGGAGCTAATAGAATGTTGTTAACTTTATTATTAAGCCCTCAGCCTTGTGGTTATGGTTCCCCTGAACTCCCCTTCTGTGCTCTACTTCCAGATCAAACCATAGCTTCCTAGATACTCACACGCGCGCAGACACACAGACACACAGACACACACACACACACACACTCACACACACTCACTCTCTCTCTCTCTCTCACACACACACACACACACACACACACACACACTCACATTCACACACTCTGTCCCTTAGAGTCTGGGAGGAGTAAAATCCTCAACTCTTTGGATCCCAGAGTCAGCTATTTGGTTTCGTCAACAGGACCATCCTAGCGGCCACCGACACGGTTGTTAAGTGATCTGCCACCTCCCTCACTTCCGTGGTGTGGGCCAGGCTCCTTCGTAAAGCATCTTGTGAACACTGCTCTCTTTTTTAAGTCTTTCCTTTTTTCCTCCACCTGAGGCTGTCAGAGCAGATTCTGCCTCCACCCTCGCACTGGCCCTTGTCTACCTCCCTTTGTCCATCTCTTCTCACATCCTTGGTGGAGGTTTACCCTGTACTTGTCCCGCTCACTTGTGGTGGTTATATTCACAGATTCCCTCCCTTCCCCCTCCTCAGTCCCTTCCAGAGTTCTCCACAGGTACACATCCACTTTTCCACAACTTCCCCGTCTCCCTCCTGTCCCCACTACATCTGTGATTTTAGATTACACTGCACGTATCACTTTATATTCAGCATTTTTTCACTTAGCAATTCACTGTGAACATTCTCCCTATTAAATATTCTAAAACATGCTTTTTAGTTTTTGTTGTGTGGAATTACTATTATTGACCCATTCTTCTATTGAACTTTTAGATTCTTTCCTAATTTTTTACTATTAAACATTGACCTAAAAATTTTTTTCTGCAAATCTTTCTTTGCATCTTAGATTATTTCTTTAGGATAAATTCGTAGAAATAGAATTACTTGGATCAAAGGGTATAAGAACATTTATAAGATTCTTTACACAAATGTTAAATGACCTCTAGAAAGATATAAGGTAACTTTTTCAAAAGGAAAGCTTAAAGTGCTTTTTAAGATTTAGAATATATATATATATATATATATATATTTTTTTTTTTTTTTTTTTTTTTTTTTTTTTTTTCCTTTTCACAGGGGACAGTCAAAACTTCACAGAGGGGAAATCAAGTTAAATGTGGAGCTGGATTTAGATGATGCCATTCTAGAGAAATTTGCTTTCTCCAATGCTCTTTGCCTTTCAGGTAAATGATTGCTACTTATGGGAGAAGGTACTACATAGTTTTTATTTCATCAAGAGAAGTTTAAGCATTTAGTAAAGGTTTTGCTGTTTTCACAGAATACTCAGTAAAGCCTTGGCATTCCTTTCCCTTTTTTCCTCCAACAGAAAAAATAAATAATACAAAATATAGTACCTATGCAAAAGTTACTTATTCCTTATTTAATTATATTGCTAAAGCTTAGTCTCTCCAAAAAAATTTTTTTATTATTATTATTGCCTTTGTTTTCCTCTGCTCTTCTCTCTGTGTGATTGTTATTCTTAGGCAGTCTCTCATGCAGGCAAAGAAAGCCCAGCCTTTTGTGACAGGCACAGGCCTCTGGTTGGAAAACATACTGTAGTGTTTCACAGGAATGGGACAGAGTCACAGCAGCTCTAAGTCTTTTCTGAAAGATCCATGCCCCTGAATAAAACTGTAGAAGTTCTCTAGAATTTCTTTTGCCACCGGTGTCTATTAGGCTGCTGCTGCTGCAGCCTATCCGTACCACTCTGAGAGGCTTCAGAGATTCTGAGCTTCACTCATAGTCCTGAGGAGTGTTGGGAGGCCAGGGAAGTCTCACTGCTGCGCCAGCTACAGAGCTACCCACAGAGTCAGTGTACCTTGTACTCTCTTGGTTTCTGTGATGATGTAAGTAGAAAATCAGGAATTCGACCAAATGTAGCTTTGATCTGCGAACAGGACTTGAAAATCTGTTGTTTCCTCTATCTTTTTTCTACTTCAGTTCTGTCCTTTATAATAATTCACTATCCTTAAATTTCAGTTTCAAGTTTTAGCACAGTTGCTTCTTAAACTGTTGCTGAAATGGCAGTGAAGTTACTGTGCAGTTATGCTTTTTGTATAAATGTGAATATGATGATAAAGAAATGTTCCCATGTTTTTTCTCCCAGTGAAACTGGCTATTTGGGAAGCATCACTGGATAAATTTGTTGACTCTATTCAGTCGATTCCAGAGGTAATTATATCAATTTTATGCTTATTTTCAAGGACTGATTTCTATATGGGAAAACTACAAATTTCCCAATATAGCAACATATTTAGGAGTACAATAAAGTGATAGTAAACAGTAAGATAGGTACACTGAATTTAAGCAAAAATAACTCCCAATTACATATAAAATAATAAGAAACTACTGATTTTTCTTTTCTTTTCTTTTCTTTTTTTTTTTTTTTGGAACTTTTTGAAACTTTAGATTACGTCCCTCTGATGGTGCAATATTTTTAATGTAACTGAAAGAAACAAAGTGAAATGTTTTATAAGGAAGGAGATGACCACTTTCTTGATTAAAAACAGTGTTTTGCTAAATGCTGAGAAAAATAGTAGCATAAAAATGCATATAAAGTTATATTAAAATTTCCAAATATGTTAACAATAATCTTTACTGTGATTTTGTCTTTATTGCGAATGAATAATGTAATTATACTTGGGAAAAGAAGCCCTGCTTTTCCAATAAGAGATTGGGAGTATATATCGTAGGAAATGCTAATGAGAAGAAAAATGAAAAAAGGGGATATAGAATTTCTACCTAGTAAGATTTTGAAATTTTACATTAATCTGGGAGATAGTCATCTTAAGAACTGCTGACATAGGTTCAAAATCATGCCACTTCAAAGTTTGCCTTATGGACCTAATACTTATTGGAAAGAGATAATATGTATGGTTTTTTGGTGTGTATGTGTTTTCCTCCCAAGTAGGCTTTAAAAGCCGGAAAGAAGGTGAAACTATCTCATAAAGAAGTTATGCAGAAAATGGGTGAACTCTTTGCCCTAAGGTAAAAATTTTCTCTGTAAATGAAATATTTCATATATTTAACAGTCTCAAGAAAACATTCCTATAGTTCTACGGTAAAGAGCAAACATTTATACACTTATGGGGATTTCAACTATTTTCATTTCATTGTTTATGAACAGAATTCTCACCCATTGGAAACAGTTGGGCTATATTAGGACCATACTGAGAGAAATTCCTCATGTGCAAAAGAGATCATAATTAATCTACATTAAACCCACATCAAGGAGCACAATAGATGTTTTTTGGTAGAAAGACATACTCTTGAATTTGGTTAATGGGAATTCTCAATAAAAATCTATCACTGCATCATAATGCTAAATAGAACTAATTGCTACAGGAAAGTTATGTACCATATTGCATTGAATCTGAGACACCATAAGATGCCACAGGAGAGGAAAAATGCTGCCAATGTTTTTTTTTTATCACATAATTTAAATTTTACACTTATTGAAATAGCTCTTTTAGTCTTATTTGGATGTAAATTCTATTACATTCCCTCTTGGAGAGACATGAAAAGGGAAGTGTAAGAGAAATAAATTAAGATAATGACAACTAAGTCACAATTGCCACTGGTAAGAAACCTCCAATATTAAGACTCTTCCCATTTTCAGAGACATTAAAATGGGAAGACCTGTCTTAAAATTGATGAACTACAGTAATGCATTGTTTAAAATGTCTGGAAAGATTTTCATTTTATTTTATTCTTGGAATTGTCCCAGGATTTATGGAAAGAACCACCCCAGATGTTGGTGTTTTTCCACTGGTCAATGTTGTCCAGTTTCATCCTTTCTAGCGTGTGGAATGAGTTACCAGAGCTCATTGTAAATATTTACCTAAGACTTGGTTTTCCACATTCTCCGTCAATACTCTGCCTGGAGAGGAGACGTGGTCCAGTGTTTCATCATCTATGCATTTCTCGTAGCTCAGGGACCCTTCAGAGTACCAACAAAAATAAAAAACCCATTTATTGGGAGCATCCCACAGCAGATCTAAAGCCCTGAGTTCTCTAAGAAGTAGAGTAGAGAGATTCTTCTCTCCTGTTCTCTTAGTAATGCAAGCAAAATTTGATATAGTGAATTACAATATCAGAACTCAAAAGTTAGGACAGACTATATGTAGGTTTGTAAATAGTTTCTATAAAGGCTTACTTATCCTAAAATTTTAAAATCCTTACAACAAAAGTGCTTATGTGTTACTAAAAGGAATGTGATAAATCTGTAAATAGAATCATGAAAGTTATATTAGATGAAAAATTAAGACACAAATTATGTATGGTATGATCCTATTTGTGTAAGCAAACAAAAATATATTTATTTTGATATACATACATACATACACATATATATGTGTGTACTTGCGTGCACACACACACACACACACACACAGAGGCATAAAGATCTGGAAGAATACGTCAAAGAGTTTGTAGGGCCTATCCTAGGGAAGAATAAAGGATTTGAGTTGTGTGGTAGGATAAGAGGGCCTACCAATGTTTTTCTGAGTTCTTCTCTAGGGTATTTTCTTTTTTTTATGTAGTTAACAACTATGTGTTACTTTTGCAACTTAAATTTTCATTTAATTAAAAACTTTAAAAGTAAGCTTAGACCTCTTACATGAGAGGGTGTGTGTGTGTGCACGCACATGTGTGTTTGCTTGTCCAGTGTTTACACAAACACTGGGTGGATACAGAGGAAACTAACAGTGGTTACCCAAAGGGAGTGGGAGAAAGGGAAAGATGGAGATAAGAATGGGACTGGACTGGCCGGTTACTTCTGTTGGTTAAAGCATGGTGTTATACTAAGCTCAGCAGTTCAGATCCCCATACCTGCCAGCCACCAAAAGGGGGGGGCAGGGGTTTGATCAATTTTTACCTTTTTATATCTTTTTGATTTTTGAGCCATGTGATTATCCCCACCAAAACATATGTGTGTGTGTATTTTTTTTTTAATTTAATGAAAAATGAAGCTTAGAAATTGAAAACAAAATGAGAGGTTTTTTTTCTTTCTACTTCATACATGATATCAGTATTAAAGATTAAATTAATTTGATTGAGAATTTTGAAATTCTTTTGTGAGTTTTATTTACATGTTTCTCAGAAGTATTTTGCAAAGGTCAGCATTAAAAACATTTCCATAAAATACAATGTAAACGTGAAATACCAAACAGAAACAGTGATTTTTAATTCAAGATAATTAAAAAGTTATAATTTTCCTGTTTTTAAGGCACCGTATAAACTTGAGTTCAGACTTCTTGATTACTCCTGATTTCTACTGGGATAGAGAAAACCTGGAAGAACTTTATGATAAAACTTGTCAATTCCTTAGCATTACTCGAAGAGTTAAGGTATGTATTTTGCACTTTTACTGAGAAAGACACATTGTTGCCTATAATTTGTATGACCGTGTGAAGAGAAATTTTAAATTAAGTGAATTTGTTTAACTGCTTCCAGAGAAATATCTTATTTGGCTTCTGTTCAGATTTCTTTATATTTCCCTTTCCACCTCTTGTCCTTTGTACATTTGCTTTTCAACTTTTTGTGTCAAAGCATCTTCTGATATTTACTGTACAGAATAGATAAGATTGGTGAGAGTTTGGAGGCCTACTCATCCATTAGGAAGTTCTTGTCAAGTTTCAAACAAGAGTTCTGGGGCCCTGAACTGTAGTGATGATGGTGAGAATAGAAATGAATTTAAGCAAGAATCATAATTCCTACAAGACAACTGGTAATAGGAGGCCAGGGAGAGGGAATAATAAAGAACCACTTATGTTTGTCTATAGGTGACAGGTAGGAAGGTGGCAAAGCAAAGAGAGGTCAGAGGGTGAAGGTAACAAGCTAAATTTACGATATGCCAAGATAGCAACAAGATATCCAATTAGAACTATCATGCTGGCATTTAGAAGTGTGGAAGTGAAGTTGAGAAGAGAGACATCTGTATCAAGGTAATGATGGACGTGGAATGATGGAGGTAGACCATATGGGGAAAGAGCATAGAAAACAAAACTCATGGTAGTACAATGTGTGCCCGTAGTTCTATGATATTTTATCATGTGTAGGTCCAGGCAGCCACACAACTGAGATACAGAACTGTTTTATCACCAAAAAGATCTTCTCCACCCTGCGCCTTTAGTCACACCACCCCCCGGCATCCCTAATTCCTGGCAGTGAGTAATCTGTTCTCCATCTCTATAATTTCGTCATTTTGAGAATTCATAAATGGAATCATATAGTATGCGACTTTTAAAACTGGCTTTTTTCGGAGCATAATGCCCTTGTAGCCTAATCACAGCAATGACATCTATCACTTTTGTCGTGCTCTGTTTGTTAACAGCAAGTCACTAAGCCCAGCTCACACTCCAGGGGAGGGGATTCCATGAGAGCGATCACCAAGAGGGGGGAATCTATGGGTAGACCTTAGAAGTCTGCTTAACACGATGGTTTTGAAAATGATGGAGAAAATTTTAGAGCCTACTTTGTGAACACTGACCCACATCATCCTCATACTACCAATTACTGTAATGATTTCTAGCTTTAGGCCACCAAAGATGCTGTAACCATTGCTGCTCTTATTGTGTACAGAATCATCAGCGAGCCAACTGCCACGGCCACTTGGCTTGGACAAGAAAGATGATTCTGGAAGACACGTTCTGATCTTTGGCCTGGGCAGCATCCTTTTTGTTTTCATCCTCTCTATTCAAGATAGAATTATCAAAGTCAGGTCTCTAACTGAGGATACTCACCTGTGTGAAGAATACCTTGACCACCAAATGGTCACCTATTTCATGGGTAAGATTAAATGCAAAGATAAGAAGGACAACAGTGAGAACAGGAGGGCTATCTGAGCCCCTTCTTCCTGTACTGAGTGTGTTCTTTTTTCCAGTATTGAGGCCAGTTTGAGGTTGAGTCCCTCCATGAAGGGATTAACATCTGTACCTCTGTTACACATTAGCAGCTGGAAGAAACGAATGCCGACCCAGTCTCTGGTACCTAGACCAGTAGTGATGGCCCTAGACAATGCCAGCAAGACCAGTCAGCAGACCTTAAGGGTCTGTATCCCTCTATCTATATCCCCAAGATTTAAAATCTCCTAGAGGAAGAAGTAAAACAATTTACAGACAACATAATCTTGTATGCAGAATATCCAAAAGAATCTACAAAGAAGATATTAAAACTAATAAGTGAACTTATCAAGATTGCAAGATCAGTACATAAAAAAATTACATCTCTTTATACTACTGTATTCCCTTTCTGTTGCTTATAACAAAATACCTGAACTGGGTGATGTATAAGAAAATGAAATTTATTGCTTACAGTTTCAGAGGCTGGGAAGTCCAAATTCCAGAGAACACATCTGGTGAGTCTTCTGTGGTGGTGGCTTTACAGCAATGCAGGGCTCTCACATGGCAGAAAATGATGGAGCAGAGAGAGAGAATCTTACATGCTTTCCTTTTAAAGCCCTCAGAACCATGCCCATGACCACCATTATTATCTGTTCATTATTTCATGGTCCTACAATCTAATCACCTCAAGGCTCCACCTTTCAATTACCGTAATAGGATTTCCCACCCTCTTTACATTGTCACAATGGGAACTAAGTTTTGGGGGCACATTCAACTCAAGGCAGTTCTGCCCCTTGCCCTCCAAAATTCATGTCCATTTCATCCCCATAGTCACAAAGTCTTAACTTGTTTCAACTCAGAAATGCAAAGTTAAAAGTCCCATCTGGGACCAGCCTGTGGCTCACTTGGGAGAGCGTGGTGCTGACAACACCAAGTCAGGGGTTAAGATCCCCTTACTGGTCATCTTTAAAAAAAAAAAAAAAAAAAAGTCCCATCTGTAAAATCAAAACAAGTTATCTACTTCCAAGATTCAGTGGTGGAGCAAGCATAGGGTACATATTCCCATTCCAAAAGGGAGAAATAGGCCGCCAGAAAGGAGTATTAAGTCATAAACAAGTCTGAAACCCAGCCAGGCAGGCATTAAATCCCAAAGGTAGTGAATCATGTACCTTGACTCCATGTTCAACATCCTCTGCAGGCTGGTGCGGGTATTGGGTTCCCAAGTCCTCAGGCAGCTCCATTCCTATGGCTTTCCTGGTCTCAGGCCACACTTCTCTCTCCCAGATTGGTGTTCCATGTTGGTAGCTTCACAAATCTGTTTCCATGGCAGTCCCGCTCCCATTGCTTCACTAGGCATGACGCTGCTGGGGTTTTTCTGCTACAACTCCAACCCCACATTTCTGCTCAGCATTGCTCTAGCGAAGGCTGTCTGTGGTGAATCCGCACCTACAACAGATCTCTTCCTGGGCCCACAGGCTTTTCCACATACCCTTTGAAATCTGGCATTCTGTGAGTCAGCAAACTTGACACCATGTGGACACCGCCACATCTTCCAGCTTGTATTTTCCAGTTTAGGCCCAGCTACACCTGGAGCCAATTTAGCCACAGCTGAAGCAGTCAGAGCAGCGGTGGGGCTGGTGTGGGGAGCAGCATCTCAATGTGGGCCTGGGCAGTGAGCTGGTGAAGGGTGCCTTGGGCCTGTTCCCCAAGACCATTCTGTCTCCCTAGACCTCTGGGCCTGTAATGGAAGGGTTGGCCCCAGAGGCTTCTGCAATGCCTTCAGGGCCTTTTTCCCTGATAATCCCTTTCTTTTGTACTAATCTTAGCACCATTGCATTTTTCTTTTGAAAATGCTCTCTGCTTTTCTACCACATGGCCAAGCTGCACATTCTCCAAACCTTTAAGCTCTGCTTCCCTTTTAAGTTCTGGCTTTATGTGATACATTTTCTGCCATAACTCAGCATAGGCTGCCACATAGTAGCCATGAAGCTTCATGAATGTTTTGCTGCTTAGAAATTTCTTCTGCCACATACCCTGGGTCAGCACCTTGAAGTACCACATTCCATAGAACTTTTGGGCATAAACAGAATGCAACTAAATTCCTTTTCAGTTCATAGCAAGGGTGATCTTTGCCCCAGTTTCCAGTAAGTCCCTTCTAATTTACATCAGAGATCTTCTCAGAATGGCCTTTACTATCCATGTTTCTATCAGCATTCTGCTCACCACCATTTAACCAGTCTTTAAGAAGTTCCAGACTTCACGTGGTTTTTTTGTCTTCTATACTCCTACCAGCAGCTGGGCTTTTTCTAGCCTACTGCTTCAGATTCTTCCAGCCTCTCCTCAACACTCAGTTCCAAAGCCGCTTCCACATTTTCAAGTATTTGTTATAAGTAACACCCCACTTCTCTGGTACCGATTTTCTGTATTAGTCCATTTCTGTTGCTTATAACAAATACATGGAACTGGGTAGTTTGTAAGAAAATGAAATTTATTGCTTACAGTTTCAGAGGCTGGGAAGTCCAAATTCCAGGGAACAAATCTGGAGAGAGTTTTGGTAGCGGCAACAGTGATCCAGGGGTCTCACCTGGCAGAAAATGGCAGAGCAGAGAGAGAGAGAAAGAGAGAGACTCTCACAACTACCAATGAACAATTAGAAAATAAAAATTGTAAAATACCATTTACAACAGCACCAAAAACTTGAATTACTTAGGAATAAATTTTTTAAAATATGACCTGTACCCTGTAAACTATGAAACATGACTGAGAAAGTAAAGAAGTTCTAAGTAAATGAAAATATGTATCGTGTTTGTGGAATAGACTACTCAGTATTATTAAGATGATACTTCTGCAGATTTATCTGTAGATTCAATTCAATCAAAAGCATGGCAGCCTTTTTTTTTTTTTAGAACTAGCATGCTGATTTTAAAGTGGAAATGCAAGGGGTCTAGATTAGCCAAAGTAATTTTGTAAAAAGGGCAGGGTTGGAGGACTTTTATTGCCTAATGATTGTAAGACTTACTCTAAAGCTACAGTAATCAAAATAGTTGAATACTGGTATAAGGATAATGTATAGATTAGTGGAACAGAATAGAATCCAGAAATAGACCCATACATATACAAGCAATTGATTTTTATCAAAGATGACAAGTTAATTCAATAGTAGAAGGATAGTCTTTTCAACAAATGTTGCCAGAACAATTATACAGCTATACGTAAAAAAATGAACCCTATTCCATACCTCCCACCATTTTGAAACAGATCACAGAGACCTAAATTTTTAAAAATTACAAAACTTTAAGAAAAAATATAGGAGAAAAGCCTCACGATCTTGGGCCAAGCAAAGATTTTTTTAGGATAAAAAAAAGCATGAACCATGAACAAAACAAACAAGTTGAGAGTTGAACTTCATCAAAATTAAAAACTTTTATTCTTCAAAACACATTAAGAATATGAAAAGGCAAGTATATACTGGAAGGAAACATTCTCAGTATATAAATCTAACAAAGGACTTGTTCAGAATTTATAAAGAACTCTTTTTACTCAATAATAAAAAGACAGCCCAGTTTTTTAAATGGTCAAAAGATTTAAACACACACTTAAAGAAGATATATAAATGGCCAAATGAAAAACACATGAAAAGATTCTCAGCAACAGTTCAGGGACATGCAAATTGAAACTTCAATTAGATATCCTTACACCAATTAAAATTGCTAAAATTGTATTTTTTTTGGTGGCTGGCCAGTACTGGGATCAGAACCTGTGACCTTGGGGTTATAAGGCTGCACTCTAACCAAATGAGCTAACTGGCCAGCCCCAAACCTGCTAAAATTTAAAAGACTGACAATACTAAGTGTTGGTGAGGATGGGGAGTAACTGAAATTTTCATATATTACTCATGGAATATAAATTCGTACAACCACTTTGCAAAACAACTTGGCAGTTTCTCATAGAGTTAATCATTATCTTACTGTATGACCCTGCAGTCCCACTCATAAGTATTTACACACAAGAAATGAAAACATGTCCTCACGCAGACCTGTACAGGAGTGTTCATAGTAGCTTTATTCATAATAGTCAAAAACTGGAAACCACCAATGAGCATCAGTGGAAAGGATAAACAAACTGTGGCTTATCCTACAGTTGAATACCACTCAGCAATAAAAGCAATTAGTTACTGATACATGCAACAACATGGATAAATCTTAAAATAATTACACTGAATGAAAAATCAGATACCAAAGCATACATGTTTTTGTACTTATAAAGTAATTCTAGAAAGACAAATCTGTAGTTACAGGAGGTAGATCAGCTGGGGTGGGGTGGGTGGGCAGGTCAATAGATTGCAAAGAGGCACAAGGGAACTTCTTGTGGTGATGGAAATGTTGTGGCAATAGTTACATGGGTATACATTTGTCAAAAGTCTTCAAATTATATACTTAGAAATGGGTACATTTTCTTCTGTGTAAATTGTCTCAATAAAGTTAATTTGAAAATAAAGCCTCTTGTGAGAATTCTTCAATGACAGATTAAACAAGAGCATCAAACCTTGATGAGGCAGCCATATTTACTGGGGACAAATTTGAAAGTACTCAGAATTTATTGCTCTGGGATGTGTATCCTTTTTCTCTTTGTCTAGAGACTTCTGGTGGAATCATGATTGTTGTGATGAGATAAAATATCATTGCCAGCAAGCAGGTGCAGACTTCTCTCTGTCCTCTGATAACTAGGCTGCTCTGCTTAATTAATAAACCAAGATAACCAGCTGAGCAATAACCAAGATAACCAGCTGCTTGTCAGGTTTGAGCTCAGGCATCCCTTCTGCATCCTGTGACTTCCCTCAATGTTCTTTGATACTGATGCTCGTGGTATCCTTAAAACACAGGAAAAGAGAACAGGATTACAGTCACCGGTGATGAAGGTTTGAGCAAGGAAGACACTGCATGTATGGTCCAGAGGAGAAGTATAAAGATAAGGATGGCTTTCAGGAACTCACTCAAATCCCTTATGTTCAACAAGGAAGCTACAGTGCAAGATGAGAAATGTCAAAAAAGGATCAATAATGAAAACAAAAGAGCACTGATGTGATCAATTAGCTGGATAAGAATTAAACTACTAAGAAGGAAGGGGAAAACCTGGAGAAAGTGCCACTACATCCTCACTCTGCTAAATGAGAGAGAGGGACCCACCAGGAGGAAGGGCTGCTTCCGTACCCGCTGCTGTAAAGTCGACTAAGCAGCACAGAGCAAGCAGAGCAAGTTTCACTCGGTCCCAAAATTTGAAGATTCCTGTAACAAGTCAGTTCTGTGGCAGTCACTTCCTAAAACCTTATATGAACTATATATAAATACAGTAAATAGCTTCTGAATCCTGAATTCACAGGGAGAATGCATACTGTTGCTCTGAATCAATACTGGAAACAAGTGAAATATTTGTCAATTATACCCCAACAAAGCTGGGGGGAAAACATAATGATGTGTTTAGTTAATATTCTGAAGAATAAAAATAAAAATCTATTTAATCTGGTACCATTAAAAATTTCTCTTATGCTCTTTCAGGTTGATGTGATTTGGTTCATTGGTGTCCTTGGGCCAGGACTATTCCTGCCTGCGTTTTGCCTGATGAGCCCAAATACCATCTCCTAGGGTTTCCCAGTCCTTATCTCAGTGCTTCTGGAGGACTCTGTACGTGTTCCTCGGGTATAGCACTTCATAGACTTCATCATGATGGTCTGATTACATGTCTGTCTCTTGGACTATGCATTTCCTAAGGGAAGTTCTGTGTCTTTTGGTTCTCCACACTATCAGAGCACATAGTAGGCCTTCGGTAATGTTGGTTGAATGAATAAAAGCTTCAATGAAAAGATTCAGTGAAAAGATTTTGCCAAAGAACAGGAAGATACAGAAAGATTCCTTTCCTATGCTTTCTCTAAAGTGCCTGACATTCTCCACAGAAGAGGTCTCAGGTTGGTCAGATAATTTAAAAGCAGCCTTAAAATGCCTATTTTGTCCCCCTTCCACTAGC
Organism: Cynocephalus volans; assembly: GCF_027409185.1. NCBI lineage: Eukaryota > Metazoa > Chordata > Mammalia > Dermoptera > Cynocephalidae > Cynocephalus > Cynocephalus volans. Next base: position 150,194,114 of record NC_084464.1, on the reverse strand, counting down.
AAGCTAATTGTTCTTCATTTCATTCCCCAGTCTCACTCTGAGACATCTCCCTGGTGTTAAATCCTCCACAAGTTAGGAAGCATACCCAAAGTTCTCAAACTACATTTCTCAGAGCATTTTCTTAGTTAGTATCCCAAAGGCAGTTGAGACTAGTGAGATTATGTAAAGATTATTTAGAAGGGGTTAGAAGAGTTTAGCCTCCCTTGCTATGCTCACCACAACAGTACTGGCACTACAGGTAACACAGAAAGATAGGAACTGGTCCTGACCTTCATCCAGCTTTACACTGTTACAAGAAGACAGAGCAATGGCAGTGCTAGGAGCAAGTTGTTCCTTGTTTTGTTTTTTTTCTTCAAAAGGCAGAGAGAAAAGTCTTGAGAGAAAAATAGGGGTGATTAGGCATAAGATGTGCTGAAAAGCAGTCAAAAAAGTTGAGGACAGAAGTCAAGTTATTTCATTTGGTCATTAGATTACTGAAAAAGATTCAGGGAGCAGTTACAGAAGGGCCATGGGGACAGAAGCCAGTTTGCAGTGGGTCCCTTGTACCATTTTCTCAAGTTGGTATCCTGCAAGCTTCTGTCATCTATTCTTTTCACTTTTTCCTGATAATTTTCAAATGTGTATCTCTCACCTTCATCTCGTTTGCCTTCCAAATGTTTCCAGTTGCTTACTAAATGTCACAAATCCTCCACATTTACATATCTCCTAGAATCCTTTTTAGAATTATCATTCCCCAATAGAACATAAGTTTTGTGAGCTCAGAGACGATGATTTTCTTCTCTGCTATCTTCCCAGTTCTTGTCAAGAGTCCTCACATATAGTATGTACTCAGTAAATATTTGTATAGTTAATCCATGAAGCTTTTTTTTCTGTGAATAAAACTTTTAATAATGTACAGCAGATATTGGACAGGCTCATTCTTGTATATATTAAAACAAGATTTCCTACATTACAATTTGTTTACATTTGCATACTGAAGAGGTAAAGGGTCTCAGTGGCTATTTTACAGTCCTTTCTAATAAAATGTACAAAAAGACAAGCCCCAAGAATGCCGTTTGGGGGCCTTGGTAACAACATAAGAACGGGCTTGGACTTGGTCTGTGAATCCAGAATCCAGAGGTGCAGGTAGCCTGTGGACCAGGGTTAGCCTCAGGGGGCCAAAAAGACGGCTTTAGTTTCTCCCCAACTCTCACTTAAGAGTGGCAGGGGTGGGCATAATTTCAAAATGAAACTCATTATGTTGTCTCAGAAAATATTGAAACTTCTCTGTTCACTATTTCAGCTAATGGCAGGACCACCTAGTCATTCAACCAGAAACTTAAGTCATCTGGGTGTCCACTTTCTGCTTTACTCTCCATATCCAGTCAGTCAGATCATCTCATTTTCTCCTGAGTTTCATTCATTCCTTGGGAAATATTGATGGAAAGCCTGTGTGATAGAGCCTGGGGTAGTGAAACGGAGGAGTACCATGTTGTCCCCTGCCTCCAAGCCCCCAGCTATTAATATGCATCCCCACAGGCACTTACCCTCCCCTTTCACCTGGACTGGTCTAATACCTTCTCACTGTCTCCCAGCATCTAGACTGGGCCCTTTTCCAGTACCTCTGCACCCTTTGGCCAGAAGGCAGAGAGAAGTGTGTCTTATTCACCTTTCTATCTTCTCTGCCCAGCACAGTATAGTAAATGTTTAACAAATATAGCACGATTGAACAAAGGACTCCCTACTACCTGCAGAATAATGTTCAGACATCATAGCATGGTGTATTTGTTTTCTTCTGCTGCTGCTGTAATGCAAACCTAGAGGCTTCTTATAAGTCTATAGGCCAGAAGTCTGTCTGGCTTGGATGTCACTGGGCAAAAATCAAGGTGTTGGCAGGGCTATATTCCTTTCTGGAGGCTGTGGGTAGGATCGGTTTTCTTGTCTTTTCCAGCTCCTAGAGACCACCCACATTCCTTGGCTCATAGCCCCTTCCGCCACCTAGCAAGGGCAAGTTGAGTCCTCCTCACATTTATCATTCTGAACTCATCTGCGTGCCATTTCCAATTTTAAGGACGCTCACGATTACATGGGGCTCACTCAGGTAATCTAGGATTATCTCCCAATCTTAAGATCAGCTGATTAGCAATCATTTTTTTGTTTTGCTTTGTATTGCTGCCAGTACAGGGATCCAAAGCAATCTTAATCTCGTATACAATCTTAATTCTCCTTTGCCATGCTATATTCACACAATCCAGGCATTTGGATTTATCTTTGAGGTGGGTGGCATTATTATGCCTATATCACATGTGGTACACGGTACCTTTCACAATTTGGTACTAATTTACCTCTTAAACTCACTTCTAAGCACTTCTTTCCAAGTTGTTCACTATATAGCTATGCTTGTCTCCATGCCATTTCCTCTGCTTGAAATGCTCCCCTTCTGCCCCCTCCCCCTGGCACCCCACTTTTTCTTTGTGGCAGTTGCCTGTTCAAAGCCTAATTAACATTGACCATCTCTGTGAAGACTTCACTTTTTCCTGCTCCCCATTTGCATGCATTGTAACATACACACCTATAACTAAATCAAAAAGGGAAGCATTCAGTATTAGGGACTCTTGCTTACACATTTCAATGTATTAGAAATGCTTGAATTGAGGTTTGGAACCAAGAAAGTTCTTAAATTTAAAAATTAGAATACTTTGGGAAATTTCAGGGGGAGTTGTGATAATATATGTAATTTGTAAAGAGTTAAGGAATCAATTGTGTGATGAGGAAGTAGAGAAAGAAAATGTCTATTCTTTGGTCAAAGGTGAAAGAAAATGGAAGAGGGGTGAGTCAGTAGTTTGAAGAGAGGAGCAAGGGTAAGGATCAACACATTATAAACCAAGATCAAGCAGTCAATAGAAACAAATTTTTTTAAAAAGGAAGGAAAGGAAGAAGGAAAGAGGCACTATTCCAAACATTTATACAGATTAGAAACTACAGGGTGACCATAAGTCTGGATATATGGGTGACTGTGTTATCCCTCTTTAGGGCAGTTTAATGCACTATGCAAAACCATAATATGGTGTGCTAGCATGTTCTATCAATACCTGCACATGCACCTGTGATTAGTCTTTTTTCACTGACCAAACCTGCACATTCACCATATGCTACAAGAGAATCGAACTATTTAAAAATTTTGTTTCCAGACTTTCTAATTTCCAGAGGAAAAGATATATGGAAATATTAAGTAGGTATATAATTTGCCAGTAGTCCCACCCAAGTTTTAAATTCAAAGATTCCATTTTCTATTAACCACCCCTGCAACCAGCTTGTGAGGCATCATAATACAGAACCTTTGTGGGCAGAGTTAAAAGCAGTGCCATCTAATGGTGAGTGTGCAGCAGATCAAATGTTAAGTGTTTGGGTTTTTTAGTAGAAGGTAATTTTTTTCTTAAGCATGGCCTAAAGATGACAAAAACAATGAATCATGTTTCAAGTTTGCCTTTTTTAAATGCTAAAAACCCTAGGGAAGCTACCAAAAACTAGGACTCAAAAATCTTATTTTTAGATCTTCCATCAAAATCTTACAAATAGAAGAGCTCTGATATGCAAAGTATTTCTTACAGTTAAATCTGTGCATTACAAAAAGTGTCTGGATAAATTCACAAGAAACTGGTAACACTGGCTGGTTGCCTTTGAGGAGAGGACTGGCAAGCAAGAGTGGAAGGAATGATTTTTCACTGCATACCTATAGAATTTTGAAGCATGTGACCATATTTTCTTAAGTAAATTTTAATTGTTTAAATGTAAATACATGATACTAAGGTCTTTCTTACAGGTCATGAATGAAAAACTTCAGCACTGCATGGAACTAACAGATCTAATGAGGAATCACCTGCAGGAAAAGAGGGCACTTCGCCTGGAGTGGATGATCGTCATCCTCATCACCATAGAGGTAAATAGAAATGCTGTGTGTACCATAATCACTTACCATCAGTTTCCAAATACAGGAGCTTTGATAATAATAAAAATAATTTGAGAAAGAAAATTATAGCAGTAAAGAATATGACTCATTCTAATTACTAAGTCTATTTGGAAGTGAAGTAAGTTTCAAATGACTGAAATATTTTGCAAATGCATTAAATGTAATTTTTGAAAAAGTTCCATACTTTTAAAGATAGCATTTGCAAATAGTTCTAGTTGTATAATGTACAGCCAAACATCAAATCAAGTACCTATGCCTCAGATTTGGGGGATGCCAAGTGAGAAAGGCAAATACTCATTCAGGAGCATTTTTCATTAAGCACAGTTTTGGAAAAGTCATTTTAATTTCTACCAATGATTCATTTGCCATGAAATTAATAATTCTCACCTTTTACCATCCTAAGGTACTGTTTGAGCTGGGACGAGTATTTTTCTGATCAAGGGATAACCAAGTGTTATTGCAAGAAATGCTCAAGTTCTACAATCAAAAATAAATGTTCAGGGCTGGCTGTTTAGCTCACTTGGGAGAGTGGTGCTCGTAACACCATGGCCAAGGGTTCAGATCCCCATTCCAGCCAGCTGCCAGCCAAACAAACAAACAAATAAATAAATGTTCACTATTGGATGATCTTTTATTTAATAGGTGTTTAATTTTTTTAAATGAGACTGTGTTGCTTGAATAAAAATTATGAAGAATCTGGTGTTTGGGTACCACTGACCGTTCAAAAGGAAGATGTTTATTTCAGTTTAAAGAACTTTGGATAACCTTAGCATCTAGGAATTCTAAGCAAAGATACTTTTTCAAGCCAAAAGGCTTAGATTTAAACACCATTCCTTACCTATTCCTAGGGAATCCCAATCATGACCCTGGCTAAAAAAACCATACAGGAACTCAGGAGTGTTTAAGTCACTATATACAATACCAGACAGGCTTTCTTTTTTTTTTTTTTAAAAGATAACCGGTAAGGGGATCTCAACCCTTGGCTTGGTGTTGTCAGCACCACGCTCAGCCAGTGAGCAAACCGGCCATCCCTATATAGGATCCGAACCCGTGGCCTTGGTGTTATCAGCACCGCACTCTACCGAGTGAGCCACGGGCCGGCCTCCAGACAGGCTTTCAATGGCAGAAATGAATTTTATATACCTATTTCAGTTGGCATAATTTGAGTATGACTGCACACTGGCACTTTGCCCTTTATTAATCAATACTTTGTCCTTTCACCAAGTTAGACACAATATTCATCCCACAGAGATACATACTAAGCACAAAGAACTTAACATATGTTTACCATCTTGAATTCACACTTTAAAAAAAAAAAAAAAAGCAAACCTTTATCTTCGTTGCCTTTTATGCATAACCCCCTTGTCCTGATCCCCACCATGATGGGTTTTCCTTTCATACATATCCATGAACACAAGATTACTTTTTTCTAAAATGGCAACTTGGGCCGGCCCCGTGGCGCACTGGGGAGAGTGCAGCGCTTGGGAGCACAGCGGCGCTCCCACCACGGGTTCGGATCCTATATAGGCATGGCCGGTGCACTCACTGGCTGAGCGTGGGCGACACCAAGCCAAGGGTTGTGACCCCCTTCTGCTATCCCCTTACCGGTTACAAAAAGACAAAAAATAAATAAAATAAAATGGCAACTTAACCACTAAACAGTATCCTAAGACCACACATTCATCTGTACCCTTACTGATGGACATGAGTGTTTAATTGCTATAACAGTGCTATGCTAAGGTGAACATCTGTTTTTAGCCCACTACAAGAGTACTTGAGTAGCTATTTTCCAACTGAGTTACCTGTACCCCAATGGTACCCAAAAACTCTCAAGGAGGATGTGGGCGTGGATAGTTCAAGAATTACTTTCTAGATAAGTTCCACATAACGTTCATAAAATTGCCATGCCTGTGTACACACTTGCAATGAGTATCAAGCCTATTCGCCTTTCCTATCTTCCCTTCTGTAGTGGATTGAATTATGTTCCCCCAAAACTCAGAGGCTTGAATTGTCTTCCAAGTTTTATGTATTAGAAACTTAGTCCCCACTGTGACTGTTAAGAGGGTGGGAAATCCTATTATGATAATTGAAAGTGGAGCTGTAAAGAGGTGATTGGACTGTCAGACCATGCAGTAGTGTACGGATTAAAAATGGTGGTCGGGGTGTGGTTCTGATGGCTTTGAAAGAACAGTCTGTGTCTCTGCTCTCTCTGCTTCCACTATCTTGCGATGTGAGACCCCTGGGTCACTGCTGCCACCACCAGATGGACTTTGGACTTCCCAGCCTCAGAAACTGTAAGCAATAAATTTCATTTTCTTTATAAATCACCGAGTTCAGTGTACTTTGTTATAAGCAACAAAAACAGACTAATACACCTTCTCACACTTTACAGAAGGTGTCACTCACCCATCCTGAATAGTTTGGTCCACTACAGTTAACAGCCTTTAAATATATTCAACCTATTTTTTAAAAACTTTGGGAAATCACACAAGAGGACAATATGAAAGACTGGTCAATGAAACAACCTTTAATGGAGACCATTACATCCTCCCCCATCTACTAAGAGGTACATTTCCAATAAAATTTTGCTTCAAGTATCAATGTGTACAATTTGCTGTTTGGGTCAATTAATAGTAACAATTTTTAGTAACTCAATCCCGAAAAAAACATGAACATCTGGTACATTATGGTTATGGCAAATTAAAATTTAATATTTCAAGTTATAAACAAACATGCTGCAAAGAACGAAAGAATGATCAATAAAATACTTTCATAAACATTAGGATAAAGTTTTGTAGGGGAAATGTAAAAAACAGTTTCTAGAAGAAAAAGGAACAAAATTAAATTTGAACAGTTTGCCTATCTAAATGGATTGTGGTGCATATCTACCCTCCACGGTATTACATTCCACTAGACACAAAAGCCTTCTTAAAGATGATACAATAGCTTTATTTTTAAATATCAATATTGATGGTACATTGGAAATTATACCTTTTTCAACTATTTAAATTTGTGATTAAAAACTTCACCTTAAGTTCTGGAGTTTTTATAATATTAGATATAACAAGCAAAAAATTATTTAAGATCACCACCTCACTAAAACAAAATGACCAAAACATTATACCAGAATATTGAGCGTATAGTACATTTACCATTGGCTCCCAAAGCTCTCCTCAAAGTGGGATCAAACTTCTATCACCCATGAGATTTCAGTGGGTAAGACCAACCTGGATTTGAATTCTTGCTTTACTACTACTTACTAGCTACATGTACCACCTTTGGCGAATCACTGAACCTCTCTGGGCCTCAGTTTCCTCATCTGTAAAGCAGGCTTAGTAACAGTACTACCTCACAGGGTTGCTGTGAGGATTAATGGAATATATGTGAAGCTATGAGAGTTAACTATTACTACAATCCACCTTTGGTAAAAACCCATGTATGATTGTGAGATTACATGGAGTCTGAATCAAAGTTCCAGGATCCCCTTTTGAATCTTTAACAAACATCACGAATGGGGGCTGACTGATTAGCTCAGGAGGTTACAGCACAGCCTTATAACCCCAAGATCACATGTTCGGTTCCCTACACCAGCCAGCCACCAAAAAAAAAAAAAAAGAAACATCATGACTGAGACTTAAAGAATAAATGTTAATGAATCCTATATCAGAATGGAGTGGTACATTTAAATATAAAGCAATATTTCCGCTGTTCAAAATGGATAGGCTTATCAGTGCAAACCCAAAAAGGCTATTTTAAACTCCACACATTTTACATATACCAGGCAGCTACTAACAGGCATTCTGGGGTGACTTCTTGGATAACCACAGTAAGCAGAAGCAGGTATATTTTTTATACATAGAATCAATATTTCTAGTTTTATCATTTTTTAACTAAAGCAACTTTATTCACCTATTTTAAATTGTCCTGTCTTTCTAACACTTAAAGCAGTTTTTCCAAAGTATGATCCTAACAGCAACTACATCAACAAACACCCAGGCTGTCCATTAGTATTACTGATTCCTGAGTTCCACACTATAGTAAATCAGAACCTCTGAAGCTGCAGCTAAGAAAGAAGTCTGTCTCTTAAAACTCTCCAGGAGACTCTTAAAGTCACTAAACTCTGAGAACCACTACTTAGAAGCTTTTATTGATTTGTACTCAGGTTATACAGATTTTTTTTTTTTTTTTTTTTTTGTCCTTTTCGTGACCGGCACTCAGCCAGTGAGTGAGTGCACCGGCCAGTCCTATATAGGATCCGAACCCGCGGCGGGAGCGTCGCAGCACTCCCAGCGCCGCACTCTACCAAGTGCGCCACGGGCTCGGCCCAGGTTATACAGATTTTAAATTCATTAGCACACTCTTGCTTATCTCAAGTGACTGAGTTCTCTCTTTCCCCAACCCAATCTCCTCATACCCTGCTCTCCCTGCTGTTATAGTAAGTTAAGAAAATTTTTCCGAATACCTCCAATCCACATCTATTCACTTTCAGTTCTCTCCACTGTTTCTAAATTGTCATTTTAAAGGAAGACCTAAGGTCACTATTCAAAATTCTCTTTCCTGGGCCGAGCCCGTGGCGCACTCGGGAGAGTGTGGCGCTGGGAGCGCAGCGACGCGGGTTCGGATCCTATATAGGACTGGCCGGTGCACTCACTCACTGGCTGAGTGCCAGTCACGAAAAAGACAAAAAAAAAAAAAAAAAAATTCTCTTTCCTCACAGAGGGTTAACGAAACAAAATTTTTTTTAATTTTTAAAGACTACATTTTCATCCCCTCTGCACAATTTGAGACAAAACATGGATTTAAATGTTTCCTTTAAAACAAAATATTTTGACATCCCCTAGGCTGTTACAATAATCTTGAAAGCACAAAGCACTACACACAAATACTCTTTCTTTCATCCAATTCAACAAATATTAAAAGTTATGATGTGCTATTCTAGGCTTCAAGATACAGTGGTAAAGATGACAGATAGGGCTCTGCTTTCATGCAGCTTACATTCTAATGATGGCAGCAGGAAAACAAACAACTGCTTATAGAGATGCTCTGTAGAGAAAACTACAGAAGACATACAGAGGCGGTATGAAAATTCAAGATGGGAACAGACTAAAACTAAAGAACTTAAAATTTACTTGAAATTTAGACATCACCAGTTAGACTTAAAAACAGGAGAGATTCAGGTTAAGTATAAATCTGACCTTTAGCTTCTAAACACGAGATTTGGGAATTTGCTTAACATAAGTTTTTAAAGCACTGCTAATATGAAAAGATGGACTAGAGTGCCTCCTGAACTCATCAAGTGAAGACTTACAGATGGCAGAAACTAACAAAAAATACGGTGTAATTCCAGTCAAATCTAAACCATAAACTAGCCATAAGACCTTAAATTCAAAGGTGTTGATCTTAATCTGAAAAGCCTCATATGTTTGGGTTCTGATCACCTTAGAGATTTTGACTTTAAGCACCCTGATGGCAATTATCAGTAGAAATATTTGTCCAATGGCTCACTACTGAAACCTGATGAACAGGAATCCTCTAATTTTCTTTACGTATCCCTTTTCAGATATGGTGACCAACCATCCTGGGTTTGGCTAGGTGGGACTGAGGGGTTTCCTGGGAGCAGCCAGACTTCCAGTGCTAAAAGAGGGAAAGTCCTGGGCAAACCAGGACTGATTTACTTGAGCTTTAGACATCACCAGTTAAACCCTATCTTCAGACCACATTTTACAAACTAACAATGTTTAAACACCCACCTTTTTCAAATCAAGACTTCGCTTGCTGCATCTCTACAGACCTTTAACTACACATCTACTAACAACAAGAATCTCCCCTACCAACAATCAATAATTTTCATTTAAAACAAAGTGCTGATTTCAGTGCAATCCTCTCAGAAAAGGGGGGGGGGGAACTGTTGATATACACACAGTTATCAATTAGGGGAAGTAATAATTTTTCCCTATAAATTTCATCATTTATTTCACTTTCAAGCACAAAAATCTCAAATCAAACACAACTTGAAGTATAAGCAAGAATTCAGATTCACATTCCTTTTTCAAGAAATGTTTCAACATTAAAATAAGCCTAATGACAAGGATAGTCTGAGAAATGCATCATTAGGCAGCAATTTCATCATTGTGCAAACATCATAGAGTGTACTTATTTATGTAAATGTAGATGGTATAGCCTACTACACACCTAGGCTATTTGGCATAGCCTATGGCTCCTAGGCTACAACCCTGTACAGCATGTGACTGTAATGAATCCTATAGCCCAACTGCAAAACAATGGTATTTATGTATCTAAACATAGCAAAGGTACAGTAAAAATATGGTTTATGGGACTACTGTCATATATGCAGTCAGTCAATGTCCTTATGTGATGACTGTGTGTCTTTTTTTTTTTTTTTTTTTTTATTTTTTTTTTAATTTTATTTAATGACTGTGTGTCTTTAAAAATCAGTTGTGAACTGATACATGTAATAACTCGGATGAATCTCGCACTCAATTTGGCTGAGTGAAAAATGTCTAAAAAGGCTACATATTGTATAATTCCATTTATACAACAAGCCAGAAAAAACAAAACTATACTGATGGAAACCAGATCAATGGTTGCCAGGGGTTATGGGTGTGAGGAGGACAAGTCTATAAAAGGATAGCATGAGGGAGTTTTTTTAAAGTGATAGACCTGTCCTTTATCCTGGTAGTAGGTGGTTACACAAATGTATACTACGTTAAAATTCACAGAACTATGTACCCAAAGGAAAAAAAGTCAATTTTACTGCATAATTCTAAATTTTAAAAAATCAGTGATTATTTCAAAAATATGTTAACAATGCTGTCATTTACTGAGGTATCGTGCTAACCCCCCTTACATACACTATCTTACTTTATACTCATTACAACCCGAGGAGATAAACATTATCCCCATTTGGTTAAAACAAAAAACGAGGTTCAGAGGTTAAGTAACATCTCCAAAGTCATGCAGCTTGCAAAGGACGGACCATGTTTCCAACCCAGATCTGACTCCATACCCTACATTCTTAACCACTGTAATATACTATACTCTCTCCCCTCTGTTCATAAATATCAACCACTCTCTCTCCCAGTGATATATCAGGAGGCCGTCAAGTTTCCTTATTCTATTCCTAACACACCTTAATGTGAAAACATGCAAATAAGCAGAACATGATTCTACAGCAGTGCTATCCAACAAAATTTTCAATATGGTAGCCTCCAGCCGCATGTGGCTATCAAGAATGGGTGGCTAGTGTGGCATTAATTTAATTTACACAGCCACATGTAGCTAGTAGCTACTAAATTGGACAACACAGTTTCAGAGAAATAATATAAAGGAATACACATGCAAGAAAGAAGCAACTTATTAAGTTATGATAGTAACTCACCAACAATAAGAGAACAATTCAAGGTAGATGCATAACGAAGAGTTGCTAAGAAATGCACAAACCCCAAACATGTCACAAAACTAAGTCTACCTTCTGAACACCTCACACCTTCAAGATTTAGCTTAAATATAAACTTCAGTTACCTTACTTTGCACTTCTGTAATATAGAACAAATTAAGTATGTGACTGTGTTTTTCTCCCCCTCTGGATTGGAACACCTAAGGGCAGAAATAGTTCTTATTCAAATATATACCACCAGCACGTACCACCTATAACTGGAGGCTTTCTACAGTAATAAACATTTTTCCATTCAGTTTTAGTGGGAAAAGTCATCATTTTAAGGTCCTTCCGCTAAAAATTCAACTCAAATCTATAAGCATTTAGGTACCAGCAGTATAGATAAAAGGAAGTCCCTGCCCTCAAAGAACTTACAGTAGGAGTGGAGTAATACAAGATATAGGTAGGTAAATAAGAATAATAAAAATAAGTATGCACAAACAGTGCTTTCTTTAGGTCAGAATAGGAACTGTCAGGAATCAGTGTTAATAGAAAGTAGTTTAAGAAAAAAATAACCATTATCTCATTCTTTAATAGCAAAAGTGTAAGATATCTTACCATATCCCCAAGTATTACTCAGAAAAGCATAATGGGACTTAAAAAAACTGAAGTCCTTAGAAATTTATTCTGGCTACCCTCACACTACCAATGTCAGGATCTCATCCCATTCTTTGTAAAACTAAGCTAAAACTAGTCTCAAACAAATCCTTCCAGATCCAAAGTTTCCATGAAAACTGCACAGCATAAAGAAATAGTGTGGTTTTCTTTACACTTAAATCCTGATTTTCTTTAAATCATAACATCCTCTTTTAGGTCTTGGAAATGTGCTAACTGGAATTAGTTTGTGCAGTACAATCTCATGGTCAGTATACAGGAGCTAACTCAAGCATCTGGAGCTAACTCTATTCAAAGAAGTTTGAACGCAAGTACATTTTCTATTTCCTCTAAAAGTCAGTGGGACAGGAGTACTAGCATGAGGAATCTAAAACTCCAGACACCAAGTATATCTGCAATTTAAAGTATATTATGTAGGAGCCTGCAAACTGGAAGACTAGAGAACAGTTTTACACTACAACTTCTTTATAAAAGATTACAAAAATTTAGCAGTCAATTTTCCCATCTTTATCAGCTCACAAATTATATATGACAAAGGTCAGAGAAAAGCTGTGAAGTTTTCCTAGACTGAATGGCCGTGGGCCAGTTAATTGCTTAATTTCTTTGAGCCTGCTTCCTCAAATATAAGACAGAAGGGAGTGAGACTAGATGCCCTGAGAGAAAAAATTGACTTAATTAAGATAATTACTTACAGATTGACTTCGGCAAGGCTTGTGGCTCAATCCTAATTCCTCCATAAAATGGAAAAATATAGGACTGTGGTGGTTATGAAAATATATCCACAAATTCTATACTCCTCCCTTGAAGAGGCGGAGCTTAACTTCCCTCCCTTTGAGTTCAGGCTGCACTTAGTGACTTGCTTTCAACAGAATACAGCAGACGTGGTGGAGTGTGGCTTTCTCTTTGCTCGTGGTTGGATCACTGGCTCTAGGGGAAGCCAACCACCACCATGTTGTGAGGACACTCAAGCAGTCCAATGGAGAGGAGCTGAGACTTTATGCCACCAGCAAGCACTAACTTGCCAAAGCATGAGCCACCCTGGAAGCAGATCCTCTAACCCCAGTCAACAACTTGACTACAATTTCATGAAAGACCCTGACCCTGGACCACCTGGCTAACCTACTGAGTACTCCACAGAAATTGTATGAGATAAACAAATGTTGACTGGTTTAAGCTACTAAATTTTGGAGTAATCTACAACAGGAAGAGACATGTTTTTCAAACTGTAGGCCCTGACCCATTTGTGATTGATGAAATCAATTTAAGGCAGCACAATCAATTTTTTTAAAATGAAATAGAAAAGATAGCAGAGCCTATCACTCATAACTATGGGTACTATTTCCTAAAAATCATGTTTCAGTTTTACATATATGTGTGTACTAGGTAGCAATGTAAAATTTGTTTCTTTTAATCATGGTTGAAAACATTTAAACCCATAGGTCTACACAAGTAGGTTTAAAACAAAAAGCTCCCTGAAGCATAAGGAATTTCTTGAGGGAATATGGTCTCAATAACAACCAACTATAAAACAATCATTTTTTATAAACTTTATGACCAAACCAATAAAATGCAAGACACTCTCAAAATACGTTTTTCCTGATTTACATATTAAGCTAGATATAAAACACAGAGAACATGGTATCTGCCCTAGACTTTAAAGTTTAACATGTAAAAGCATGTCACTTTCCTAATTTAAAAAGTTACCCAACAAGACATTCTTCATAAAATTATTTAGTGAATAAGCTGCTTTGGTGCTCTGTGCTTCTAACCACATTTATTACTTTCCCCTACTATTACTTTTCTCATCTCTGTTAAAAGAAATCCCATCTTCAACCTGAGCATACTCTCACAAATTTTCACCAAAACTAACCGCCCCCCAATAAGTACACTACTAAATAGTTTTCTGCCTACTGTCCAAGTCTCTCTAGAACTATCCTCTTCAGAACAAAAGCATGAACATACTTTTATGGTTATGCCTCAGCAGAACACAAATCAAAACTTTCAGCAACACAAGACTGAAGAATATTTATGCATCACTAAACTTCTGATGAATCCACCCCGATTATTTGCTTGCACTATGATTTTCTTTGAAGTAAAATGTGTGAAACTATTTTTCAACTCCTAATTTGCCAGATTTATTTTCAAAATACCAAAATAAATCGATATGTAAACACCAAACAGTAATTTAACTTATTTTTCTTATTACTGAACTTAGGACATTTGTGGCTGTCCCACAACCAGATTTACTGGAGGACAGATTTCCTCGGCCCTACTCTGACATACACTAACTAACCGCTCTCTGCAAGTGCTAGTCTTCTCTTCAATCTTTGCAGATATGTATTCATCTAAATATTTCCATTTCAACAAGTTATAGAAAGCAGATACAGTCTGTATAGATCTCCTATAATGCTATTAAGTAATAATGACTGTTACTAAAAATCAGAATAATCTGCATACGAGACAAAATTCAAGTGTGCCTGCCTATGCCTTGAGAGAACAGCAGCAAAGCAGCCCAGTTCTAAATTCAAGAGCAGCAGCTCTTCAAGAGAATAAGATGGTCTTGACAGCACTTTCTTTAAGAATGGTATGCAGTTTTAGGGCTTACCCCTGGGTTTATTTATATAAACTTATGTAGAGAATAGTAGTAGGAAACTATTCACTGATTTTAAGAATAACCAGTTACTCTGACTCAAGAGCAATTACTCTAGACACATAGCTAAGTTTCCGCCCAATTGCTTCAATATAAAACTTTAGCATTCGTGTTGTCCACTTTCTTAGTTTCTCTTAAAACAGTACTCTTCACATAAGCACACCATCAGCACCAAAAACTTGAAAGTTTTCAGAATCAAGGTCCAAAAAAATTAAGAACCTAAAGATTTCTAAGATTATCTTCAAAACAATCAAAATCACTTCAGTTCTCTAATAAGATAAAACAGCCCTCAACTCTAGAGCCAGTCCAATGAACCTGGCAAGCCCCTCTAAACACCAACTTTGATGTTTTAGTGATACTGCACTACAACACTTAGATCGGGGTCAGAATTTGGTTTTGGAAGCAGATGCTTAACCACTCAACATGTCATTTACCTAGCTAATCAAAGAATGAGCAAGTTCAAGGCAGGTATATATTGAATCTACACTTTGGAGCCACGAAACTCACACAGTTGCTTAATTTGTCTTCAAAGAAGCAATTAGTCATCAATAGCTGCAAAATTAAGATTTTTAGGAGAGACACCTCTGTATATTAAATTGTCTTAAGATAGTAAGCTTGCCTTAAATATTTTGTCAACTATGTGCCAGGCATTGTGCTAGGGTCTGGCTGTGTAAAGTGGGTTAGACACAAAACTCTTACAACCAGATTAGCATGCTTTAAAACAAAGATAACCTGAAAACTGCTGATTCCATTTCCTTATGAATCAAGCCACCTTTCTTAAGTCTTCAAAATCCTAGATATGCAAAATGAAGAAACCAAATTCCAGTCCTCAAAGGACTAAACTGTACTTCCAAAGAAAAGATATAAATTCTAAAAAAATGGCAACAACAAAAAAGTAAACTTTAAAATGTAAAGAATGACCATCAGGGAATTCTAACTCTCCTGCCATGTTACCATGTCTCAGGACTTCCTTCTTTAAAGATTTTCCAAACCTCTACATCTAACAGAACAGCCAACTCTGGAATCCACCTTAACAGTACCTCAAAGACCAAAATGTAACAGGAGAGTAAACTGTTCTTAAATAACAAACACGCTTTGCTGACTTTGAATTTTTAGGACCAAAGGTTCATAAATTAAAATCCAATTACTGAAATAACCATCATATTAACTCGTAACAGAAAAATCTTACACCACATTCAACTAGTCTGTACGAAAGCCCCTCTACCTCCATACAGAGAACATACAGACAGGCATCTCTATTTCTCTATGACTTTCAATTACCACTGGTAACAGAAAGGTATTGATTTCCAGTATCGCCCAGATTCTAAAGTCCACTCTTTTCCAGTCTTAAGATTAAAACATAAGGTAATACAGGAAGTCAAGGGACAAAAGTGTAGGCCAAGAGATGTCAAGCAGAAGCTGGCAGAAGGATCCGAGCAGTAGTTCCCCATCCCTCCCCCGAGCATCTCGAGGATCTGTCCTACCTAAACACTTTATGTAAACAAGGGGCTGTGACTCAAGCCTCCAGCCCCAATAGGTGGAGAGAAGTTTCCTCGCCTCGGCTGCACATGGTTTGCAGAAGTTTGGCTGGAGCAGAGAGCGGAGCCTGGATGGGAGCGGCAGTGTAGTTAGTGCTGCAGGCGGCGGCGGCGGCGGCGGCGGCGGCAGAGCAGCAGGAGGCGGAGGCGGGCGGGGGGAGGGGAGCGGCTGGGGGGGCGGAGGGGGCTCTTGCCGCCACTGCTCTCTCGCCGCCTCTCCCCCCCGGCGGGAGCCGCTCTCAGCCTCTTTGCACTAGTCGCTCCGCTCTCTCGGTCATGTGACCTTAACGTAACCGGACAGGAAAAGCCCCGCCGCCGCCGCCGCGCCGGAGACACCGATCGCGGCGGCAGCAGCAGCAGCAGCGAGAGGCAGAGGCGGCGGGGAGGACAGCACGGCCAAGGTTGCTCAGCGGTGCCTCCTCCACACTCCCCGCCGCAGCAGCACCGGCGACAGGTAAGCGTGCACCGCGCCTCCGCCTCCCGGGGCCGGTGCCCACGTGCCGCCCCCGGCCCGGGCTCCGGAAAGACGGAGGGGGGGCGGGGGCCACCGGAGCTCGCAAACGGTTCCGGCAGCGGCGGTGGCAACAAAGACGACGAGTGACTTCCCGTCCCGGGGCTCCGGGTGAAGGCAGGCGAAGGGCCCGGACCACACCGAGACCCGGTTCTGGGAAGCGAGGGCAGGGGCGCCTCGCGGGGGCGGTGGCGGCTGCGCCTGGCGCCGGGGCTCTGGCCGCCTGACAAAACCATCCCCCGGAGCCAGGCGGCGGCGAGTCGGCGGTGGCCCCATCCGGGGCTTTGCGGGAGGGGGAGGGGACGGAAGCCGAGAGGGCGGGCGAGGGATCGGAGGAGGGAGGGAGGAAGGGGAGGGGGGCGATTCTCGTTCCGTTCCCCGTCGCCGGTCCCTCCCTTCCCGCCGCCACCACGAAGGGCGTCCCAAGCGGCGGTGGCCGGTGAGCGTCCCGCGTCGGAGCCCCGAGAGGAGGGTCCGTCAGGTGCGTAATCCTTCCGATGCCTCGCCGCCGCCTCCTGCTGCTGCCGCCGCTGCTTCTTCGGCGGCAAGGCCGCGAGCTGCGGAAGTGGGATTGGGGGAGGGGAGCGAAGAGGGAGGGGGAGGGGAGGGATCCGGTCCGACCGGAGCAGGCCCGGCCTCTCTGGCGCTTCTCCCAGCTGCAGCGGCTCCTACAGCTGCTGCCGCTACTGCTGCGGCTCCGCCTCCCCGCTCACGGGCGGGGGCGCGCACGCGCGCTTCCGACCTCCTCGGGTCTCGCGCTGTCTCCGGCTCTCGCGCGCGCTCATCCCCTTTCCCTGTCGGGGCCACCCCCGCCCCCGGCGCCGGGGCTGTTGCGCCGGCTGGAACGTTGCGCACAGCGTAGGCGTCGGCATTGTGTTAAACTCCGCGGGACTTGGGACGAGCGCGCGCGCGCACGCGGGGCTGAGGGAAGCGGCGAGCGTGCAGCGCAGCCAGAGTGCGTCGCCCCTCCCCTCAGCCCCTGGGGATGGGGGCGGGGCCGGCGAGACCGGAGGGACCCGGTGGGCCCTGGCGCCGGGTCCCACGGCCACGGCCCCGCCCCCGCCGGGCCCCCGCCCCCTGGGACGCGGCGGGGGCGGGGCGGCCGTTGGGTAGGGGATTCGGGGACCGCCGTGGGTGCCGCTCGGCTGGCCGTTGCGGCTCCGGGCGCGGGTGTTGAGCGCGCCGAGCCGCGGCCTTGCGCTTCCGCTCGACGGCGACCTGCGCCTGCGATAAGGCCGAGGCTAGCCCGGAGCCGCACTGTGGTTGCGGCCGCTCTGCTTCGGGGCGTGGGGCTGGCTTCAGAGCCGCTCTCCCGGCCCTTAGACCTCGGCCGGGCGCCGAGAAGGGGAGGTCGGGGACGCGGAGACTGCTTTCCGGGGCGGGAGTCGTTTTCTCGGTGCAGCGAAACCCCCAAACCATTAATTTTTAAACAAGGCCGGAAAGAGAACTGATAAAAGCGACCCTGTATAGGAATCAGGGTTTTTGTCGCTTTTAGCTGGCAGTGAGTTAGGGCGCAATAAAGAAGAAAGCAGGGGTAGCCGCGCAGGCAGTGATGGGGCAGGGGGAAAATACAGCTACGCCTGCACCGTTTACCGCTGGAACGTCCACCCGACTACTTAAACTCCTCATTATGCCCCGGGGAGATGACCCAGGCTCTTTGCTCCCCCGCACTGCTCTGCATTGTTCACTTAGTCTTTCGTCATACAATGGGCCCGCTTAGTATGTGAGTCTCGATTCTGTTTATTTTCATAGGTTACCGTTTTAGTAAAATCATAAGGAAGGTCAGAATTACTGGCTTATACATAACTCCAGGATGCTCTGTTCCCTTAAACAGACTGCCCTGTTCTTTCTAGTATAGACCTTATGTAAGTTTATTGTCTAGCCAAAGAATTGGTCTGTGATCAAGACCATCGAGTTATCTATAAGTACAAGAAGTGATATGCCCGTGGTATTAATTGCCACCAGTAGTCGACAGTGGAGGAGCCCATTAATGGGCGGTGTATATAAGTCACCTCTAAAACTTTGTTCTGTAGTCCAACTGCTTACTTGACCAGTTTTAAGGCTTCTTTTTCAAAGAGGGTGTAAATAGATTGGTGCTCTGCAAACTCTTCAAAATACTCCAGCAGCAGAGAGTAAAGAGGGGGCATGCTTTAAGTCATAGAATAAAAGCTGCCGTAGTGACAGCTTTTTTTTTCTTTTGTGACAGCTTCTTTTTTATCTTAAAGATTACTATGAACTTTGCACTGACTTCCAAAATCTGCATTTTTATAAGATAATATAAAATAATATAAAAATGTATTTACTCCAACCCCCTAAGGAGATGCATCTTGCAACTCTGTAATTTCAGGTACCCACTACCTGAGTAAGGGGATATGCTTTCCCCAGTTTGAGAATTACTGAAATAGAGGTGAGAAATGAAGGAAACATCTAAGGCTACTATGTGGCATTGGCTTGGCATCATCATTTTTGGCCTTGGGGGTGCTACTGCCATCTCTTCCCACCTCTTAGGGCCTTATTCCTAGACCCACTCACCTTTCCCTGTAGTAACTTTAAAAAGTTGGGCAAGTTGTGTGACACCAGGCTGTCAAGGAAAGGAAGATTGGGAGAACTGCTGATCTGGAGATTTTTACCATAAATTTCAAAATGCATGAGGTCACTTTTCCTAATTCTTATGCTCTTTGGGTCTCTAAACATGACCCTGAGAACCTAAAAGAGAATTGAAGATTTATTTTCCTGAAGGAAAAAAAAACATTGTAAACATTCTCAGCATTAGATTGAAAACGTTTTTAAAACCTTTTTTAGGGCCGGCCCGTGGCTCACTTGGGAGAGTGTGGTTCTGATAACACCAAGGCAACGGGCTCCGATCCCTATATAAGGATGGCCGGTTAGCTCACTTGGGAGAGCGTGGTGCGGACAACACCAAGGGTTAAGATTCCCCTATCGGTCATCTTTTTAAAAAAAAAAACAAAAAAATCTTTTTTAATGCTCGAGTAAATTATAATTTTTATTGGCAAATTAAACTTAATTAAAATATTACTTGATTTAATAGTAAATAAGATACAGTATTTTTACAATGCTGATATAGCCATTAAGATATGGAATCAGTAGCCTCAGAACACTTACCAAGAGTTGGCAGTCCAGGACCATTTTTTTATGGTAAAGAGGCCAAGTTAGAGTCTGGTATTTATGCTCAAACACATAATTCCAATTCACATGCATGAGGTATGCATCATATGACTGATTCTTACTTCAAGAAAGCTCAGTGTCCAAAGATAGGAATTCAGAAAGCACTTTTATGTAGCTGGCTAAGTACTTAGAAACTCCTTTTTTACTTCGCAAGAGATTTTAGTGTACTGTTCCTTTTCAATAGTGTACACCCCCTAAGTTCTGCACCAAGCAAGGGTAAGTGTCAAAATCACCTTAGAACGATTTCAAAGTGGGCATGTGTCCTCCTGCACCAGGCTAGTCATTTAGGTTTTCTGAGTAACCAAAGTCATTCTGAACAGTGGTTGTCTAAGTGTTGTCAACCCCCAGGATCTTTTCGGGATTTTATGAGGCCAAAACTATTTTCTTAATAATACGAAGATATTATTGGCCTTTCTACTGTGTTGACAGAATGTGTTGACATTGGGAAGATCTGCATAACTCAGCTGATATTTTCCAAATGACCAATGGATGATGTTAAAAATCATGCATGAGTAAAAAATCCATTCAAAGTGCATAAATGGAAGGTTGGCCAGTTAGCTCATGGTGCTGGTGACACCTAAGTCAAGGGTTCAATCCCTGTACCTGCCAGCTGCCAAAAAAACAAAAACAGTGTATAGACCAATGAATTGTACTATAATAGAGTAGAAAAAGTTCATTCATTGATGTAGTTTTAGATCACACAACTAACCTTTAAGAAACTACCACTTGTCAAGTTTTGGTGGGATACCAAAGAAAAATATCCACAATTACCTGGAAAGGATATTAAAATTCTTCTTTTTCTAACTACATAGACAGATGAGGCTTATTTTCTTCAATTTTCAACCAAAACAAATACCACAACAGAGTAAATTGAGAAGCAGAGTAAATCCAGAATCCAATTGGTCCTCTATTAAAGAGAATTGCAAAAATATAAACAGATGCTGCTTCACTATTTTGTTGTTTTTTTCATAAAAATGTGTTATTTATATTAACATGTAATGGGTTTATTGTTATTTGAGTTAGTAAATTTTTTTAAAATTTCTCCATTTCAATTTTTAATATCCTATCAATAGTTATGATCTCTATAAACAAAAGTTCTTTGATGTTCTCAATAATTTTAGAGTGTAAAAGGGTCCTAACAGCAAAAAGTTTGAGAGCCTCTGCCCTAAAATATTGAAATATATTACTTAAGACTTTGAGTTAAATACATTTGGAACTCATCTGTTGTATACCTTGAACTAGACCTTTAGGCGTTTATATTTTCTTCAGGTTAATTTCACAAATCATATGGCATATAAAAAAGGAAGGCATTCTGTACTTTGGTAGATTATTAGAAGCAGATTAGGTTTTTAATTTTGCTGTGTGTGATCATATGTAAGTTTTCTTCAAGTTGATTGTAGGATAATACCTTTAGAATTATTACTTTAATATCAACTCTTTGTTAGCCGTAATACTCTGACGTACTTCTACTTTACACCTAAAATGTCTCTGAACTGCCTCATTCTGACCCCAACTTACACTGAGAAATTAAAAACTAATTTAAATGTAAACATAAGCAAAATATAATTGAAAAGACAAATCTTTTACAAATGCAATGCTTTCCCATCGTGAAAATAAGTGCTATTAGTTTATTCCCTCCTCTTTCTATGGAGGAGGTTGACTAATGTAATGTTAAGAAAACTATACCAATCTGCCATCATAACTAAATAAGATGCATTTCCTGCCTTTGAAATACAGTTTAAAATATATTAAAATTCAAATGACCAGCCTCATTCAGGTTTACTTCATGGGCCTCCTATATTAATTATTAATAATACTAATTGAAAAAGCAGTCTTTCATCCTGGTAAGTGGTCTAAACTACTTGAAAGAATCAATCTGACTTGTGGTTAATGCTGCTTCTGTTACTGATGTGTCCTGTGCATTACAGTATTCATTTAGGCTTCACTTAAAATCAAGGACTTTAGAGAACCCTTTTAATGCCCTTGAAATGGGTAGTCTAAATAGTGTTCAGTGTCTTAGAAGAGCTATTATCTTTAAAAAGTGAGTCATCAATTCCCAAAAGCTGTTTTGGTCTCCTGTTCTTAAAGTGAAGGAGAACTTAGGTTGTCAAAATATGACATGATTATGTATGTGTGTCCCATTCAGCTGCACCTCCAAAAGATGAGTAACTTGCTTAAAGATTGGCCCACATGTGCTACGTGATAGAAGCTAGTTAGTGCCCCGTTATCAATGTGGGAAACAGGGGTGAAGATAAAAAACCAAGTATTAAATAATTTAAAATACCATATATATTTGGCTTTGGAAAGTATTTTTTACTTTTTTCAACATGAATATGTCTTACAGTTCACTTAAGAAAAAAACTTTGTAAGCACATACATGCATACACAAAGAAGGCAGTCTATAAAAACGTGCTTTTAAGAACTGCCTCCCCTAGTCATCTGTACTTTTCTTCAGTTCCTCCATGCTCACTATTATCATTTAGGATATTCAAATGATTTTTTAAAATTTAGTTGGGTTTTTGTTGTTATTGCTCATTTACACTGTTAAACGTTTGGGGATTTTATATAGGTCTTCAGTTTCATGTCTCATTCTCAGTCCTTAGTGACTAGGTTCAGTAAGAACTTTTAGAAGCACTCTATAGAGCAAAGTAGTGTGGAAAGAACATGAACTGTATACCCAGAAGACCAGAGCTCAATCCTGACTCTTATTTGTGGACAGTTTTAACCTCTCTGAACCACAGTGTAGTTATTTAAGGGCATGGCTGATGGACTTAGATAGACCTGGCTTCTCTGAAGACTCTCAGCCATAAATCACAATCAGGACTTCTGAGCACCAGACCAAAATAACCAACATGTACTCTGTGTCTCTACGTGGGTATCTCAAAAGTATCTCAAACCCAACATGTCTGAACCTAACCTCGGGCTCTTTCCCACCCAACTGGGTTTTTGCCCTGTGTTCCCTCCTGGTGGAGAGCACCACAGTCTATTCAATTATACAAGTAAGAAGTCTAGGAATCATCTTGGACACTTTGATCTTTGCCGTCTTCCTCCATCTGACCCACCAATCAGTTCTGTGGATTTTTTATCTTCTAAATATCTTTAGAATCCTCCATCTTCATCACCGCCGCCTAGACTACCATCTCTCCTCTAAACCACTTTCTAGCAGTTCTCCCCTCATACACTCTTTACCCCTCCTCCCCAATTTGGTTAGTTCTGCAGTTGAGCCATCTGATCATGCAGATCAGCTGATCTTTACATTGTAGATATCTCATCATATCACCCAGCTTAAAATCCCCTTTGGTGGCTTCCCATTGTTTTTAAGGTACAGACCAAAATCCCTAACATGACCTCAGTCCCTAGCACAATCTCTTGCCTCATTCTTCTCAGGCTCTTCCCTTGAGGGTTGTTGGAATCTATAAATTACTATTTAAGACTTAGTTATTAGCATAAAGAAACACAAGTTGAGATTTTTAAACTGAAAAATTCTTCCAAAATATAGCACGTGTTAAATTGATGAGAATTAATCAGTCTAAGATAAATAGAAACTTAGCTTTTATCCAAATCACTCAGCTAGTCAGAAGCCAAGCCGTGACTGGAAGTTGGCACTCTTCTACTCTCCAAACATCTAGTTATTCATTTACTTAAATATTAAACACTAGGCACTATGCTAGGCATGTGGGGTAAAGTAGTGAATGAAAAAGAAGAAAGGGCAAACGTGTAAACCAGCACATTCATAGATGCTTCAAGGTAAGAAAAACCTCCTGATTTTAAGGGTCAGGGCCAAAGGGGGAGGGTGTGTGTGGTCAGTCCCTCTGAAAGTAGCTTGTTCAAAGGTTCCGAGCAGAGGTTCTAAGTCCCTGTTGAAACAGGTTCCCTTTCCTGACCATTGTGAGCAGAGATCTGGTTGCTGAGCTCAGTTCTGAGAGTAAGGCCTCTAAGCAGTGACTGTTATAGACTATTAGGAGCCAAGTTATGGCCTGGGCATTCGGGACCTTCCGGGAAAGGACACTGCTAATCCTCGGCATGTCTCAGTTCATCCAGAAGTTCCAAAGTGAGCGAAATAACATCATTTTGTCTCCATTATCAACATACTCAGATGAAACCGGATTTTTGATAATGCTTGGGTTTTAAAACAAGCTGGACACCTGATGATCACTTCGTAAAGATCACCAAACTGATAATCTCGTATGAAGAAAATAATTAGAAACAATTTAGTGTCATAAAGTAAAATTTTGTGTTGTAATTTTTTGCATTAGAAAAATATTTTTTTACATATTGATTATAGTCCTTCCTCTGGGAGCATATACTGATATTATGTTCTTTCTACCTATTTGTGTGTGAAAATCCCCCCATCCCTACTGGGTTTGTAATGATTTTATGTCTTTGCCTACAAAGTAAAGAGGGAGCAACACTCTGTTGGACCCCCAGTTTAGAGGTTTGTTTGTGTTTAGTAGGTCTGTGAAATTGAAAAGTCTGGAAAGCATTAGTTTAGATTAGCACTAGAGTATATAGTGCAAAGTAGGCAGTGGGTGGATGGTGTGGGATCTTGGAAGCTCTGCTGAGGAATTGGGGTTTCATCTTAGTGGCAGTGGGGAATCACCAGAGGATTTTTAAAGCAGGATAGTAGCATCAGATTTGCCTGTGGAAAGAAGGATCATTCTGGCTATTACATGATGATTGGATTAAGGAGGTCAGAACTGGGGACAGGGAGATGAGGTGAGGGGTAAAACTAAGGTGTGGCTGTGGGTAAAGAGTTTGAACTAATGGGACTTGGGTGACTAATTGACATGAGGAATAAGAGAAATGGAGGCCTGAAGGGTGATTTGAGAGCTCTGGCTCGGTCAAATGATGATGGTGCCATGCACTGAGCTGGGGAAAATTGAAGAAACAGGGTTGTGTCCCTGGTTTTTATTGTTTTTGGGGGAAATGGGGGTGAGAGGACAGGGGAGATTTGAGTTGTTTTACGTAGATTGAGTTTAGGTTTCCTGTGGGACAGCCAAGTAGAAGTGGATGAGATCACCAAAGAGAGGCTGCAGAATGAGAAGTGAGCTGTGGACCAGATGCAGAGGAGAATCAGCAAGAGGAATCCTGGGTGGAGATTAAAATAGAATAGCCAGAGGTGAAACAAACCAGAGAGCAGTGGCCTGGAAGCCAGAGACAGAAGATTTATCAAAGCAGGAGGAAGGGCATGAAATGCCACAGAGAGGTCGAGTGAGCCGCTATGTCCATAGGCTGGGAACAGAGGTCCTGGTGACCTTGGTGAGCCATTTCAGCAGTCAGGGACAGGAGCC
Source organism: Cynocephalus volans (assembly GCF_027409185.1). Lineage (NCBI taxonomy): Eukaryota > Metazoa > Chordata > Mammalia > Dermoptera > Cynocephalidae > Cynocephalus > Cynocephalus volans. The sequence goes on along the minus strand of NC_084464.1, from coordinate 150,168,918 downwards.
CAACTGCAGTCGGGGGAGCAGTGAAAGAGGTGGCAAGAGCAGACAGCCATTTCCACAAAGCAGGGGAGCCTGAGCAGAGCCATCCCACAAAGATGCCACATCCTCAGCCTACACAGCACTTTTGTGCAAGTGAAGAAGCCTCATGGAAATGAGCGTGAAGAGGGGCCATGAGGAGGAAAGACGAAAGAAAGATTTAGGAAAGGGCAGTCCTGGGGGCTGGCAGGCCGGGCCGGAGCTGCCATGATGCGCTTCTGGTGGAATCCACTCCTGGTGCCCTCCTTGGCCTCTCCCCCGTCTTCTCCGGCCAATGCGCATGTGGAAGAGTCTGAGGGGGGGTTGTATTTCTCTCTGAAAAAGGGGTTTTGGTCGCCAAAGTAAGATTTTAAAAAATTGACCCATGTGAGTTTTTCCTCCCATGTGAATTTTGAATGTGTGACTCGTTCTCTTTGGTCTTCGCCCTTTTCATTTTTTTTTATTTTCACTTCCCTTTGAGTCACGCACATGCGTTCTTCCCAGTATTTGAATACGTATATTCTGGGTGTTTCCTAATCTAGGAGATGCTCCTAGATTGAGATTCTAAAATAACTAGCAGACCCCATTAAAAAGAAACATTCAGCATCTTTATCATGGTTTCACACTTATGGTCTGAATAGAATACTTATATGGAAAGAGAGGGCACCCCATGCATTTTGTTGTATCAAAAGAGATAATAATATACATACATCATGTAAGAACAAAAATCTCAAAATCCTCCTACAAAATGCTGATAAATTTGATGGCATTAAAACATAAAATTAGGGCTGTCTGTTTAGCTCATGTGGTTAGAGTGCAGTGTTGGTAACACCAGGGTCAAGGGCTTGGATCCCCGTATCGGCCACCAAAAAAATAATAATAACAAAATAAAATTGTATAAGTCAAAAATCTTTATAAACGAAATTTTTAGAAAGTGAGAAAAATATTAGCAACATATGAGACACAGGGTTCATTTTCCTTATATACAAATGGCTTTATAGATTGTTAAGAAAAAGACAAGCCAATAGAAAAATGAGCAAAGCTCATGAAGAAATGCTAGAGGAAATGTAAATGGTCAATAAACATAAAAATATGCTTCACTTCATCATTAAATCTATAGAAAGTAAAAAAAATGATATTGATAAAAATTCTTTAAAAAATATTAATACCCAGTGTTGGCCAGAGTGTGGGGAAACAGGTTGGGATGGGGTTGGACGGACAACTCTCACATTTTGTGTGTCCATAATATTTGAACCCTTTATAATAAACATATATACTTAAAAGCAGCAATAAAAATATTTCTTTGATTTGAAACGAACACACACACTTCCACAGAGTACATTCTTTTTTTTTTTTTTTTTTTTTTTTTTTCCAGCTCCAGCGGATGGAGAGAGAGCCACAGAGTACATTCTAACAAATCAAATGAACCCAGTCTAAATTCCATTTCTTGGAATTTAGCGGTTTTATAATCTTGGGCAAGCTCCCTACCCTCTCTGAGCCTGTTTACTCATTTTTATAAAATGTGGGTAGCAATACCTCAAATATCTCAAATAAGTTAGTGTGAAAGCAAATGAATAGAGTATAGAAATGAATGGTTAATAGTAGCACTCTGTAAATAACCACACTCTTGTCAGCATCATTAAGGAATAAATAAATAGTAATGTGTGATTGTACCTGAAGCTACTGTTGATGCACAATGTGACACCTGAAGCTAGGGGACCTGAAGCTGCCTGAACACGTGGCTAAGCATGTTCAGAGTTGGGTGCGTGATAGGGTAGCACGTCACACTTGGGTCTCAGAGGATATTATACTGGTTTGTAGTAAAAGACAGCTTAGTAGGATGGAAAAGGAAGAATTCTGGCACTTTCAGAAGCCAAGCTTCCAGGTTATGTCCTGGGGGAGGTCAGGTTAGAGTGATGTTTCTCTGTAATCCTGGTTACTTTGCAGCCTGACAATGTTTCTGGTTTACATCATGAACCCTCTGCATTTTCTGTGTCTCGCCTTCCTAATCTCAATGGTTTCACCTTCTCTTACATACACAGAAAGAAAGCATTGGGGAACTAACTTACTGATCCAGACCATTGTTTTTCACGTTTACATTAGACTGCTATCTATGTCTTTATACCCAAATTACTTGCAAAATTGGATGACTCTCCTATCTCTCGTACTTGGATATGGCTCTCAGTAGAAAACACAAAATATGAATCCTGGATTCTTGCCTTGCGATCTGATTGGTCTTGTAAAGTATTATTCCACTACATTGGTTTATTTTAGGGCTCACTTGTTAATTTCTGAGTCTGCCAGAACATCCCTACAGTGGAAGGGGACGTGGGGATCACCAATCACCTGCTGATTAAGAATTGCTGTAGGGCTACTTTGGTGGGTTGTTTTTTGTTTTTTGTTTTTTTAAACTTATTGATAATGCATTCTCCCTAGTAGCTTCCCTAACTCCAAAGTTAAGCATATTTAATTCATTTTATTTAAATTTAGCCAATTAATTAATGTGTAGTGGGTTTTATTTTAAATTAAACTGGGGTTTTTTTTGAGATAATTGTAGATACACATGCAGTTATAATAATACAGAGAGATCCCATATGCCCTTTACCTAGTTTCTCCTAATGCAAACATCTTACAAAACTAGGGTACAGTATCACAACCAGGAAACACTGACACAGTCAAGCTGCAGAACATTTCTGTCACCACAAGGATCCCTCATGTTGCCCTTTTATGGCCATTCCCACCCACTCCCCCACACTCCATCACTATGAATCTGTTCTCCATTCCTGTAATTTTTAAGAATGTTATGTCAAATAATCATACAGTATGTAACCTTTTGAGATTGGCTTTTTTTACTGAGCATAATTCACCCAAGTCATTGTGTGTATCCATAGTTCATCTTTTCTTGTTGAGGAGTAGTTTTCCGTGGCATGGATATACCACATATGTATGTGTTTAACTATTCAGCCATTGAAGGACATCTGAGTTGTTTCTAGTTTTTGTTTTTGTTTTGTCAACTGGTCGGTATGGGGGATCCAAATCCATGACCTTGGTGTTATATAAGGCTGTGATCTGACCAACTGAGCCTGTTTCTAGTTTTTGACTGTTAGGACTAAAGCTGCTATGGACATTCATGTACAGGTTTTTATGTCAGCATATGTTTTTATTTCTCTGGAATAAATGTCCAAGAGTTCAATTGCTAGGTCGTATGGTCGTTGCATGTTTAGGTTTTTAAGCAACTGCTTACTGTTTTCCAGAGTGGCTGTACCATTTTTGTATGCCCGCTAGTAATGTATAAGGGATCCAGTTTCTCCATATCCTGTCAGCATTTGGTATCATTACAATTTTTTTATTTTAGCTATCCTGATAGGTATGTGGTGATATCATGGTTTTAATTTGCTTTTCTCTAGTGATTAATGATATTGAACACCTTTTGTGTGTTTATTTGACATCTGTATATTCTCTTTGGTGAAATATCTCTTCAGGTTTATTGTACATCTTCAATTTGATTGTTTCATTATTTACTGCTGAGTTTTAAGAGTTCTTTATAAATTCCAAATACCAGTCCTTTGTCAAAGGATGAGTTTGCAAAGGTTTTCAGATATTTTCTCCTAGTCTTTTGCTTGTCTTTTCATCCTCTTAACAGGGTCTTTTACAGAGCAGAAGTTTTTACTTTTGATGAAGTCCAGTTTATCAATTTCTCCTTTATGGATTCTGCCTTTGATGTCAAGTGTAAAAACTCTTTGCCTAGCCCTAGCACCTTAAGATTTCCTTCCATGTTTTTTCCCAAAAGTTTTATAGTTTTGTGTTTTACATTTATGTCCATGATCCATTTTGAGTTAATTTTTATGTAAGGTATGAGACTCAAGTCAATGTTTTTTGTTTTTGTTTTTTGGCTTATAGAAGTCCAACTAATTCAGCACTATTTGTTGAAAAGATTATTCTTCTGCCACTGAATTGCTTTTGTGCCTTTGTCAATAATCAATTGTGCATATTTATGTGTGTCTACTTCTGCATTCTCTATTCTGTTCCACTGATTTGCATGTCTATCCCTCTGCCAATACCACACAGTCGTGAATGCTACAGCAATATGATACATCTTGAAATTAGGTAGACTGGTTCCTCCCATGTTATTATTCTTTTTTTAAAATTGTTTTAGTTATTCTAGTTCCTTTGCCTTTACATATACATTTTAGAATAATCTTGTCTATGTCTACAGAAACAAATCTTGCTGGGATTTTGATAGGAATTATATCAAACCTACATATCAATTTGGGGAAAATTGATATCTTTACTATGTTGTCTTCCTGTCCATAAATGTAGTATCCATTAATGTCTGTTTCTTTAGATCATCTTTGATATCTCTCATCTGCATTTTGTAGTTTTCAACATACAAGTTCTGCACATGGTTTGTTAGATTTACATCTATCTGTTTCATTTTTTGAGTGATTGTAAATGGTATTATATTTTTAAATTTCAGTGTGCACGTGTTTATTGCCAGTATATAAAATTACAGTTGATTTTTTTGTTTGTTTATCTTGTATGTTTATGACCTTGCCAAACTCATTTATTAGTTCTAGGAGTTTTTTATAGATTCCTTGGAATTTTCTATGTTATAATCATGTCATCTACAAATAGGGACAGTTTTATTTCTTCCTTTCCCATTTCTATGCCTTTTATTTCCTTTCTTGTGTTATTGCACTAGCTAGTACTTCTAGTACTGTGTTGAATAGTGACAGCAGACATCTTTGCCTTGTTCCAAATCTTAGGGAGAAAGCACCCACTCTTTCTCACCACTAAGTATAATGTTAGGTATAATGTTGATCTATGTGTAGTAGGCTTTTATAAATGTAGTTTGACTGGGGAAAGGAGCAGTCTAGTGATTGGATGAGCCAGGCAATATCAGATAGCTTTTCTACTATATACAGATTCAGGCAAGAGTGGTTTGCTTGGGTGAAGTATGAGTAATGAAAATCATAGAATTTGGAGTCAGAACATTCAGATTTAAATTTTGACTCCCCCACCTTTCAGCTAGATGGCCTGGGACAAATTACTTATCCCTCTCAAATCCTATTTCCTCATCCACAAAAAAAGGAGGCAGAGCATCAATCTGCTTCTTCACTCAGTGTGAAGAGTCAAAGGGATAATGGATGTGTCAGCTATCCAATCGCTGGCATGTGCACACAGTAGGAGCTGGCAAATTGTCCCAAACTTAGTAAGACTTTTACCTTGCCTTGCTGTGATCCTGCCCCAGCACCTGAATTTATCTATGACTATGGAAGATTTGACAAATGCTGATGGATCGTTAGATTTTGCATTTGGGATCTTAAACTAAAAGACTTCACAATTCAGAAATATTAGCTGTCTCAAGGACTTGATGCTTGAAGACAGACTACCTGAGTTCATTTCCTGGTTTCTCCACTTACCATCTGTGTAAGCTTAATCAAATCACATAACCCCCTAATTTACCCTAAGTGATGTTATCTGTAAAATGGTAGTAATGACGAAACTACTTGAGTTTAGTTATGAAGACTAAATGAGTTAATTTATGAACATTTTAGCAGTTCCTGACACGTTAGCTATGATGACATGTTAGCTATGATCATTACTATTGGTGACTATAAAGGACACATATTTATTTGTGAATCACCTTTCTTAAAAATAAAATTGTTTGCTTTGCAGATTAAAAAAAAAATGGATTTGGCCAACCATGGACTTATTCTACTGCAACAGTTAAACGCTCAGCGAGAGTTTGGTTTCCTGTGTGACTGCACGGTTGCAATCGGCGATGTATACTTCAAGGCACACAAATCAGTTCTTGCTTCATTCTCCAATTACTTTAAGATGTTGTTTGTCCATCAGACCAGGTAACTAAAGTGGTTGATAATAACCTAATGACTGTAGACTTCTTAACCTCCCTGTTCCTTGCTCTCATCAAGACCATGGGTCTCTCTACCTCTCCCTAGGCTCCTAGGCGCCTAGTTCCCTTTTGACTCCACTTGCCCCCTACCCATCGTGGTCACTCATGCTTTCAATAGCACTTGACAGTCACCAGACCTGCTTGCTCCATGCAGCCCCTCCACCTCCAAATGCCCTCACTAGTGTCACCTGCATAGTCAGGATCAATTCCCTTACAAGGCAGCCACGTGACCTCAGTGGACCCTCTGTCAGTAATCTTTTCTGGACTCGTTATCTAATCCCTTTCTCTCACTTCTCCAGCCAGTCCCCTCAGTATCTCCCTGACTTCATATTTATTCTTGTCTTCTACTCTAATCAGAAGCTTGAGAGCATGAATTCCCCCAATTACCTCTTTTCTATCTTAAAATGGCTCCATGTCTTTGCTCCGTTTTTTCCTTCCCATCTCTCCTATCCTAGGGAAAAGGACCTCTCTGTGCCTAAGGAAAATAATCTTCCTCTCCCCCTCATGCTCCCAGATCCTACCCCATAGTTTTTATTTTATACTTTTCAGCCCCCCTCCCCCCAGTTTCTGAGGGATCAGGACTTCTTCAGCATCACTGCCTACTTGAATTATGGGGCTGCTTCTCCTCTGTTTTCCTGTGAAAGCTCTTAAAAGGGTAGTCTGTGTCCTTGCTGCTACCTTCCTCATCCCACACTCTTCCTATCCATGTGCACTGTGGTTTCCACCCCCTCATTCTTCTGAAGTCATTTCTCGAAGGTCACTCCTTCATCAAAACCACTGCCTTTCTCTCAGTCTCTGTCCTCCTATTCTCTGCAGCATTTGCTACTGTTTTCTTCCTTCTCGGGCGGGTCATCCACGTTTTATAACTGAACATTCCTTGTTCTTCTGCCTTCTAAGCCCAGGCTTTCCATGAGCTGTGGTCCTGGGCTCTCTATGCTTTGTGCACTCTCCCAGGGATGCTTATCTGTTTTCCTAGATCTTGCCTCTGCTGGAAACTCCAGTTTATAGTGCTGGCCTGGATCTCTTTCTCCAGAACTCTCTTCCCAAGGCCCTGGGCTGCCTGCTGAGCCTTTAGAGTCGAATGTCTCCTTTTATCTCATTTAGCATGTCTAAAACTGAATTAAGTCTCTCCCTGAAGTCTCTCCTGACTTGCCTATTTTCTTATCATCGAGTAACCCAAGCTTAAAATCTCTTTCAAATCACATCTTATCAGTCTCCAAATCATGTTTTCTTCAAAATCTGTTTCACGTTTGTCCTTCCCTTCCTCCACTTTCTCACTTCCATTTCCTAATCATTCATTTTCTGCACTGCTGTCAGATTAATTTTCCTAAACGCTGCTTTGATTGAGGTGTGCCTTTGATCAGAAACCTGCTGGATTGTTTTATTCCTTTGATCAGAAACCTAGAGGATACCCGTTACATATCAAAATAACATACAGGCTACTTATTCTGTCATTCAAGGCCCCGCAGGCTTGGAGCCTGACCTCCTTCCAGCCTCCTCTCTGACTGGGCCCCTCTGGGACACCACGCCCCTCATCTTCACCTTGGCCTGACCTGCTTTCAGGGCTTTGGCTCACCTGGACCACATTTTACTGGTGTCCTGCCCACACCCTGAGTCCCAGCTCACACATCACCTCATCCGTGACCCCTGCCCAATCAAGTGAACCAAAATGATCCAAGTGACCTCATCTCTCAGGATTCATAGAACTTTATTTGTGTCACTTTACAAGAGATACACATCTTCCCTGTGTTGTTGTTATTTGTGTACTTACTTCCCTCCTCAGCTGTAAGTTTCTTGAGGGCAGAGAGTGGGTTTTACAAACCTTTGTGAACACCAGAGTATAACAGGTTTTTGCACATAATAAAAGAGCCACATGATAAATGTCTGGAGGAACAGAAGGGGAGGATGACAGAGTAAGAGGATTGTGGGGGAGGAGAGGTGGTTCATCCTGCAGCACTAAGATGTCCCCTTTAACTTCATGGTGTTAGAGACTTCATGGCTAATGGGGGCTTCGTATTTAAAAGTCTCAACACAATGAGTTAAATTGTGTTGAAAGAAGACTTTAATTTTGAGGAACGAAAGAATACCGTGTAGTGGGTTTTAATTAGATGCAGGAAACTTATCTGAAGTGTAAGGCTGTAAATAAGTGCCTTTCTAACAAGAGAATGTGTTATTTGTGTAGTGGAATTCCCTACACAAATAAGCAATAGTGTGTGTTACTGCACCAGAGGTTGCATATGCCATTTGGGCTGCTGCCTGGTGGCCGGCCTTGCCCACCTCCACGTGCAGAATTTAAACTCACTGAGGCAAGGCAAACACAGGGTGAAGACAGGGACGTGCTTTTAAACCATGAACTGCCACCTGCTACTCAGATGTAGACTGAGAATACAGTCAGAATATTTTCAAGTTTAACTTAGGGAGTGTTTTATGTCTGTAGTTACCACTAGATGTCTCTGTCTTAGGCATGCTACTCTAAGTGGTAAATTTAAATATGGTAGGACTGCAGACTCTGAGCTCTCAAAAATAAAACTACTCAGGGACAGGCCTTGCTAAGTAAAACCTTCTGATAGTGTTTAACATTATTTAAAAATCCTTATTTTCAAAGTCCTTTGAAACTTTTATTTTAAAGTTCTAGTGAAGCTAAAATTGAAAATGGAAATTACCATGAACGTTTACACAGAAGGGCTTGTAGCTGTACTAAAACTATATTCATTTTTTTCCTACATAAAAATGTTATGTCAAACAGACATCTGCAGATCAAACCACTTAGATGTAATTATATTGTAGAGAGCTATGTCTTTCCCAGAGGAGTGGGAAATCACCAAAGTCTGGCCTACAGCAAGCTGAGTGATTAAGAAAGAGAAGAGACAGGTCAGGCTGCCTGGAAGTAACGCAGTCAACGATGGAGTTGGCTGCAATGTGACATAAGGAACTTGGAAAAATTCCACCTGTTTTTTAAGTGTGTGTGGACAAGTATGCACATGTGCTTATGCTTTAAAAAAATTTTTTTTAATAAACCAAAATAAATTGGAGACTAGAGACCGCCCTGGACCATAGGGCCCCTTGTGAGCCCCCCAGGGACTGGCTACTTTCCTGTCCCTGGCAGGTCACCAGTGCTGCCTGGCCCCTTGGAGGCCTTCTCTTTGGATCCTTCCTTTCTTTGCCATCAGAGACTGCATAGAGTTCTTTAGAATCTGAGCAGCTTAGAGTCACTGTTCACAAGAGTTAGACAGGACAGCCTATCCAACAACAAATAAAAGAAAATTACAAAACTTAGGCCAAAGTGTTTCTAGAAAGGGCATCTGCTGGGTAGTACCTTTCACCGGTGCTAAAAAACAAGGCATTCCATTGAATTTCTGCTCTTCCCCTTTTGCGGGGAGGGGAGTCTGCTAGAGGGCTCAATTACTCTATCCGCTCTTTCTTGCTTGAAGACAAAAGGTGCCTGATAGTCCAGCATGATTTGCATCTCAGAAGGTCTTTGATTCCCAGTTTTCCAGGCCTCTGCTTGATCCTGGAAAGACCCCTCTAGGCATCTCTTCACTTGGGAGTTGATTGTTTACTGGTCTTCCTCCCCATACATAATCCCTGAAGCTTTCTTCTGAATATTGAATTTCCCCAGAGAATCTCAATATGTTATAACCGTACACGTGGTAATGTTGGAACACCTCTTGTACTTAAAAGGAAGACCATCTGTATTTGCTTTTCTCCTTAAAGGAATGTAAGAAGACTGCAAATAAAGATATGAATGATCTGTGTGTCTTTTTTAAAAGAAAAATAGTCACGTATATTCTTCCCTTTATACTGTCAAAAGGATGCTAGTTTTTATGTTCTACTTTTATTCTTTGACTTCCATACTTTAGAGTCAGACATTTTTCACACCATTATTTGTATAGTCTTCTTGACACATTGATAATAATACATAATTATTCAAATCTGTTCTGTCACAAATTGCTGCTAAAGCCACTTTTTTCTTGTTTTTAATGGAATTAAATGTTAAATTTAGAAGGGCAGGATATGCTATTAATATTTTGGCATATTGAAAAATATTTGTTAATAAAATGAACATCATTGCTAAAAGAGCAAAAAAAAAGGTATAGTTCCAAGAATTGGTACAATCAAAAATGATTATAAATTCTAGAGGTATTCGAGTAAGCTGTCTGAAGCCGAAAGTGCATTGTCTATAGAATATATTCACTCAGGGGACAATAACATATACCTCATGATATGTGGATATGTACCTCATTGATTTCTAAGGATGCATTAGAATTCCTGTCATTACCGATGGTCTGGGAAGAATTCTTGGCCTCTTCATTACTGCCACTTGTTCAGGATGATGTTTCTGAAATGAAGCAAACAGTAGAGTCTAAAAGTTAGATAATCTCCATCACCACCAACTGCTTCAGTACCTTATCTACCACAGGGTCGTTCCAATACTCTGAAAGATCTTGGTGTGGTGGCTTTGAAATTAGACAGACCTAGATTCAAATCCTGATTTCACCACTTACCAACTCTGATTTTGAGCAAGGTAGTAGCCCCTCTGCGCCTCAGATCCTACCTGTGACATGAGAATGAAAGGCAGTTGAATGAGAGAAAGCCCAGCAGCAGGGCTCAAGGAGGAACAGAGTTGTCCGGAGCTCCTTTTCAGTGCAATCAGCAATGCCAGCACAGTGGCCTGCCTTCCCTGCTCTTCCCCTCTCCTACAGTGCTTCAGCCTTCTGCTGGAGATGGCCGCATAGCACCGACAGAATTAGGTTTTATTCCTCTCTTTGTCTAGTTCCCCCATGTTTTACAAATGAAAAAACTTCCTAATCAGATAGGTTGTTTGACTTACCTTAAAAGATCTCCTGCTGAGCTCTAGATTGGATCAGTACAGAACCCTAAGCCTTTAGCTAAAAGACCTGCTAGATCAGTGGTTCTAACAGAAATAGGAAATGGTCTCATTTCATTTGTTTTTGTGTCACTTAAGTGTCCATTTTTTTCTTCAGGCTTTTTGTTATCATTTGAGGTACCGATTGGTATTTACTTACAGATTTCCTTACTTGTTTCTTTCAGTGAGTGTGTCCGTTTGAAACCAACTGACATCCAGCCAGATATTTTCAGCTATCTCTTACATTTGATGTACACTGGAAAGATGGCACCTCAGCTTATTGATCCTGTTCGATTAGAACAGGGGATCAAGTTTCTACACGCTTACCCCCTGATCCAGGAAGCCAGCCTCGCCAGCCAGGGTGCCTTTTCTCATCCCGACCAGGTGTTCCCTCTGGCTTCGTCTTTATATGGCATTCAGATTGCAGATCATCAGTTGAGGCAAGCCACCAAGATTGCTTCAGCGCCTGAAAAACTTGGGCGAGAGCCAAGGCCACAGCCCTCCAGAATGAGCCAGGAGCAGGTGCCTGAGGCCTCGCAGATGTCTCAGCTGACTTCAAATCTGGCCCAGGTGAATCGGACAAATATGACTCCCTCGGACCCACTGCAGACCTCACTGTCTCCAGAACTTGTTTCCACACCTGTGCCTCCCGCTCCTTCCGGGGAGGAGACCAATCTAGAAGCCTCTTCCTCTGATGAACAGCCTGCATCCCTCACGATAGCCCACGTCAAGCCGAGCATCATGAAGAGGAACGGAAGCTTCCCAAAGTACTATGCCTGCCACCTGTGCGGCCGGCGCTTCACCCTCCGGAGCAGCTTGCGGGAGCACCTCCAGATTCACACGGGAGTACCTTTCACATCCAGCCAGCAGGGAGAGAGCCGCGTCCCCCTGTCTCTCTGCAGCAGTGCAGCCGACCTCGGCAAAGACACCATGGAAGTGCCTGAAGCCGGGATGGTAAGTGACAGCGAGCTGCAGCACATCTCCGACTCGCCCATCATCGACGGGCAGCCCCAGTCGGAAACCCCGCCGCCCTCCGACATCGCAGACATCGACAACCTGGAGCAGGCCGACCAGGAGAGGGAGGTGAAGCGGCGCAAGTATGAGTGCACCATATGTGGACGCAAATTCATCCAGAAGAGCCACTGGCGGGAGCACATGTACATACACACCGGGAAGCCTTTCAAGTGCAGCACCTGTGACAAGAGCTTTTGCAGGGCCAACCAGGCTGCCCGCCACGTGTGCCTGAACCAGAGCATCGACACGTACACCGTGGTGGACAAGCAGACGCTGGAACTGTGCACGTTCGAGGAAGGTAGCCAGATGGACAACATGTTGGTACAGACCAGCAAACCCTACAAATGCAACTTGTGCGACAAGACCTTCTCAACACCCAACGAGGTTGTTAAGCATTCATGCCAAAACCAGAACTCGGACGTCTTTGCCCTAGACGAAGGGCGGTCCATTCTCCTGGGCAGTGGGGACTCAGAAGTAACGGAACCTGACCACCCAGTATTAGCTTCCATCAAAAAGGAACAGGAAACTGTGCTATTAGACTGAATGTGACTTATCTTTTAAAAAACTGTCATTTTTACAAAGACTATCTTCCTTCCCTTCCCCCAGTTTAGAACTGTAGTTCTCCACCGGCATGACACAAACAGGCCCCTGTTCCCTTCTCCCCAGTCTCCAGCCCCACTTCTGTAAAGGTGTTGTGCATTACAAACCTGGAATATATTTACTTTAATTCAGGGGCGATTGGAAAGAGAATGGTCAGTAGTACTTACAAAGTAAAATCGATTTTTGAGAAGTTGTAGATTATTTAAAAGCATACTTGGAACTAATGAAGGGTATATAGTAAAACAAAACAACTAGAATGCAATTTGGTAAGCTAAAATTATGACTTTCCCTGGGTAATGAGTCTTCCTTCTGAAACAAACTGTCAAAAAATGCAGCATGCTTCTTAGAGATACAGCTGGGCTCAGTACTATGCAAAACCTAGAAAGTATGGGGAAACTTTAAACCCTAGAAAACGTCCTTAGTATTTATCTTCCAGGTGTCTTATTTCAGAATGCATCCTTTGAGATTATGTCCAGTTGAGAAAAATCATTAGTTAAGAAATCTATTTTAACAAAACACAAAAGAGAAAAAGTAATAATGTGATGGCAATCTTAATTTGGGGGCAAAACGTGACAAGCTGTGAGTTTGTGTGTTCGTAAGGGAAAATGTGTGGATACTTGCTATAAACAGGTGAATTAATGCACATGCCTTATCTCATTGCTGGCTTCCTTCCAAGTTGAACAACAACAAAATGCTGTATTTTAGTTTCTGAAAAGTTTCTTGTCTGTTTTAAAAATCCGATTTGAAAGTACTATTCTATAGATTGTCTTTCTGAATAGAAAATGGCATGCCATTTTCTAGCAATTGCCTGTGGTAATTCATTTTAGCACCAGCTGGCTGCTTTTAAATCAGTGTGTACATCGCAGGGGAAAGTGTATGGGAATGTGCGTCCTGCAGGGGGAGCTATGAGCAGAAGATGTTGTAACTTTAATGACTAAAAAGTCAATGCTAATAGTTTACTGGCAACATTCATTGAAGCATCAAAAGTGGCAAAGAGAAATCAGGACAAAAAATCCAACTGCTGTTTGGGAAAAAAAAAAAAATACTTAATATTTTGATGTTTATTCTCGAATTTTTTTTTAACATCTGAAATTTTCTCTGTTGATAAAACCTATCCATTCATCTTCCCTTAGGCCAGTAACAGAATGGCCTCACAGATAAAATAGGATCTAGAAATAAGGACCGAAGGGGAAAGGGAAGGGGGGAGAAGGGTTAATAGCTATACTGTATGTACATGTTAAAAACTGAATATCCCGTCATCCTATTTCATGTATAGTTGAGTTCTCAGATTTGTAAGTTTTTATACATCCTTTCATTGAATAAACATTTAATTAAACGGTATATGATTTTATCTCTGTGTATTTGTCTACCCAAAGAAATGCAGGAAGAGAAAGTATAGAAAGCATTGCATGGGGAGTCATTTTCTTGCTGTACCTCCTTCCTTTTGTCTGCAGAACTTTGGGCACCTCCCCTAACCCAAGTGGCAGTTCCAACATTTGTAAAATGAAAATGTTGATAACTGCATTGAGTTATAAGATTAAGATTAAGTTATTAATCAAATGAGTGAACATGTCTATGAAGATGCAGTGAATGAAGTTTGGCCAGAAATGGGTCTAGAGATCATCTCCAACATTCTTTTACAAGGGAAAAAAAAAAGGCCCGGAGGTGTTTGCCTAAAGATGACACAAATTCAAAGTGCTGTATAAACCTAGATTATTAAATATTGAGTGGTTTCCACTGATTTCATCTTTCTTAAAAAAACTATTCACATCTCCCACTTCCAACTTGAATGAGAGCCTTGTGCCAAGTTAACTTCTCTGAATATCTGTGAAAAGGAAAATCAGGCTGTGCCTCTGTGGTCCTCCATACCACCCCACACAGCCAAAGGGCAGTGTCTTGGAGACCAGAAAGTGTTGGGAATCACAAGGGATATGGTGGGTGAGGGCATGATGCCAGTCTGCCCAATTCAGCTCCCACAAGCAGTGGAGGGGGAAGGGCAGGCACTGCGCTTATCTGCTAATTAGGTATGGGATGCAGGGGCTTTTAGTCCCAGCTCATGGCCACCTCCTCCACCATGGCAAGCCAGCAAAAGTCCAGCTCCCTCCCAAAATTAAGGGAAGAACTAGGTATAGATATCTGAAGCCCACCTGCTCCACCCTGGAATGCTCAGTGCCTATTCCAATCCTGAGAGGTTACAAATTTAACAATTTATACTGAGCTTTTGATGGTACCCATTTACGTAAGCTTTGGAGATTTCAATTGATGATATGAGCAATCTAAATATGTACAGAGTTAATATGAGCTGTCATTCTGGTTCTATCCTTCATTAACACCACTGAGGCTCTTACTTTTCCTTTCACAGAGAAACAATAAAAAGTGGCTCACTCGTTCAGCAGATGTTGCTAAAAAACAGATTTTGTAAAGTACTGTAGGATTTTACCATAGGAAATATGACATTAGTGAGAAAGCATTGTCATTAAAAGGTAGCTTTGGATAATGATAAGAGAATGGAGAGTAGAGTGGACTCCAACCTTCTTCTTATAATCATAGGAATTAGCCATTGTTGCTTCTGAAATTTCACCTTGCAAGAAAAGGAAAGAGCCCAAGACATCCAAAATGAACACTTCAGTTCAAAATTTCAGGCCTTGGTCACACTTTTCAGGTAAACCACGACACTTTTAAGACAATACATCCATATAGACCAGCCACCAAAAAATTTTAAAAAGGAAGATACAGGCACTTAGGATGGTTGGGGAGAAAGGTGGGCACATGGCACCTCCTCCTGTGATTGAACGGTGCATTATAATGGAGAAGAGGAATCTCTTTTCACCATTCACTAGGAGTGAATTCTAAGGCAAAATTATTTGTAGGTACAGTGTAGTTTGTCATAATGGATATAACTTGTTCTTCAAGTTGACATTTGCATTTTTATGACAATTTTCAGAAACCTCCAAATATTGAAATTGCATTTTGCTTTATTTTAACCCTCCGTTTTGGTCTAGAACAAAGGATTGGTACACATCATTTGCAGGTAAGAAAGATTTAGGCTTAGAAATTTTTAAGCAAGTAAAAAGTGATTATCTTCTTATCAACCAGCTACCAAGAGAAAAAAAAAATTATCTTAAGATACAGATCAATTCATTAGCTTTGTCTAGAGCTGGCTCTTTAAACACAACTGTAAGAATATCAATTAAACTGTTAACAGCTCTCTATATAAATAAGATAAAATTTAGACTGAGAATTTTTATTGTGAACAAAAAAGGACCTTGGTGAAATGATACTCTTTGGTTGCGTTCTCCGCAGGCAGATAAAAATATTTTTGAACGTAAAGAACAGTTATTTAATTCATGAATCAAGTTTGTGCTATTCTCTAGAAAATGTATAATACCCGCTCTGCTGAAATTCCGGTTGTTGTGAAAATGTCTCCTTATGAAGAATGCAGAGTCAACTGAAAAGCTGAATGGGAGGGAAAGCAAGATCTGTACTGTTGTCTGCCTGCTTCGCCTCCTAAAAATCCTGTCAGACATGTCTCCTGTTTTTTCAGATGAGAAAACTGAGGCCCAGAGAGGTTGGGTGACTTTTCTGAAGTTACTCAGCCTGATCGAGACAGCCGGGTTCCAAACCCCATGTGGCTTGCTCAAAAAGCAATTCTTTCTCCCACCTCCCAATGTTATTAACCCCCAACATATAAGGTTTAACCAGCACTCGGCAATTGACAAGTCCTGTGCTGTTGCAATTGACAAAGCCTTCGATTCACCAAAAAAGAGAAAGCAAAGGCAGGAGAAGTACAAGGTGTGGCTTTTCCTGCTCATCTGACCTACTTTTTTGTGTTTTGCTTTAGTTCTAGGTTTGTTTAAATTATAAAAGAAAAAATAATATTTTCTCAGATATTTCTGTTTCTATGAGCTGGAAGCAACTGGAGGAAAAGAGGAGGAAAGGGAAAGCTTTTTCAACTGTTAACCTGTTTATTCTGTTGAGGCAATTCACTGAAAACCATTGTATAGCCTTACACCACCACAGTGGTCCTCAAACTTCAGTGCAATGGAATCTTCTGGGGGGCTTGATAAAACAGATTGCTGGCCCTGCCCCAGGAGTGTCTGATTCAGTCGGTGTAGGGTGGGACCCAAGAATTCTAACAGGTTCCCAGGTGGTGCTGGGAGCCACACTTTGAGAACCACAGCATTACTATATCATTTCTGCTCTATTACTGTCCTTTCTTGGTTCTACCTGCTTCACAAAATTATAATAACCAGAGAAGCATAGAAAGGGCCAGGAAGGGGTCCATGCCAGTATGCTTCTTTCTTTGTGGCAAGGTGTTCTTCAATGAGACGTGTGCAATGTACAGATCTGTGCATGAGCTCTTAGAAAAAGTGCGTTTGAGAGGCTCCGAGATGTATTCTAAACCTCCCTGTCCTCATTCTAAACGCCCTTGTATTGTGTGAGCACTGAATAGGAATGTAGCCAGAGTGATCAAATACCCTAAATCATTTTTAAAGTGGCCACGTGTATGATCTTCCTTCCTATAATAAAGACAAGGATCCAGATGAGGAAGCAAAATGGTATTAGGTAATTTGCCAAGATCAGACACCTTCTTAGTAATTACAGAGCACAGGGCTCCCAATTCCAGGGCCCTCTCCACTACCATCACACTGCCTACAGAACCTTTCCTAGCCTTTCATCGTTTATATTTCTGTAATTTTTTTTAGCAAAAGAAAATGGACTGAAGAATTCTTTCCTCTTTCCAGTTAGGTAGAGATGTCCAGTTAGGTAGAGATGTCCGTGAGCAGACAAATGTTCCAAGGCAGCCAACCAGAGAGTGTCAAGAGCCTGGATCCTACATGGGTTGGAGAGACCCGGGAGGGACCCAAAAGACACTGCAAGTTTGGCCTCCCCCACCCAGCCCTCCCCCCATGTGCTGCTTTCCTCCCTCCGGAGATGTGCCCACAGGCTACAAGTGCCAAAAAGGCAACAGGGACAGGAGGAAGGAAAGAAAAGAAATGCGGATGACACACAGTGGATGTTTTGCCTCTAAATAAGAGCACGTCTGAATGCAATGTGTACTTGTACAATTCCCAGATTAGAGCCATTATTCTCAATCTACCAAAATGGCCAAGAAGACAGCAGCAGTTCAGCAGCAGCCTCAAGGTTGCTTCTGGTGGATGGTTTTATCAAAATTTCTCTCTCTTCTAATTACTGTTATTAATGCATTACGGTACATTTTGCTTTTCGGTTTATAAAGCACTTTCATAAAAGGAAAATCTTGTGAAGTATTTAGTTATATGTTCTGCAGTGAGGAGTTGGTTGAGATAGGGTAAATGAATGTAAAATCCTCATCTTTCTCAGTCATCAAGTTTGTGTCTGAGGTTTTAAGAAATGTTGCAAGGATCTGTGTACATTATCTTCCCGTGTGTCTCCATGGACATAGAGAGGGCAACAGAGCAGTTGGTATGTCTCTATCCCCAGTTCTCCTTTGAGACCCACAGACTCAACTACAACTCCACACTTACCCTTGGATACCTTACAGGCCTCTCAAATTGCACATTTCCAAAACTAGTATCTCCCCAATCCCCCATGTCAGTACATCACTCCACATCCAGGTTGGCAATCCAGAAACTTCGTGCTTCACCACACTGTTATGATAGTCAGGAATCATGCCCTGTTGATTCTGCCCCTAATAGCTCTTGATCTGACCCATGATTCTCCAGCCAAACTGCCACCACCTTAATATACAGGCCATTATCAGCTCCCGGGTGGATCATTACAATAGCATTTTACTTAGCTAGTCTCCCAACAACCTCCAGTCTTTGGTTCTCTTGAAACTGGATACCATAAGCACAGTAGGTAGAAACTCCTTCCTACATAGGGTAAATCCCATTTCTTGAAATGGCCCCTGGCGATCTCTGCAATATCCTTTCTGTAAAGTCTCTAAAAAGAATCCCAGTACTTTTTTTCAGGTTTCAAGTTCTAGAGGCAAGTCCACCAGCTTTTCCAAGAATTAGGTAAACCCCTGAGGCTCACAGGGATAAGTAGCATCGGGCACAATGTGGTTTTTAAACTAGCTTAATTTAGAGTATTGTTTCTGTGTTGATCAACTATACCAAGCTTTGGGGGACTATTAGAACAAACAAGAAAAAGTATAGGGTTAAGAGTTAGCACCTGTCCTGTTGTGGGAAAATAACACAGTGGGTGCTCATTGCTTCATTCGGGAAATGTTACTCACCTCTGGTCTCCAAACAGTAGTGTTACAGTGAGGCTTCTCTTAAGAGGTTACGTGTAAAACTACCCCTTCTCCTGTTGAAATTTTTAATGTCAATACGTGATGGAAGAATATGCAGTTACGAGACAACCCCACTCATAACTGTAGAACACTGTAAAGATGCTTATGTTGAGATATCAAAGCAGGAGGTAGATTTCTAAGTTGTGACAGAATTAGAAAAAAAAAAGTCATCATTATCTTCCCCATTATGCTATCCCCAAGTATTGGTCACCTTTGCCAAACCCTGTGCTATCACTTAAAAGTCTCAGCTTTCTCATATACAAAAGTGGAGCCCAGATTACCTCCCTGATTCCAGTGAAGTAAGGAATTTGGTGGAAAAGAGAAACTCGCATTTGCACAAGAATTGTGCCAGATCTGCTGCTTCCAGCAGACACATTTCCAGAATCCTATTAGAAATGAATAGTCATAGGGCCATCGCATGGCTCACCTGGGAGAGCGCGGTGCTGACAACACCAAGTCAAGGGTTAAGATCTCCTTACTGGTCATCTTTAAAAAAAAAAAAGAAGAAAGAAAGAAATGAATAGTTGTGTAGATTTGATTTATGTGACGTTGGTTTTGTGTTCAGGCTTCAACCTCTTACTATCTGCAAATAGTTGGACTGTGTCCATTTCCTTTCTTGGAAAGTTGGAGAAAGGTTCTAATTCTGGTTCTGGTTACTGGTTGGTATTTCAGAATAGCTTTGTGTGACAATCCAAAAAACTTTATTTTTGAGAATCAGAGGGCAGCAAGAGGCTTAATGAGATTCTAATTAAAGGAGCCTGGGACCCAAAAAGGTTAAGAATCACTGATACAGATTTTTGTGCTTTCACACCTATCCCAGACACATTCATTCCAAACTCCCATGATGTTCTACAAACAGTGTCATGAA
Organism: Cynocephalus volans; assembly: GCF_027409185.1. Lineage (NCBI taxonomy): Eukaryota > Metazoa > Chordata > Mammalia > Dermoptera > Cynocephalidae > Cynocephalus > Cynocephalus volans. The sequence continues at coordinate 150,149,363 of NC_084464.1, read as the reverse complement.
GGATGGCCAAGTAGTTAAAAGTAGAACTTGAATGTGTTATAAAATTACAACAGCAAAGAGAAAAGCACTCAAAACTGAACCAGAAAGAAAGTCCATGGTAATTAATTAGACTGCATTTTATTTAAATAAATGAAAATTTGTCCCAAATAAAACCAGGAATCAAATATTGTCTCGGAGTAGAGGTAATTGCTAAGCTTGAAGCTTACACTGAAAGCTAAAATTTCCAACCTTTGTCTATCTGTAGTTCCAAACAGCAAAGGAAAATAATGGAACAAAGTCTCTATGTACAGAGAGAGGCAAGTCATGGTTTCCATAAGCAAAATAACCTGAGGGAGAACACGTATATACCCAATTACAAGAAGTGGCGAGAGGGTCCGAGTCTTACGTTGTTTTCTATTATACATGGCTCCGTAAGTAATGCCCAAAATAGCAAAACTGAGGCACTTGTTCCAACTTCTTCAGTTTACATCTGATTATTATATAGTTCATAATTTACCAGCAGCTTTAGAATTATAAAACAGAATTGTATTTCATGCTACTGTTGGTGTTCTTGTTAATAAAATGACGTTGCTCAACAGACACAGATAGTTTAGACAAGAAGCAATCCAGGACACGTCCAGGTATTACTACAAAAAACACAGTCATGAAGCAGCTAGCAGTGGAAGACCAAAATCAGCTGGTAAGAAAAGACCAACACAAATGCAATGAAGTGGCAGGGTGGAATTTAAACCAAAAAATGTTTTCCACAAACTACACAAATATCTAATCTGCTCAAAACAGTGCAAAGTTTCTTCCTGCCATAGAGAAGTTGATCAATATGAACTCATAAGGAGCTGTTATCGCCAATACTTTTTAGTTGATCTTCAAAAATTGACACCAGCACTTAGATTTCTTTTAAGTCTCAGTTGGCAAGGAAAAAAAAATATTTAAACCAGATGGTTTTTAATTTGGGGATTTAAATGTTTAATATTTAAGCACAGGTGGCTATTATATATATTTGAGAATAACTCCTAGAAGGATATTAAGTGTTTTCCAACTACAAGGCCATACACTGTCACCACAAAGTGTCTTACTAACATGGCCGATTATTTATGTAGTCAGGATTGTTAACATAAGATAAATTACTTTTGATTGTAACAGCAAATTTTCTTTCTGCTAAAAGCAGGCTTTCTAGAATCATTAATTTTTAAAAATCATTAATTGGCAAAGTTAAAATTTAAATTCTCAAACTGGAGTACTTAGTTTGAGTATAATTTAAGAAGCAAATATGCCAGGCCCGTTTTACATTTGAAAAAGTGAAACTTTAGACAGGTGACAGTCCATTCTTTGTATGACAATTATCTGACAAAATCCTTTATGTGTTAGCATGATTTGTCATTTTGACACTTCAAAAACTTTTCCAATTTCACCTTTTAGGCAAGGCATTTTTACTATTAAGTCTTCTGAAAATTTCTTTGAACCAAAAATATTAACACAGTGTTATAACACCAAGGTCAAGGGTTCAGATTCCTGTACCAGCCAGCCACCAAAAGACAAAAACAAAAATAAAATCCCAAAAATATCAACACAGAAAATTGACTTTTCAGGAGGTACCAGATGGTAGAATTGTACAGTAATGTCAGTCTGAGAAGGTACTGGTTTATTTCAGCAGAAGCATCTCTGCCATGACTTCCACTGAACATACAACTCAAACCAGTGTCAAGTGATGCTTTCATGTACTGACTACATCAGAAAGTTCCACCAGCTTATCTATCATTATCTGATCATTGTACTGCCGTAAACATATGTCCCAGGCTTCCTACTATCTAATAAAACCAGCAAATCTAAGTGAAGCAAATATTTTATTTAAATCGTTTGTCAAATAACAATTTATCCAAATGAACATAATGCAACATTATTCTTAAAAGAATGGACACAAATATGGCACAGACACAATCCAGTATCTATCAAAATACCATTTGTAAAGAACCTGACTTATTTCATGCTGTGTGTGAAGGCAGTCCAGCATATAAGAATCAAAAACGTACAACAGCCCATTCTTTTCTTCATAACATTAAAAACATTTCACTACATTGCCTCAGGATTAAACACACTCATCTGTCCAAACAACCATAACAAGTACGAGGAAAGACTTAAATGTTAAATCTGCTACTGGGAAAAAACTTCTTTCTAACCTCCACTGGTCTAGAAAGAAAAATTTCACAGTAAACATGGAATATTCTGTATGCTTCAAAATGCTTTTTATTTTTAACACACTTTGCCTAATAGTGAAGTGACCAATTTTGGAGTACTAGTAAACATGGATCTAATCCTTAGTGAATTTTAAAATAAGAATTGTATCTTCTGATCAGGAATGTCATTTCTAGGAAGCTCTGTTTTTCACAGATTGTAATTGAGGCTCACAGCTTCCCCAGGCTCCGCCACGGCTGCATGCCATGTCACATATCGTGTGATATGAAAAGCATGTTATCCTGAACATTCCCTTAAAAGTTAAGAGAAAATATACAATAGATACAGAAGGAAGATTACTTAAAACATACATATAAATACATAAAGAATGATACTCCAGTTTGAGAAGTAGAACTAGGTGTTGCCAACTCCAGTTCCAGGTTAAAAATTTAGGACCTTAAATCAGAAACATTATATGGTATCAAGGGAAAATAACTGGGTGGTCTTGAAAAGAGGAAACATTAAATGGCTACAGCTCCCGATGAAGCCTCAGGATTGTCAGGGACTGTCGAAATGAGATCAGTTGATGGGTCTGCTCTCCGGTTCTCAGTTCTGAAATCTCGGTCTTAGGTCTCAGCAGCACCAGTCACTTTCTTCTACTCCTTCTCTTCACGTTCTCATCTTTCAAATATACAATTAGTTCAACTGCAGAAGGAAACAGGAATCAGAGTAAATAAAATCTCCTTTTTCTTCCTCATTTATTAACAACAGAATAGTTGTGAACTGTGCCAACTGGGAACCCTAGTGATGCCATAGTTTAACTACATTAAAAAAAAGATGATGAAGGTCCTTACTACATTGGGACTAAGCTATGCTACCACAAAACCAGTGGCTGTGGTTCCCAGGCTCATCATATCCACTGGAAAATGTTTAAAAATGCTTGTTACTATTGCTACAAACTAAATTTCTTTTTTCCCCCCCAGACATCAGTAGTTTATTGTTTCTTTAGTCCAATAAACTAAATTTCACGCAGTCAGATATAAACCTACTTTGGGCTGCTAGTTATTTAAAAAAAAAAAAAAAAATTCAAACTAGTTGGTATGGTGCTGAGTAAAATGTATTTCTTATGCCTCTGAGCCAAACACACACGCCCTTTATTTTCTTCTAAAGCAGTCACAGTAGGGGTAAAGTGAAACCATTATTTTCATGACATCAATAAAACTAAACGGCATTTCAATGAGAAAAAAAGAAACTATCACAGATCTTTTAGTCTAGTTGGTAGTTATTTTCCCAACTGAAATATTATAAAATCATAATGATCTGAACTCCGAATTACTTTAGAACAAATTTGCTATCTAGTGGTACAAAAAAGGAAAAAAAAAATCTTTTTTCTTTTCCTCTTTTTGGCAGCTGGACAGTATGGGGATCTGAACCCGTGGCTTTGGTGTTACAAGAATGCACTCTAACCAACTGAGCTAACCAGCCAGGCCCCCCAAAATTATTTTCCAAGAAAAGGAAGCTTACTTACACGACGTTTTTAGGATTCTGTAAGTTCCGATTTGGCTGATTCTCTCTCTTGCTCCTGCATCTCCTCCTGTGTTTGGGTTTTGATCTCTTTATCTGACTCACTATGCACTCTCCCTTCCTGAAATTCTACTTCCTGGGCTGCTTCCTTCTCTCTTAGGTTTGGTCTATTTGTATGTGGGGATTCTTTGGTTAAATCTCCAGAGGCATCAGGATCTGCCACAGCTGAGTTTTGGTCCTTGGGGTCATCGACAACATCACCTTTTACATCTTCTTTGGATTCCAATGGCGGCTTCTCTATTCTTTCTTCTAGCACGGCACAACCATCACCTTCTACCACAGACTTTATTCCATCTCCCTCTGCCTCGGGTGGGAGAATCGCCTCTTCAGGCTGCTTGTCATTTACCCCGGCACTTGCCACTTCAGCGGTCACAATCTCCTCTGCAGCTTCGCTCACATCTTTGGAAACAGCAGGACACGTCTGTCCTGCAGTGGTGAGCTCTGACTCCTCCTTAGCCGCACTGACTTGTGTCTCCTCCTTTGCAGAGGCCTGATGGTCACACTCTTCTTTCTCTGTTTTCTGTCCGGCTTTTATCCCGTGAGCCTGTGTCTGTACGTCAGATATAAACATTTCTGTGGCTGTTTCTTCTGTGCATACGAACTGGTCAACGGCCGTCTGAATTATGTTTTGGACAAGTTTACTGCTCTCAGTCTCAAATTCCAGAATCTCCTTCTCAGCCTTTAAATCATCCTTTCTTGCTACACTCACACCGACCTCCTGACAAACAACCTGCCCGTCACCTTCATCTGACTTCAATCTCTGTGAAGTGGTTTTCTCTCCTTCCAGGTCAAAACGTATGCCTTTTCCAGCAGTGGTAGATACTGTTACTGGTATTGATTCCATCTGCGACTCTTCTGGCCGACCAGTAACCTCGTCACCTTTTTCCGAACAATTTTCTTCCACTACTAAATGTGCACCTGCAGACTCCAACATGTCACCTGTTTCTAAAATTTTGACAGTTTCTCCTAAGACCTTCTCTTCCACTGCTGCAGCCGTTAGAGTTAATGAAGCCTCAGAGCTTTGAACTTGAACTTCTGTGCATACTGCCCACTCCTGAGCTAGGCACGGAGGAGGGCTTCCTTCAAAACTGCTCACTTCCGTTTCCCCATCTACGACCGTCACATGAACTATGTGAACCAGCTGCTTGCTGAGCTCTTCAGATACGGTGACAGCTGCCGTCTGCTCGAGCTTCTCTTCGCTCACCTGGGCTAGCTTTGCTTCACTTTCCTCCCTTTCCACTTGAACCACCATCTCTCTCCCCACTGGGGATGGAACAGACTTCGGAGGACTCTGGAGTTCAATACTACCATTCTTGTGACATGCACCTTCGTTAGTCACTTCGTCTTTAAGGGCAGCTTCCATGACCTTCTCCTGACTGATTGTCATGTCTGTGTCTGTAGACAGCTCAAGTCCTTCAGCGACTGGCACGTCTTTGGTTTCCTCATCAGCAAACTGGCCGGCCTCTTGAATCGCCTCCATCTTTGTCAGAATGGGTACAGCTTCCACTGATACCTCTTTATCTGCAGGTTCCAGAATTTCTTCCACTTTTGACAGTTCTTTATGTTCCTCCTGAGACTGAAAACTAGAAGGTGCTGGAGGCCCCTCTGTCTGTGCGGGAACTGCCTCTGCTTCTGTGGCCTGTGACTGGGTGCCAGAAGCCACGTTATTATCTTCCTGGATTTCCACGATCTTGTCTTGCTGTGTTGTATGTAGAACTTCACAATCTGCTACTGGGGTATTTCCACGGGTCTCACCGTCTGTGAGGGTTTCGGCTGAGTCAGGGGGAGTAACCTGTTCCATGAGAACCGCCGGTGATTTTACCCCAGCTAAGGTTTCAGCTTGACAAGTGGTTATAAGCTCACTGGGCTCTACACTCTCTGTGACTTGAGGACCTTTTTCAAAGCTTTCTGGGATGGTCTGTTCAACTACCTTCTCTTGTGGAACGTGCTCAGCTCCAGTCTCTTGCACACGTCCTTTCAACACTACATCCACCTCTCTCTCCAGCTCTAGTGCTTTGGAATCCGTTTCTGCTTCTTCTGCCCTCTCTGGTGTTTCTGACTCTACTTTCTGCATGGTCTCAATTGTGTCGTCTGGCTCACTGGTGTCAGGCAGCTGTGACTCCTCTTTCACTTTTTCTGCAACCGCCTGCAGGATCTCTTGCGTCCGCCTCTCTCGGTCTGCTGTGTCTGGCATGTCATCCTCTACCTCCTGAACTGGTGTCGCTTCCTCTGTGGTGTTTGGGGAGTCGGTTAACTGGGAAACTGCTGACACCATTTCTGTGGTCTCTTCAGCACCAGACGCTTCAGTGGCTTCTTCGGCACAGAGTGACTCTGTAGTTTCTGCAGCTGTCACCACTTCAGAAGTTAATTCCAGCTCACTCGCAATGGTGTCGTCGCAGCCATCTCTACCTTCTGGCAAAGTTTTGGTAACCACAGGGGTTTCTTCTACAATGATTTCTCTTTCAAATACCTCTGCAGTTAATGGCGTGGCCTCATCTTCTGCTTGTTCAAGAGGTTCCGTCACGGAAGCAGATATCCATGAAGGAGACCTTTCTTCAATACTGGTAACTGCCCTTGTCCCGTCAACGACAGCCACGGTCACCGTATGAACCAGATTTTTACTGAGCTCTTCGGACACATACACTGAGACCTTTTGCTCCAGCTTCTCTGCACTTTTCTGGGCTTGCTGGGTTTCCATTTTCTCCCTTTCTACTGCATCATACTCAGACAGAGGCACTACAGCTGGGACATCCAGGTCATCTTCGGTGACCTCCACCGGCCCTGTACCTTCAGCAGTGGCTTGTTCTTGTTTCCCATCTGACCTTTTCTTCCTTCGTCCAGGGATAAATTTCTTAATTGAAACCCAAGATTCTTCTTTCCCAGGTTCAACATCGGAGGCTGAATGTTCTATACCAGAGCCAGGTACAGAGTCTTCATTTTTCTCTTCCAGTTTTGACTTTGATTTTTTTCTTGCCGTGACTAATCTTTTAAATGACTCCCAGGTGGATACGCCCTCCCCTCCTTCAGTAGGGCTTCCAGCCTGCTCGGGTGAGGAACTTCCCTGCCCTTGATCATGTTCTTGGGAACTAGCGAGGACAGGGTCTGTTCCTGGGTCTTTGTCTTTTCCAGCCTCATCTGCTTTTTGACTGTCTCCTCCCATCATTTTCGGTCCCCCTTCCTCATCAGAAGATGATGCTTTTCTCGCTCTTTTCTTGGATGACCCCACGCAAATTAAAGCTTCCCAAGATACTGACGTGTCCACCTTGCGCTTGGGTTCTTCTGGCTTTTGCTCTTCTCCACCTCCTTTGATTTCCTCCTGCATTTCAAAGGCTGCGCTCTCCGCGGAAGACAGGGTGGCACTCTTGACCTTGTCCGGTTCATCCTCCTTGTCACTGTCAGAAGGCCTTCTAACACGTTTCTTGGGGGTCACCATCTTTTTGAAAGATGCCCAGGGAGTCACACCTTCTCTTTTTTTCTCTCCATCGGAAGTAGCTCCTTCTTCGACCTCCCCCTCCTGGTGTCCCTCCACCGCCCCCTTCTCCAGGCATGTGATGTCCTCGGGTTCTTCGGGGGACGAGGCAGAGCTCTCCCCTTTCTGCTCGTCGGCACTGTCTGGAGAATCTGTTGGAACCTGATTATGTTCCCCTGACACTTCATCTCCGCCTCCTCTTTTCCCTTTCTGTTTCTTTCCAGAAAGCTTTTTTAAGCCAGTGCTAGTAAAAAGTTTCTTTAAAGGGCTTCCTTGCACCTTAATTTTCTCTTGGGACGACAGCATTTCCACCTCACCGACGATGCCCTCGGGGTGTCTGGACAATACTTTGTCATCAGGACTTAGTTCAGCTGGCTGGGTATGGTCCCCTCCAGGGACAGAGACTTCTGTGGTCTTCGCCAGCTCCTCAGCAGGTTCAGCTTCCTGAGGTCCAGCATTTGTTTCCACTAATTTCTCGGGTGGCAAAGGTTCTTCTGTTTCTCCGCCCTCCGCTGTCTGCTCCTCTGTGTCCTTCTCCAGCATGCTCGTGCTGACGTGCACCTCTGCAACGACTTCCTGCTGGACTTCTACTTTTTCATCAAATATTTCTGTTGCTAAAGGAGCAGATTTCTCTTCCGAAGACCCCTGCAGGCCACTAAGGCGATCTTCCGGGGGCAGCTCCACTCTCTCGAACTCGGCTGACAGCCTGGCCTGGCTGCCGCTCTCTGCTGGCCCCTGGGGACGTCGCTGCTCCGAGGCATCTTCTGCCTTCCCGTTTTCCTCTGTGTCTCCTCTTCCTGGCTCTTGTTCCTTTTTCTTCTCTGAAGCTTCCAGCTCCTCCTCCTTTGGCTTCTTGAAACTGGTCTTTTTCCGCCAGCCAGCCCAGCCTTGAGTAAAGAACTTTTTGAAAGGTGACGCCGTGTCACTGGTCACTGGACTAGTGGGAGATTCTGGAGACTTGCTCAGTTCTTTTTCTTGTTTTCCTTCACTTTCATCTCTGCCTTCCTCTGCTGCTTGACCAGATTCAGCTTGAAGAGAAGAAATGTCTGGGTTGCTCTGCTCACGCGTGAGGGCCTCTTCAGGTTTCTCTGCAGACTGTTTGAGTTCAGTCTCTTTGGATGCTGCTTCCCCCGGCTCCGAGCTGGGCTCCTGGTGGTCGCCAGCTCCTGCTGCTCCTTCGCCTTCTTCTTTCTTGACCGTGAGCAGTTGCACGGTGTCAGACTTCTCGGTCTTCTCCTTTTTCACAGTGAATTTAAAGCCGACAAACTTAAACACCTTCTTAAATCCAACATCATTAGCCTGGGACTCAGCAGGCTGTGCTAACTCGTCTGAAGTGCTTTCAGAAGAAGGAATCTGTTCGATTATTTCGGGCATTTCCTCCTGCCCATCATCTGCAATGTCTTGAACAACCGCTGAGTTAGCAGCCATCTCTTTATCTGAGTCTCTTTCGCTCACATCTTCAGACTCTTTCTGTCCAACTATTAACAAAAAGGAGGGGGAGAGAAGAAGGGGGTAAATGATTACAATTCAAGAAAATTAAATATGTGTAAGACATGGCCAATTAACACTTTCTTTAATGCCAGGTAATTCCAGAATAAGGTAAGGGTCTTGTGGGAGTTTGTAAACCTTAACAGATTAGGCAATGTCCACTTCTTTCAAGTGACCTTTAAAAATGTAGGTTCAAAGGTACTACTCTGCTCTTTCTGTTCCCTGTTAAAGGGAAAGTTAATAAACTCAACGATCAAAAAATTAGCTGCACATAAGAGGCCACTAAGGTGGGTCAACCCAATAGTATATCTTTTGTTGCAATGCAAAATGGAATTACACATCACACCCATAATTTTAAACTACAACCCATCCAATTTTAGATATAACTTCTACTTTATAGGAAATACAGGGTTAGAGGAACAAGCCGAATAACAACACAATTAGAAATAACAATAATACAAACAAGTTTTGACACAAGTCTAAAGGAAGGGACATTCTATGTGATAACTAGCCTGATCTCAATAGGTCCCAAAAAGGGACCAGATCTTCTCGGAGGAATTCCAGTCTGGGTCACGGAAAGTATGAGGAACACTTTGTTGTGACAGAAAGGAGGTGCTGAAAAGCTGATGGGGTAAGCCAAAAGGACACAAGAGCCAGCTTGACAAGGCTCTTACTGGGCCAAACTTTGAAGCATAAAAAGAATAGTGCCATTGATGGCTTACAGCACATGGAATAAAAAAAGAATCCATGAATCGAGAGCGATACTAAAAAGTAAACGGAGCTGGGACCAATTCTCTATGAATTAATGTTAATGAACACAGATAAAACTTCCACTTTGATCCTTAAAGTCATTCTTTTTAGAATTTCATATTTTTCTTTAAAATCACAATTTACAAACTCCCTTGTAATAACTCATTCAGTTGAGAATCAAGAAATGCTAAAACCATTGGATGAAAGGTTGTCAGTAAACATATAGTTTCATTTCAAAGTATTGACACACAGATTTCTTAATTTAAAAAAGAAACCTTTACAATAAAGAGATCTGGCAGGCATCACCTTAACCAAGTCATCAAACTTCAACATCCTCAATAATGGGACAAATGTCATCCTGCTTCCTGACGTGAGGCACTGAAAAGGACAATAAATCACCTACGTAGTAGTCTTGACAAAAATGTTTAACAAAATCTAATCATGAGGAAACCATCAGACAAATCCACAATGAAAAACATCTCTACAAAACAAACTAGCCTGACCTGAATGTCAGTGACACAAAGGGAAAAAAATCAAGCAAAAACCAGAAGCACCATCTGCAAGTAACTTTCAAATAGTTTAAGGAGAGAGAAGGGGAAGAGAGAATGTGGTAAAATATCCATAACTGGTAAATTAGGTCAAGTATATATGGGTGTTTGGGGTTTTTTTGCAGGTTTGAAATTTTAAAAATCATTGGGAAGAAGTCGTCAGTGTGATTTAATGAAGGGGTATGAGGCATACCATGCTAAATTAAGAGATTTAAGGAACATAACCAGAGATGCCAGGCATAGCCCTGAAGTAGATATGTTAGGGCAAACCAGCTAAAGGACATTTGGGGGTCTTGCAAAAATTTAGGTATGATTTGGAACTAGATGAATTTTTACTGAAATAAAAGGTAGAGATTTTGACTAAAGAAAGCAGGTTACCAAACAGTATATACAATGACCTCATTTTGGCTTAAAAGCAGCTCCGTCTCTTTTCTTCTCTCTCTCACACACACCCTTCACATAAGATCTCTGGAAGGTGGGAATGTGATATATTTTAGCTTTGTTAGTCTGCATGTTCTCTTTTTGTTTTGTTTTTTCAGCTAGCTGGTATGGGGATCCAAATCCATGACAAGGCTGCACTCTAACCAACTGAGCTCACTGGCGAGCCCTGACACAGTCCGGTTTCAATTTGCCTTGTACTATGCTATGCTGTAAGTTAATCTAAAGTTGTTCTTTTTTCTTACTTTTTCTTCTCAAACATTATTAGATTATTGGATACTCATAGAAGAAATCTGTAAATTATTTGGGTCTGTTTTTCTTCAGACTCAGGAAGGGCCTTTGCTTTGGTGACAAAGTCATAGACGCTCTACCCTTTTCTGTAAGAGCTTTTGGTAACCAGCCAGTTCTCACTTACTCTAACATCAGCACCTAAGGTAATATTAAAAAAAACAACAAACAAAACCCTGAGAACTAAACATTTCATACATAAAAGGAAGTTTGAAGAAAAACCAAGAATGTCATTGTCTTGGTCTGAAGTATATCTCTTAAAGGATTTTCCTTTTCCTTTTTTAAAAATCACTATAGAATACATATTTGTGACCAACTTCAGACTTTATAAAGAAAAATTACCACCCACATTAAAAATTGAGGAAAAAAGAGCAGAAAAAGAAAAATTTAGACATTTGATTAGACTGCCCCACAGTATCTTTAACCTTACTTTTCTACATTTTTAGATCTTGTATACATTCTTCCAATTACTTCTTAAAAGCATGCATAATCTTCTGAAATGAGAAGAAAATGCTTCAAGTTTCCATTTGTTCCTATGATAAACCAACACTGTGATGAACTTACGTATAGCTTCAAATAAAGTACATTCCCATGAATTACTTCTTTAAAATTTTCCCAGTTATAAAAGCATACTCTGAGAACTTTCTGCAAACATTTCTAATGCAGTGCAAGAGATGTGACCTTTTTTTAAAAGATGGACAATATCACTGGAAATATGTTAGAGAAAAAAGTCAAACCCCAATAACAAGCTCTATTTGAGTACAATTTTACTAGTAATGATACGAATATAAACTAAATATCCTGCCAGCAAGGATAATTAAAACACTCATTAACTTCTCTGGAATTAGAAAATGCAGAGGGTCAGCTAACAGTGGGAAACACAGCTGTCACACACATCATTTCCTTCTCACTATTTTCTTGCTATGCTCCTAAATCTGTGTTTAAATTTTAACCCCTTTTTTTCTTTTTACTGCTGGGAGGATAGGACTGTTTACAATCAAAACTAGGGAGACAAAGATGATGAACAGCTGCAAACCGGCAGGACAAAACGGCTATTGATAGGTTTAGTATCACTCAGCAATATTCAGCTGTTCTCTTTATATGGAGTAAGTGATACATGGGCTGAATGCATATAAAAAAGTATCTAGGAAATTTTTTAACCATCATAACTGGTCAACTGTCCTGTAGTCTCTTTTTTCTTTCTTTTTTTTTTGGTGGTCGGCCTGCACAGAGATCCCAACTCCCTTGACCTGGGTGTTACAAGGCAGTGCTCTAACCAACTGAGCTAACCGGCCAGCCTCTGTAACTGCTTTTCACTTAAGTAACCCTGGTAACTACTATTGCCAAAACAATTTCTGGGGCCTTTGTGGACACCCCACTCAGCCCTAGTTTCCGCCTCCCCATTGCCAGGCGCAAGCTGCACCTTATCAGAAGGCCCTGCTTCCTAAAATGCAGTTTCTATCGCATCACCAAGGTACCCAGCATCTGATGGCTCCAGGGCCTAGAGGACAGTCTTCTGAACTACCTGGCCTGGCAGCCAAGGCCGTTTAAATGAGGTTCCAAAGTGAACGCGAACTGCTCTCGCGCACCTGCACGTTCGAGGCATGTACCACGTGGCCACCCCTGACCTGGAACCCGCGAGGCCTGGCCCCTGCCCCTCAGAGGACATCCTGCCACCCGGCTCCACATCACCCCTGGTGCAGCCCAAGCCTCCGGGCCTGCTCCGCCTGGTCCTCGTCCCCTTTGCTGGCCTCCAGGCCCTTTAAGGAGAGCAACTTTCTAGCTTTTGCCAAAATCCTGGTGATTTCTGGATGACGACCCGCCTCCCCTTCCGCCCACCTCCCCAGGTGACCCCCTCTCTCCTTCAACTCCCCGAGTGCCCTTTCAAGTCAAGTCGGAGTCTTCAGGGCTGTGTCCTCTGTCTGGCAAGAAGTGAGGTGCGCCCTGGGACATCCCTTGGCTGCAGCTGTGTTAAAATCTGTAGATGAAGGACGTGAGAGTAGAATGGAAGCTTCTGGTACTTTCTGCATTGGAAACAGGATGAGGCCTGGCCTTCCCGGGGCCCAGGGTCCACACGGGTGGGGGAGTCGAGGACAAGTTGGGGTGCAGCCGCCGTTCTGCAGGCCCAGGCTGCCGGGCGACGGGCCTCGTCCCTTCCTGCCCTGTCGCCGCGCGCCGGCGCCAGCAGCGCGACTCTGCCACGCCAGGAAGGAAGGAGGCCGGGTGTCACTCGGGTCCGGGGCGAGTGGCCGCTGGGGCACGCGCTACTCACAGCAGAGGTGGCTCCACCGGGGCACGGCACGCACCGCCGGCCGGCAGGGGGCAGCCCCGCGGACGCCCGGGAGGCCCGGCCCGCCTCCCCCGGAGGCTCCATCGCGGGCCGCAGCCGGGCTGACGGGGGACCTGCGGGCCGGCGCGCGTCACAGAGGCCGCGGCCCCCACCCGCAGCCTCCAAGGGCAGCCCCGACGGAGGCCTCGCATCACCCCAACGGGGTCGCTCTCCCACTCCAGACCCAAGCACACGAGAGGCCGAAAACCAGTCCTGGCTACAGGACTGCCCCCGAGCATCCCGCGGCTGGGCCTGTTCTCTCACCCTCACCACATCCCACCGAGCGGTGGGCTCCAAACCCTCGCAGGTGCAAATGCAGGGCGGGACCCCGCGTGTGGGTTCGGCTTGCTTGTAAGAGCCTTCGGTTCCCGAGTGTTGGTAAAAGAGCTGGGGGCATCGGGGACATTCCCCTTACAAAGCTATCATCCGTGGTCACAGAGCCTTAGAGCTTGAAGGTAAGAGCTCACCTGGTCCCTCCAAATGGCTTATAGGGGAATGAACTCTCTTCCAAAACGGTCATATGTGAGAATGAAAAACGGTACAGCCACTTTGGGGGGTAGTTTGGAAATTTGTTACAGAACGAAACTCTTACCACATGCCCCAGCAATTGCATCTCCTGGTATACACCCAAATGAGCTGAAAACTTATGTCCACACAAAAAGCTGCACAGGAACGTTTACAGCAGCTTTATTCATAACTGTCCAAACTCGGAAGCAACCAAGATGTCCTTCAGTCATTGAACAAATACACTGTGGTACCTGCAGACCATGGAATATTACTCAGTGCTAAAAAGAAATGAGATATCAAGCCATGAAAAGACATGGAAGAACCTTAAATGCATGTTGCTAAGTGAAAGAAGCCAGCCTGAAAAGACCACATACTGTATGATTCCAACTATATGACATTCTGGAAAAGGAAAAACTATGGAGACAGTGAAAAGATCAGTGGTTGCCACAGTCTGGGGGAAGGGAGGAGTGAATAGGCAGAGCAGAGGGCATTTCTACAGTAGAGAGGGAAGCCATTCTGCACGATCCTGTAATGGTGGATACATGCCATTATACATTTGTCAAAATCCACAGAACGTACAACAGCAAGAGTAAGCCCTGAGGTACACTATGGACTTTGGGTGACAATGATGTAGCAATGTAGATCCACTGATTGTAACAAATGTACCATTCTGGTGGGGAATATTGACCTTGTGGGGGGGGGGCAGGAGATATGTGGGAACTCCCTGTACTCTCCGCTCAGTTTTGCTGCAAACCTAAGACTGCTCTAAAAAATAAAGTCTATTTTTTATTTGGCCAGTGTCATATGGTATCTCTCAAGGGCTGAAGTTTGGCCCAGGACCACTTAGCGTCAATGCACTAAATAGGAGAAAAACATAAAGTCTTTTTGAAAGAAAAGTCAATTCCATACACTTTCAAAGCATACACATTCTTATTTTCCAAAAATCATTATAACTTTTTATAATTCATAAATGCCACTTATGGGGCTGGTTAGTTAGCTCAGTTGGTTAGAGTGTGGTACTGATAACACCAAGGTCCCGGGTTTGGATCCCAGACAACGAAAAACAAAACAAAACAATAAATGTAAATGCCACTTAATGACAAGAACATGTATTTTGACATGTCAACACCCACACTTGGATGGAAAGATTGCTATATGTCTAATGTGGACAGCAATTTAAATTCTGTTTCAGCACCAAAAGCAGAATTTATTCATGGTTACTGTCATGCTTTACATTCTACCCACCCACTCACAGAAAGTGACTCAAAAGACCACCTGAACATCATTTTGCAATCATCAAGGTAAAGACTGAATAAAGCAAGAATCAATAGGTGCTAAGTGGTGGGTAGGCAGGATATTTACATGCTTACAAGTTGGAAGGGAGAAGGAAAAGCCTAATTCTACAGTGGAGAAATCAAACAACATTTTAACAAGGGACAGACGGACACCGTGTGCAATACCCTGTGAAGAACATGACACCTCTCAGTATTCTGGCTAAGAATGACTAACCTAAATGGAATCAGGAGGAAACAAACATAAAATAAGGAATGAGGTGGAAATGGAGAGAACTGTATGCTTTGAACATATCAATGTCTAAAAGACAAAGGCTATAGAAATGTTCCAGATTAATAGAAACTAAAGAGACATGACTACATGCGATACCTGGACCCAGACAGTGTGGAGTATGCATAAAGCAAATGTACTTCACAGAGCCTGGTTTTCCAAAGCCTTGCAATTTCAAATGCTGATTTTGCAAAGGACAGGAAATTTTCCCCAGGCTATAGTCTCTGTTGTAAGGTAAAGAACTGTAACACAGCAAGGTTGCTGGCTCAAAGACAGACAGGCTACTTACTGATGGATATGTAAAGATACTGGGAAATTGCTGTAAGAAGAGAATGTTTGCTAAAATCAAGCTTTTGTTCCAAATTGCATTATGGAATGTGACCTTGCCTGTTTTACTGAATGTTACCAGCTTCTGTTGTTAAACTTGTTAAACTATACTTAACAAAAACCCCACCTACGTTCTCTTCCTGTAACTTCCTGGTCTGGAGAACAAATGCGGGAAGAAAACCTGAATTCGGGGTTAATTTCCCAAATGGAAGGAATACCTTGTTCTTGAACGTTCCAGGAGATTAACCCCTTTTTGGGGTTTCTCACTGCTCAGAAGAGATGGGCTTTGAGTAATCTTTGGCGGCTCCGTCACCCAGGGGAAAAGGGGTGACAAATCCATGGGAGGCAAAACAACAAGATTGGATCTTGTAATTCAAGAGGAAATGCTAAAAACTACCTTATTAGGTTAACTAACAAAATTGGAATATGGACGGTAGATTGTATAAAAGTATTCTAATGATGTAAATGTCTGACATCAATAGCTGTACTATGAAAGGGAATATCTCTACTCTTAGGAAATACACACTAGAATATTTAAGGGTAAATAAATGATCGTGATATACATAACTTACCCTCAGAACCCTAATTAAGTTAATGGTAATGTATCAATATTGATTCATTATTGTAACAAGTGGACCACACTAATGTAAATGTCAATAACAGGAGAAACAGTATAGGTGGGTGGGGGAGGGTATGGGAATTACATGTACTTTCAGCTCAATTTCTCTGTAAAACTAAAACTGATATAAAAATAAAGAAAAAATTTACCCTCAAACGGTTCAGAACATTTTATATCTCGTGCTTACATAAAATATAACCGACACGTACATGCTGGTGTTTGTTTTCCAACAGAGAGAGAGAGAGGAAAAATGTTAACAATAAGTGGATCTGGTAAAGGGTACAGGGGTGTTCCCTGTACTTCATTTTGCAACTTTATGTAAGTTTGAAGTTATTGTTTTTAACATACTACTCTGAAGATTGAGCACATGCAGGTAACTAACAAAAATATAAAAAATGGATCTGGCCAGTTAGCTCGGTTGGTCAGAGCATGGTGCTGATAACATCAAGGTTGAGGGTTCGACAACCACCCAAAAGAAAAAAAAGAAAACAACAAAGTGGACAGAGATGATTCGCCCAACCTGATTTTAGAGGAAGACAGATCTTTGCTTTGCATTATACACTGTAACATAATCTATTATTTACACATACTATAAATTTTATCAATGTAAACAACAGGACAATTACTGATGTTTAAATGTTAGCTGTGCTACTTATTAGCACTGGGCCCTTGGGCAAGTTTCCTCAAAATCTCTGTTCTCAGTGTCCTCACTTATAAGTTACTACCAGTTCTTCCTGCAAAGGCTATTATGAGGACGAAGTATCACTTGGCTGTCTATTAATAATAATAAAACAGAAACTCTAATGGCTTTTTTTTCACTTCATTGTTTTCCTCAGAATAGAACTACTCATGTCTAGTTAACTGCTTTTTGCCAGTTCCAAAAGTAGAAGTTGTAGAAGACTTTAACATACAGAAAATAGGGGGAAATATCCATAAAGCCAATGCCTAGAGATCATCACTATTAATATTTGTTTTTTTCTCGGTAAAATATTCAATAGTCCTCAAAACGATGACATAATGGCTGCACAATTTACTTTTACGTCCCCCTATTGTTAGACAGTGTGCGTTGGTCTAGTCTTTCACTATCACACTGCTTTGTCACGTGTGTATAAAATCAATGTCCAAATCCCTGAAGGAGCCTTTGAACAGCAGAGGGCGGTGTTGCACAGCTTTCGGCTCTGCTGAACTGGAAGGTCTTCAGGGCCAGAGACACTGCAGAAATCCACCAATACCGAAATTTTAGGTGTGCCATCCAATTCTGTAGAGTTTAATGTCGTATTGTGCCTATTTTTGACTTCCAATATAAAAATTTCAGGGGGAATAGATATGTACAATCAATTATGTTTCAGTAAAAAATAAATTTTGAAAAAATTAAAAATAAATAAAAAATAAAAAAATTCAGGGGGAGAAAAGGAACACATACATCTCGAGTCAGCTTCCCTATCATCTCTTTATTTGCACCATGTAAAGACACAAGTCCTTTACCCCACTCTGAACCAAATACAAGTCAAATGTGGCCACTGCTCTTCCTCACCTCCTCTTTCTCACTTTTTTGCTTCCCCAGCCCAACTGTACACAGTACAAAAATCACCCCACATTTCCCAGGTTCTGGCTGCAGGCAGAGATCCCCAGACAAGATTGCATCATTCTCATTTAGTGTGTGGTTGGCAGAAACCATTGAAAAGTTGTTTTTACATGCTCCCTGCATACTGGTTCTGAATGAATTACAGATCCTAGTTTAGTGAGAAAACAGGGAGGCTGTTAAGTACATTTTAAAAACAAACAAACAAACAAAAAAACCAGCCTAAAAGATGTGGTGTGGCTGGGGGGAGAGGATCAAACCCACACGGTTGGCTGTTGGGAGTGAAGGGAGTAGATAGAGATTGATAAGAGGCCTCAAAAAAATCAGCCCAGTGCTCACCTGTTCAGGCTCAGCACAGTAGAATCCACTCACAAGTACACTTCAAAACCTCCTCTGCTATTATTTTTGACACTTCAGCTCCCTATACAATTATTATCTGCCTTACATTTGTCCGATTGGTTAGAAAGGAAAATCAAAAGGCCTGATCATCGCAGCATCACTGATTCAATTTGGGGATGCACTTTGCTGGCACCCCAAAAGTCCTTCCATAGAAACAGCTGGTTTTGGAGTGAGCCTTTCTCCCACTATGTATCATTATTACTCATGTGCAGCTCTGAATCATCCCATCATTTTGAAGAACACTGCTATCAATCCAGCAACTTTCTCAAATGCCCTAAAGTCCAAACATGGTGCACATGTAATTCACTGAGGCCAAGGTTCAGCTAGAAGCAACTCACCGGCTCACTAGGTATCAAAGACCACCAAAATATTAGAAAGGGAGTGGTCAGTGTGTCCACTTGAAAGCCTCCAAGAGGCCAAACTGACACGTACTTTATCTTTATACTGTCCTGCTAGTCACCAGTCTTCTTCCATCCTGCAGACACTTAAAAGGGTGAGGCAAAGACTATAATCCTTCTGATGGTCCACATGGCCATCTGCACCACCCCAAACATAGTCTTGTGTGCAAGCCAAATTATTTCTAGGAGCTGGCAGGTTAGCTCAGTTGACTACAGTGGGATGTTATCACACCACGGTCAAAGGTACGGATCTCCATACCAGCCAGCCGCCAAAAAAGAAAAGAAAAGAAAAGATGATTTAAACATAATGTACAAAGAGCTTTCATTCATTTAATTTTCTGAACAGACCCCAGAAGGAGGGATTCTTAGTGTGCACATAGTGTAGATAAGCTTCAGTGAGGATCAGGCCTGAACATGAACGGAGCTACCGTGCTGCAACATTCAGAACTCACTGCAAAGACTTTGGGTAAACTTTTTGTTTTACGTTTTTCAAAGGCGAATGAAAGGTATCCTTAAATAAAAAGTGTGGATAGAGAAACAGAGAAGGAAAATGACACTCAGGAGTACATACTTCCTGGAGTGAACATCTCTCAGTACATTTTTAAGAGTATAAACTATCCTCAATTACTGCATCATAGAAAAATTTAATAATAACAATCTCCTATGTGTTTTTCAATATTTTAAACAGCTTTGTCATAACAAGCACTTTCAAGGTTTACAAAAAGCCTTATGGAATATTAATAAAGCCAAATAAATGTAAAAATATATGAAAACTTGTATCATGAGTGATGTAAGAAACCAAAACTCGAAATCATTTCATGTCCAGAAATCCTATTTTGGCAGAAAATTGTTAAAGTCTTTCACATTGAGGTGTTACTTCTACTAACCTACATTTATCTCTATAAAAATGTTCTGTTAATTCCAATTTATAAAATCAATCACAAGAGATCTACCCAATTTAAAAAAATCAGTCACAAGAGATCTATAAGGTGCATATGCAAATATATACATTTTCCTTGCAAAAATATCCATAATCTCCCCACCCCCAAAGTTTCAAAGACTCCATAATCCCAAAGCAGGTAAGAAGAGGGTAAAGCTAGTGGTGGATCCTGCTGTCCACACCGATACCCCACCCACCCCCAAGCGCCACACCTTCCAAATACTTAGAGATTAAGAAGTAAAAGTATAACTTGTTTTCTTTTACTTTAGAGGCATAAAAGAAAAAAACTTTTAAGAAACATGTCTTATTATATATTTAAAAATTTTACTGTTTTTATCCAAACTTAGCTATCTTGTTTCAGTGACACAACCCCCATTGTTTTTGGCAGAGAAAAAGTGCAATATTGCAGAAACTACAACATTTATTTTCTAGGTTTAGTATAACCAGGGCTTGCCATCCCCAGGCACATCAGGACGGCTTACTGGGACATCTGGAACTGGTTAACTTTCCCCCGTGACTTGTAGCATTGTCCTGGAATTTTTCCAGAAATTCTCTGCACTCTAAATCTATTCCTTATATCCTACACACCCAAGTCCCCTTGTTCCACAAAACCTCCAAGTGTAGATGTTTAACTGGGATTCAAACTCAGATAAGCAAAACCCTGTTCAGGAGCATATTGGTGACATCGTCACTGTCCTTGGTCTTGATAGTGATGTTTCATGATCCTTACACATCTGGGCAGGCATGTGGAAATGTGGGCATCACTAAACAAATATTTGCACCTTCCACACGACGAGAAAGAGGTCTTTTACAAGGTACTCGACATTTATGTTTCTTACTAGCTATGAAACCTTGGCTAACTTACCAAGCCATGAGAAATTTACTTTCAATGATAAACATGGGGTTAAGCCACCACTTTTTGCAGGATTACTGTGAGGAATAAATGATAATGTCCACAAAGCGCTGAGCAGGACCTGATAGTCGGCACTCAATGAATGGTAGTTACTAATCTAAGCAATTGTAAAGGTAACAATTTCATGTCTTGCGAGTCTTGACAGCTAATCTGCCTCCATTAGATTAGAAACAGCCACGTTTGGGGTAATTTTTCTCCTCTTGTAAAATGATTTGCATAGGGAAGTGTATTATAAATACAGATGCTCCTCACCTTAAAATGGGGCTATGTTCCGATTAATCTATAGTAAGTTGAAAATAGTGCAAGTCGAAATGCATTTAATACACGTACACCTAACCCACTGAACATCATACCTTAGTCCAGCCTACCTTAAATGTGCTCAGAACATTACGTTAGCCTACAGTTGGGCAAAACCATCTAACACAAAGCCTGTTTTATAATAAAGTGTTGGGTTAGCTCACTTGGGAGAGCACGGTGCTGGTAACACCAAGGTCAAGAGTTCAGATCCCCTTACTTTCTGGCCAGCCACCAAAAAATAATAATAATAAGATGTTGATTATTTTGTGTAATTTATTAAATACTGTACTGAAAGTGAAAAACAGAAAGGTTGTATGGGCACCGTAAGTACAGTTCCTAGTGAATGTGTATCGCCATCAAAGTCGAAAAATTGTAAATTGAACCAGGGACCACTTGTAATCTAGAACTAGCATGAAATCTGAAAAATTCTTTCTTCACCAGTTCACTTTAAAGATAAAGAATAATGATGTCCTAATTTTTCATGATCCTCTACAGTTTACAAAGTATCAATATTATCAGTTAATCTCAATAATGTGTGTGTCAGGGAAAATAGGAATGATACTTTACAAATTCAAAAAGCATTTTTTTGCTGGCATGCCACTGATATGTGGGTGGGGAAGGGGACCCCTCTTTCATTGTCCTGTCAAATCACTTATTTTCCAATTTCTAAGCTAAGTCATTGCTAACAGGATGTGAAAGAAAGCAGCCTCAGGAATGGCAATCACATGTAATGTGAATAGTCAATCATTTCTTAATTCAAATTCTGCTGCATAGATTTCAGTGCTGTGTGTGAACCAGGTAGGGGGAAGGGGAAATAATGGTTAGTATTAAGTGAAAGCTTTTCCCTACTTTCAGAAATGAAAACTCAGTCCTAAGTAACTCCTACAAAAATGCCACCAGTCCTGTTAATTAATTGTGAAATTTAAACACATGCCTCCTCAAATAATGTAGTACTAAAGAGGACTACAATAACTTTCTCCCACATTATTTAAATGAGTAATCCCAAAGACGCAAGAGATCTTTAATATTTAGTTAATCCTGGGCTGGCCCGTGGCTCACTTGGGAGAGCGTGATGCTGACAACACCAAGTCAAGGGTTAAAAGATCCCCTTACTGGTCATCTTTTTAAAAAAAATTAAAAATAAAAATTTTTAAAGACTATGATCATAAATCTTCCTTATCAGCATTAACTTGCAAAGGGGAAAAAAAAGGTCAGCTGAAACTCCCTTATATTTTTTTTCTCCCATCAGAAAATGTTTACTTGCTGTTAAAATTTTGGAGTTAACATTTTCTGAGTACTTTCTTATTACCGGGAAAAAGTGCGAAATTCTGCCGCATCCTCCATATCCACATTGTAAGAAAGGTAAAACTCATAAAACAATAGATCCAATTACTTGGGTTTGCCTTAAAAATTAGTCCAACTGTTTCCATTCATTTTTCATTCCACTGGGATTATCTGAACCAACTGTTAAAAGCCCCCTCAAAGTGCCCCAAGTTTATTAACCCTTAATTAGTGCTAAAAAGGGCCATCTTCCTTTGCCATAAGAAACAGCATGTGACAAACTAATTAAACAATAAATATCATGAAAATTGTGTGCACAAAAGTACTCAGAAAAAAGTTTATGATCTCAGAAGCCCCACCCCCAGCTGTGACTCCCCACAAACCACACAGCTTCTGTCAGCACTGGGTATTTGCATATTTCATTCACAGAAAAATAAATGATTTAAAAAATGGAGACTTTTGTTTTTAATTTTTTCATTTTGTCCAGTCTGTTAAATCATAGTTTCTAGGTATCATGTCAATTTTCATGCGAGGTAAATGGCAGAAAGGCTAGCCAAGTCAACTTGGGGAACAAATTCTAAGGAAATCTCAAAGTAAACAAGCTAATCTATAGGAAGTGAGAGATATTTTTAGTTTTGCTAAACTTACACATTCACTTAAAATTCCATAGGAGGGCAAGGCTTTGCAGAAGCAGTTATATTGAAAAAAATTTTAAGTCCTAGAAATTCTACACTGTGCTATTAAAATAACATATAGACAAAAAGAGCTGTTCTAACAGATCTAAATTAGCAAATGGAGTTTAATTTTCTTAATGGGGGGGAAAGGGAGAGAGGGTGAGAAAACACGCAGGCTCCTAAGGAGTCAGGCCACGGTACAATTGCCTAAGATTATCCGATGCCAAGTTAAAGGAGCTGTAAGTGCATTCTCAAAGTTTCATGTATCTAACTTATTTGCTAGAAGTAGGTATTCCGTATTATAATTCATACTCAGAGCTAGATTCCTAGTAAGCAAGTTTAAAAAACATACATTTTTTTAACATTTACTGCCTAACTGGTGGCCTGTCTGCCACCAATTTTATAGTAACTATGGCTATATTAAAACCACCACTTAAACCAGAGCTAAAATTGCAGTTCCCTGCGACGCCAAGCGTACCTTTATTCAGAGTTCCTAACAAGCAAGTCAAAATGCCAAACACTTGCAATTTCTCACAAGAGGGATTTATTTTGTTCATGACTACAGCCAAGAGATTAAGCTTTCAAACTATTAAAATCCACACAAATCTGACCTGTTTCTATTGAGCTGGCTGCTGCCCTTCCTCTCCATAGCCCCCTCGCCCCAGGGGAAAAGGGTTCAATCCATAGCAAAATACCTTCAAAGTCTCCCACAGGCACCATCAGGAAGATTCTTGCTTAGGCAAAAGTTAAACGCTGGGTTTGTCTGGTTGTTGCCAAACCAAAGAGAGAAGGCTCTTCTGATCAGTCAGTGCACGGAGGGAAACAAATGTCCCTCGTGTCCAGTCCCAGACCTCCAGGGCTCCCCATCCAAACGCACATTACAGAAAAGAAAGCACTTTTCCTGCCCGGTGCCTGTCACCGAGGGAGAACAGAACCGAACCGGCTCGTGCCTCACCTGTGATCGTAATGGTCCCCAGCATGTCTTAGAGCACAGCGCGGAGCAGGAGCGGGACAGCCGGTCCTCGCCCTTCTTTGGCCGCCGACTGAAGCCCCTACCTCCTTCCTGCCAACCCGGTGTAGTCTTCGTGGGATCAGAAAGAGCGAAGCGCCAAGTCACCCTCAGGGATCAGGAGCAGCACAGGTGCCCTCGGAGCTGCCGGGCGGGGACGCGTCTCCCCAGCTACTTATAGGGGACCGCCCCTCCCCCGCTGCGCTCCGGGACCTGGGGGGGGGGGGGCCCCCCCGAGCACCTCTTCCCGGACTTGGCGCCACAATCGCGAGTCACGTGCTTCATTTTAAGGGCGAGGACCCTCCCCGGAGCTGCGCTGTCGAGGTCGGCAGGCTCTGCAGAGACCCAGGGGGAGTTCAAATGGGACTGCGACGAGTAAGACCCAGCGCAGCAGCATCTGACCTCAACGGCGACTGCATTCCTGGCACCCACAGACTGCGGTATCTCAGCCTTTAAAATTATTTAAAGGAAATAACCGCACAGATACTAATTCCTCTTTCAATTTTTAATGCTGTGTTGTGTGTCCTTAAGCTTGTTTAAAGGCTGATGAAGTGCAAAACACTGTTCCCTTTTTAGCACCTATAGTATTTTATATTTTCACCATCTGTGTGAGACACACACACACACACACACACACACACACACACACACACACACACACACACACACACACACACACACACACACACACACACACACACACACACACACACACACACACACACACACACACACACACACACACACACACACACACACCGGCAACTCACGATAGAAGTTCGCTAAACAAACTTTTACATCACACTATGCCATATTCCAATATACAGATACTTTCACATCTCTAATATACCAGCACACAGCATGGACATCAATCAGAACTTACACTAAAATTTCGTAACATTTCAGGCAGCCGTAGAGTTCTTCAATTTTTTCACTGAAGCTTCAGATTTGTTCTACCTAAAGACACGAGTGATAAATGAACTGGCTGCTCTCACAACGTTGACAGGCCAAAGATGGTACGCCAGCTTTCTGTTAGGTGAGTCCATCAGGTCCCCTGGGGGTGTTCCCTTCTCTTCATCTTTTTCCTATGGATCACTTCATGCTTTGCCTGTCTGACCCCATGAGCACAGGCTCTTCCCCGAAGCAAACAAAAAGAAAGGTTTTACTATGGCTCCTCTCTGCAATATTTACTCATTATTGCTTGAGGGTAGAGGGAGCGCGGGAAGGCTCGGCGTGGACCAGAGTGGGCACAGCACAGAGAAGGGCGCAGAAGAAGAGGAGAGTCGAGGGGACGGGGCTGGAGACCCCAGGCCAACAGGCCGGCGTGGCATGGAGTTGCTCTTTCTGGACGCCAGGGGGCGCGGTGCTTCACTTTCAGGCCCGGAGTGAGTAAAGCGAAGGCCGCTTCCTCGCAGAAAGTCAGACCTTGTTACCAGAATCAGCTTCAGCCTCTCCGTCTGATATTCTGGCAAACACCCAGGCTAGCCTTCAGTCCACGTGGGAACAGGGAGTGATGGGCCTTGTCCTGCCTCTTGCCTGGTACTAATGGTCCGTCCCCGCCCCCCCCCCCCCCGCCGCCCACACAGCTAAGGGGCGAGGGCAGCTCGGCCATTCCTCTGCTCCCACCACTATTCCTCCCAACCCCAGAGAGTCCCAGCTGTGCAGATCATGGGTATGGAAAACTCTGGAGGTTGCATTAATGGTCTGCATGAAACGAGCCCCTTCCCCAAAGTTGTCCCAGGAGCCCCAGGTGACCTCAGGGAACTGAGGTCTCAGTTCTGCATCACTTCTCAGCACCAGCTGTTGGAGACAGCACATGGCCACATCATCTGGGGCACCTCTGACATACCCATGTTCAACACATGGGTGCAACCTTGCCTAGCTGTATCACCAGCTCCTTTCCTTTCTGTAAGTCCAAATTCTAACCACAAGACAAGCAACAGCTATTCCCCTGAGCTGGAGAGGAAAAAAAACTTCATCTCAAATTCACTTAAATTTTTTCTGCCTCTTAAAAACAAATTTAAGACCCAAAACATTAAAAAAGGTGAATGTATTGATGCTCAATTTTGCACTTAAACTTTTTTTTTTTTCATTTTGTCACACTGGTGAAAACATAACACATCTGATTTGATATTCCTAAAGAGGTAGTTAAAACCACAAGGCCGAGCAATAGATCATGTGGCAAGTTGTGGACTCTCTCAGCAGATAGTTCTCCTTTGATCTCTACCTCTAAGGGTAATCAAGGACAGGGTGTGTGGCACAGCTGCCCAGAAAGCCTCTGTGTGTCTGATTTACAAAGAGAAGTCATCAATCAGGATAAACGAAGGAGTAAAGATCAGACATAAGGTCAGAGTGCAAGGAAGGCAACTTTCTTTTGTTATCTCTTCCATTGTTAGTTTTTGTTAAATCAGAATTTTTAGAGGAAGATATTACCGCCCAAAGCAAAAATTATAGGGAAATGTTTACCATATGAACAGGTGAGTGATAGAAAAAGTGTTTTCCTAAATCTGCATGGTTCATTCAACTAATATTCACCAAGTTCTCACTCCATATTTACTACTTTAAGCACTTTATTATGCTACACATCCAGGGGTACAATTAGATATTGTCCCTGGCCTCAGGGAGCTCAGTCTTGGGTGGCAGACATACCCAGAGGAAGAGGTGGGCATGCTGCAGCTTAGCTCACCTCTGAGATAATATCTGAGCTAGACTCTGAAAGGAGAGGGAAGGGCTCGATTGGTCAGAGCGCATTGTTAACAGCAAGATCGAGGGTTCGGTTCCGCAAGCCAGCCAGCCGACCCCCTCTCCAAATAATGAGAAAGGAGAGAGATACCCGCTACCTGGGGCATAGAGGAAGGCAGTCACAAGGAGCACGACACTTAGGGAATTATGAGTGAGTTCTTTATAGCTATAAGCTTATAGTCTACTAGGGGAGGAAAGGGCCAGAGACGATAACTGGAAATGAGATAAATAGAATTACATTATGAAGGGTCATCAAATGATACCTCAAGAACTTTGTAAGAAATACTAATTTAAAAATGGGCAAAAAATCTGAATAGACATTTCTCTAATAGACAGATACCCGAATGGCCAATGTGCACATGAAAAGAAGTTCGGCACCGTTAGCCATTAGGAAAATGTAAATCAAAACCACTTCACACCCACTAGGAAGACTATAATCAAAAAGATGACAGTAACAAGGAATGGAGAAATCACAACTCTCCTACATGGCTGGTGGGAATGTGAAATGGTGCAGCTGCTTTGGAAAATATCTGGTGGTGCCTCAAAATGTTAAATTTAAATTTCCCATATAACCCAGCAATTTCCCTCCATATACACCCAAGAGAAATGAAAACATACGTCCACATAAAAACTTGTACATGAATGTTAATATCAGCATTATTCATAATAGCTAAAAGTGGAAACAACCCAAATGTCCATCAATTGATGCAGGGATAAATAAAATTGGGTATATCTATACGATGGAATATTAGTCAGTAATAAAAAGGAATGAAGTACTGATACATGCCATAACATGGATGAACAATAAAAAAAATTTAAGTGCAAGAAGCTAGTCACAAAAGAGCACATACTGTTTAATCCCGTTTATATGAAATGTCCATAAGAGGCAAATCTATGGACATCAAATAGATTATTAGTTACCTAGGACCAGGGAGTTGGGGAGAGAGGGAATGATGGCTAACAGGTGTGGGGTCTCTTTACGAGGTAATGAAAATGTTCCAAAATTGGTTGAGGTGATGTTTATACAACTCTGTGAACAAACTAAAAACCACTGAGTTGTATACCTTAAATGGGTCAACTGCATGGCATGTGAATTATATCTCATTAAAGCTGGTCTGTTTATTTGTTGTTTATTCTTTCTTTTTTTATTAGTACATTTATCATTGCACAATGTAATTGATTTTCATGGCCCTTTTACCAATCCCTCCCTTTCCCCACTCTCTTTTTTCCTTTCCCACCCCCCAGCAGCCTCAATTCTGTTCTCTTCCCAAGAAGTTAAATTATTGTGATTGTTCCATCTTTTGTTTTTCTTATTATCTCCCACTTATAAGTGAGGACCTGCAGTATTTCTCTTTCTGTGCCTGGCTAATTTCACTTAACACAATTTTCTCTAAGTTCATCCACGTTGCTGCGAATAGCAGTATTACATTCTTTTTTATGGCTGAGTAGTATTCCGTTGTATAAATACACCACATTTTCCTTATCCAGTCATCCAGTGATAGGCATTTGGGTTGGTTCCAACTCTTGGCTATTGTAAATAGAGCTTCAATAAACATGGGAGTACAGGTGTCCCTTCCTTTGGGTATATACTCAGCAATGGGACAGCTAGGTCATATGGCAGTTCTATCTGTAGTGGCTTGAGGAACCTCCATACCATTCTCCATAGTGGCTGCACCAATTTACACAGTCCCACCAACAGTGCAGGAGAGTTCTCCTTTCTCCACATCCTCACCAGCGTTTGTTATTCTCTGACTTTTTGATGACAGCCAGTCTAACTGGAATGAGATGATATCTCAGTGTGGTTTAGATTTGCATTTGGATGCTGAGTGATGTTGAGCATTTTTTCATGTGTCTGTTGGCTATCAGTATATGTTCCTCTTTGAAATGCCTATTCAGCTCCTTTGCCCATTTTTTAATCAGGTAGCTTGTGCTTTTTACTTCTTTATTTTTAAAAAAACTTTATACTATTCTGAAGACTACAGGGAACCATTGGAGATCTGGAGGCAGGAGTTGGTGGCACAGAATTTGAACAGTGACTTAGAAAAGTCATCTGGGCAGTAATGACAAGGAGGAAGAGACTCAAGGAACAAAATAGATGAAAGTGGTGGGGAAGGTGAGGAAGGAGTGAAAAGTTACGTGGCCACTAACTGAAAGATGCCTGTGGAGCAAAGAGAAGGCCACTGATGCTATCTAACCTGTGAGCTCCTGCAAACAAAATGATGTCCACAAATAAGAAAGGCCTGGAATGCTGAGGAAGGGAACTAAAAAAGGACCCTGACAATGGACGGATTAGAGACAATCAAGGACAAACTGGCATCAGAAGCCAAATGTGGAGTAGATTTTAAAAATGGAGGGCTGGCAGGTAGACAGGCAGTGATTTGGAGGCCCGGGCTAGTTGACAAATAACTGTAATAAAGATGAGTGCTTTACTTTTTCTTTCCTCAAAGGGAAGGGACAGGGACCAATACACCAGAAATAGCACCAATATTAGGTTCTTTAACTTCCTCCAAGGACTCTTAAGTATTTAACCCAAACAGGAGAACCAGGCGAGTGGCAGAAAGGACTTCCCCATGGCATCCAACCCTCTCTTGTCTCCTTCATTTCCTCTTCAACCTGTATTACTCTCGGAGGAAAATAAACCAAAACCCAGTGGGGTCTCTCTTCTTCTAGCTGGAAAAGGACAGACGAAATCTAACTACAGGAGAATCTACACCACTTTAAAATGGTCATTCCTTTAAAATGCTCCAAGATAATTTAAAGTTGAATTAAAAACTGCTCCAAACTGGATAACTGTAAAAGAGGAGATAAATATACATGCACTGAATCTAAACGACAGTGGCAAGTTTGATACAGGATGGGCAGGTTCTCCTGGACTCAGAGTATTTTAAGATCACGCCCCATGCTACGAACACAGACAAATACCAGCTAATTGAATTTTATGGTCCAGTTGAATGGGACATGTTTGTACGGTCATGGTTATTTCGATTCAAAATCCCCAAAACAAATAATCTGAAGAATAGTTCCTCATAGGTACTGTTGTAATACAATAAATAGAAAGGCTAAAGGGGGATTTAAAAATCACTTAAAAAGAAAGGGGAAAATAAACATTAAATCTCAATTCAAATAACAAGAGCGATATAAAGTAAATATTATTTTTCCCCTTATTGAGTCCCCATATGTTTATTTCTTTCACATGACAATTCTATTTCAATAAAATATATAAAATGAGAGGTACAGAGTTATGTACAAGATTTATGTTTACTGTTTGGAATGTATACCATTTAGAAAACCTAAATGTCCCAACAGTAGAGAAATAGTGTGTCTCTGTTTTCCATTGAATATACCACAAAAACAACATGTTTGAAGCAGTTAATGACAAGGAAAATACCTGCAGGGATATATAAACCTACACCTCTTTATTCAGGTTAAATGCAGGAAATAAACTGTTATTCAGTATAATCCCAATATTTATTTATTTGTTTGTTCATTCATTCATTCATTCATTCATTCATTCGTTCGTTCGTTCATTGGCAACTGGCCAGTATAGGGATCTGAACCCTTGACCTTGGTGTTGTCATCACCGTGCTCCACCAACTGAGCAAACCAGCCAGCCCCCAGTTTGCTTTCTAAAACGCATATATACCTTCACATATGTGAGCCTGAGAAAAAAGACCCCAGAAAGAAAAATATCAAAGACAAACCATCATGGAATTATGGGCAATTTCTGTCTCAATATTTTGCTACATTTTACCAATCTTCTACAAGCAACCTCTGTTACTTTTATGACTGTTAGTCAAGCACATTAGCCACCGGCCGTGGGTTGTATGTGGTGGCCCAGCACTGCCTGGGGAGCCCTGAACTCAAAGCGGTGAACCTTAGAGTAGCCCCTTTAATTTTTCCACCAAAAGTGTGAGATAGTCTAAATCATAATCATGAACTCTGATCACTGCACTACCTCAATTAGCAAATCGAAATTGCAGATTAAAGTCAAAGTATGATCCTTAAAAAAAATAATGAAATAAGAAAACCTTGCTCTAAAACCAAATTTGTTCAGGTCGGTAGGAATGGGAGAGAAGTTCTTTCCTGAGCGCCGTGCGGCTCACATCCCTGTTCGTCTTAACACTCTACACCCCTGTGCCTGGCAGCGCCAAAAGAGGACTCCAAACTCTGAAGAGCTGTCTTCCAGTCCTGGCCCTTCTGTTAGCTATGGGACCAGGGGCAAAGCATTTAAGCCTCTGGGCTTCAATTGATGGGAGAATAAAAATACCACCTGCACCAGTGTTACTCTGAGGTGTTATGAAAAGTTAACACTAGTGCTACCAGGTATTATAGTCTAGAAGGAGACTATTAGCTATTACGCTACCTTTAAATCATGCCCTCTCAATGAGGGTGATATTGCCTTCAATAGGATAAAAATTGGTTAAAAGAATCTTTCTCTTTTTTGTAAAAGGCAAGAATCCCATTTATCAATTTCTCAGGAATGCACCCTAATAAGAGAACTATCTGCTTGTGCTGGAAGTAACCAATCTGACAGAGCTCTCTGCCTTCTTTGAGGAGAAAGAAAGGATCTTTCATTCACCCGAAGGTTTAAGCAAAGTCCGTGGAGGGAGGTGCAAGATGAAGCTACAGACTTGAAAGAAATAGGCAACTGCGAGCCACACTTGCTGACTCTGCAGCAGCAGCGTCCACCTCAATCATAATGTGAGCCCCCACGCCGGCCACAAGTGCAAGTTTACATCTTCCAGCAGCCACATTCAAAAGAATAAAAAAAAAAAAATTGAGGTTTATTTTCATGTATTTTACTTCACCCTATATACCCATAATGTTATCATGTCAACATGTACTCAGCATGAAAAAATTATTCATGAGCTATTTTACTTTTTTTTTTTTTTTTTTTTTTTGGTGCCAAGTCTTTAAAATCTGGTATGTATTTTACACATAGAGCACATCTCAAATTGGTTAGCCAAATTTCAAGTGCTCAATAGCCACATGTGGCCAGTGCCTAGCTCTAAAACTGAGCATCCCCCCTCCTCGGGCTAACGTGAATTATAACTGTGGCTTTCCCAGTGCCAATTCTACACCTGCTTCACTCTCCTTGCCTCCTGCATAGAAATTACCAAAATACCCAATCACAGCATTCCCCTCATTTCTTCAGGGTCCTATCTAGAACTGGCCTTCCTTTACCCATAACCTTTCCCAGAATCATCCAGAATAAGCCCAAATCCTATAAAAAGGCCCTTCCAACTCCCTGTTACTCAGGCACCCCTGCAGGATTCTTCTCTTGCTGCAGCAAGCTAAATAAAACTTAACCTGGTTTGACTACAGATGAGATCCTACTGGTCTCTAAGTGGCAAAGAATTAAATTCCCATTGATAAAAAATTTATTTGGTACAGCTTTTTCGTTGTCTATTAATTTGGGTAAATATATTCAAATCTATTATTTTCCCTATGCTTTTAATGTAGTCATACACACTGATAAAGTGCTTTCAAATAGCTTTTTTTTTTACCTTATAAGCCCAACCTCTAGTTAGTATATTTAGATTGGCTTCAAAACGTAAGTGCAAAGACAAAAAACTTAACATTTGCAGAAGTAATAGGTTTAAGTAGTAAGTTTCCCAAGAGATGACTGGATGTTTATATTCTTAAGAGGGTTAGGTTAAACAGAGGGTCTGGGAGATCGGGGACACCCCTCAGGAAACCATCACGGAAAGCAGGGTTGAGTTTATGCACTGAATATTAGGACTCCGCACCCTAGCCTCCCTTCCTGACTAGGCTCCCAGGATACTGGCAGCCGGGTGAATGCATGCCAGGAAGGAAAATAAAGGGGTCTTCTCGGGGGAATTGGACCAGCCTGAGAAAAGAGATGCTAAGATCCAGCCAGATTACCCTCCAGGAACAGCCACCATTTTTTATAGTCCTGACTGGGGACACACAGCTTCCAAGCAATTTTTAAATATGAGAAACCAGCCCCTAAGTTAAACATGTAAAGAAAACAACTAATGTAAAAGACAAAACCAAACCAAACAAAACAAAAACAGAGGCTATGCAGAGAAATAAACATTAGGAAAAAAAAAAAATCCTCAGAGAGATAAAAGATATTGCAGCCAAGAAAAAACAGGATACTTTCAAAAGGGAATATTTAGAACAAAAAAATCAGTTCTTAGAAATATAGCAATAAAAATAAAATCTAGATTTGAGGGCATTTTTCCATAAAATAGAGCCAAATACAAAGAGGGGGAAAATTTTTAATGAGGACCATTCTAGAAGGTTTGAAATCTGAAT
Organism: Cynocephalus volans; assembly: GCF_027409185.1. Classification (NCBI taxonomy): domain Eukaryota; kingdom Metazoa; phylum Chordata; class Mammalia; order Dermoptera; family Cynocephalidae; genus Cynocephalus; species Cynocephalus volans. Next base: position 150,116,767 of record NC_084464.1, on the reverse strand, counting down.
GATGGTAATTCCAAAAAGAGAACAAAGAAAAAGAGGGAAATGGAAAAAATAATTTCCCAGAAATGAAGTGCATGAGTTTCTAGCCTGAAAGAGTTCCTAAGAACCCAGCATGTTGAGTGGGAATGGGTTCACAAGGAGATTTGTCATTTTAGGTCTTCAGACGACTAGAGACCAAGAGGCCACCACGAGCTACACAAGGGACTGAGAATCAGAACAGCATCAGATTCTGATAGCAACACATCAAGAGGACACTGATAGAATCCTAATGTTTGAACTTAATGAGTGGAAAATAACTCGGGGAATATTTAGGGTCAATGAGGAAAACATCACACTTTTGTAAAAGGGTCATATTGAGTGTCTTAGTTCCAAAGGCTAAAACAAAGTACCATAGACCAGGTGGCTTATAAACAACAGACATTTATTTCTGACAGTTCTGGGGGCTAGAAGTCAGAGAGACGGCCGACTTCTTCTTTCCTTACGTGGCAGAAAGGGAGCTCTCCTGGGTCTCTTTTTTAAGGACACTAATCCCATTCATGAGGGCTCCACTCGCATGACCTAATCACCTCCCGAAGGCTCTACCTCCAAATACAATCATACTGAAGGTTAGGATTTCAACATATGAATTCGGGGGGGTGGCCCACAAACACTCGCTCCATACACAGTGAGCTTATACAGTGGTGCCAGTGCTGGAGGATAAGATGGGGGATCTACAGGATAATGCAAATATTTCTTACCTTTATCTCTAACAACTCCATCATATAGAGTTGTAGGCTAATGATCATCTTCAGAGAGTGATGTACTAAAAGGCTAACTGATAATTCCAGGGTTAGAAATATATATCAACCTATATTGATATTTTCTTCACTCTATTTGGCTTTAGTTCATTTAGCAACATCCTTGATAAAGAGACTCCTTTATATAATCAGTCACATACTTCAGTACCAATTATTCATTTCCTCTAATCAATTCTTTCGGTACATAATACTTGGCTTAAAAAAAAAACTAAGGGCCCTGTACCGGCCAGCTGCCAAAAAAAGAAAGAAAGAAAACTAAGATGTTCTCAGATTTTAATTGAGTTTGAGAAATAAACTTCTTAAAAATTGGGAATACTGAAATTGAAACCCAGTTGTGCTTGGCAAGCTTCCTTCAAGCACATTCCTATTTGAAATATACCTAAGTCCTGGCATTTTTCTGTTAATGTGAGACAGCTCATTTTCTCTGGAGATGTTTTGCCTAGAGAAGAAAAGATTAAAAGAAAGACTTGATAAATATTTTCAAATACTTAGAGGGCTGCCATGTGGAGAAAGGAGGTGAGTTTGTTCCTTGTAGTTCCAGAAAGCAGCACTAGAACAGAGGACAGCCATTGGAGGGAGGCATATTTTAGCTCCAGTGGAATAAATGAAGTCCTTTTATGGAGAAAACTCCCCAAACCTTCAAGCATTTAAGCAGAAGCATCTCCTCATAGGGGCAGCCACTTGGTTCAGACAGCCTTAAAGTTCCTTTCTGCTAAGGCTTTTCCATCATTCAGTAGTGGACGTGGTGTGGTCAGCTCAGCTGTGTCCCCGCCAAACTCACGTGCTGAAGTTCTAACCCCCAGGACCTCATAATGTGACTGCATTTGGAGAGAGGGCAATTAAAGAGTGGATTAAGGCAAAATGAGGCCATTTGGGAGGTCCTAATCCAATCTGACTGGTGTCTTTACAAGAAGAGAGAATTTGAACTCACAGAGAGACACCAGAGATGCATTCACACAGAGGAAAGGCCATGTGAGGACATAGAGAGAAGGTGGCCGTCTCCAAACCATGGAGAGGCCTCGGGAGCAACCAAACCTGCAAAACTTTGATCTTTGACTTCCAGCCTACAGAACTGTAAGATAATAAATGTCTGCTGTCTAAACCACCCAAGTCTGGAATTTTGTTATGGCCACCTTAGCAAAGTCATACAGCAAGAAATGACCTGTCTTTGGTATCATCCTAAATACTGCATGTCCACGTTAAGACACATTAAAGCAACCAGTTCATTTAAGTAAATCTAGCATATATCACTTTTCACCAGAATAACTAATGCATGCCTTGTTAATATTGGGGGTTAAAGAAGGACTGCTTGATATTACTCTTTAATGACACGAACTACAAAAGCAATTTGAAAAAAAATCAAAGTGTGATGCTCAGGAATGAGTCTTAATTGATAGGCTAAAAAGTTGTTGAATTTTACGCCCTAAGAACATATCTTCAGAAGTTATCAAAGCATTCTTTCGTATAATATGGGAACATTGTGCTCTAGAATGTATCACCGCCAGAACCATTTGGAGGTGAAAGTGGAGTGCTGAAAGTTTCCTTAAGAAAACACCTAAAGGATTTTCATTAAAATAAATAAAATGGCTGCTATGGTCTGAAGGACCCCCAAAATTCGGATGTTGAAATCTAATCTCCAAGACAATGATACTGGAAGGTGGGGCCTTTAGGAAGTGATGAGGCCATGAGGGCAGAGCCCTCATGAACGGGATTAGTGCCTGTATAAAAGAGGCCTGAGGGGGCTTCTTAGCCCCTTTTGCCCTTCTGCCAAGGAAGGACACATAGATGGTGCCATCTATGAGAAAGCAGGCCCTCACCAGATGCCTAATCTGCCAGCCCCTTGACCTTGGATTTCCCAGCCTCCAGAACTGTGAGAAATAAGTTTCTGTTGTTTATAAATTACCCAGTCTCAGGCATTTTGTTATAGCAACACCAGACTAAGAAAATGGCTAAAATAACTGGATGTTTTTGTTAGTGACTTCATCACAATTACAGAACGTTCCTTGTGGACCACCTCAGACCCTTCAAGGAAAGAGCCTGGATCTTGGTATGTGACTTGGACAAGCCTACAGGCTGACTCGATCGTGCTCCTCCTCGAGGGGACCAGAACATCAACCCTATTCGAGGGTGGATTTGAGTAGCCTCAATACAGTAGGGACCTGTAGATAACACCTCCAAGACTGACTGACAGTCTTGAAGGCAAGTAGCTATGGCATTTACCAACATCTTTCACCCATCCGGGGCCATAACCAATCCCTATTACAAAGTCCCAACCTTCCAGTAACTCAGCATAACTAACATCCACAAGGAGAGAGAGAGAGGATATCTTGTGGCCACATTTATGAAGCTATTTATCTTATTCTCTCATACCTAGATGACTATGTATCGAGATCTTCTTGAATAAAACTCCCCCTCTTGAACTTTTTATTCCATTGAATTAAAACTTCAAATCTAAGAAACGGCTTCTAAGATCACATTTTTTAAAAAAGCCATAGAAGTATTTTTATAAAAAGGCATAATGAAATTATCAAGTAGATTCCTGTCTGCCCAAGGTTGCTTTGGTGTCTTCAATAGCTGATCCACATTTGGTTTTTGGTCCCCCTATAACTAGCAATACTGATATCTGTCACACAATTTCAGAGATGGACGGGGATGTTCATTTTTACACATGAATATTTACTCTCCATGAAATAAAGGGACGCATTCAAATTGAGGTCACAGAAAAAGAGTGATCAAAGCAGCCTTATGCATGTTTTAGTCCCTGGAATTATGTGATGAATAGAAGGTTTACTCTCCTTCCTCGCCGCCTCCTCCATTTTTTGTTAAGTTAAAAGGGAAAATAAAAGTTCACCACACTGTCAGAGTTGAACATAGTTCAAAGGAAAACAGTCCACTCTATACATCTTGGCTACTGACTACTAAAAAATAAATCTGTGTTTCTTTAAGGATAAAAGCAGTAGAACATTTGTACCAGAAATTTGTCAACGACATATGTAATTTCAAAGTAGCCACACTGAAAATACTGCTGCAGAGCAGGGGAATGAATTAAAACCAGTCCCCAGAAATTGCATACCGTAGTACTTTTACCTAAGTTCAAGGCCTATTTTGTGTGTGTTCTCTCTAGTTTTCAAAACATTACAAAACAGGATACAGCTTGAGAAAATGTCATGCAGTGATATTGTGTGTGAAATACCAAAGTGGGAGGCAGGGGACCCTCTCTTTGTCTCTTGAGCACTCATATTTGATAGCGGTGCTAGGAATCCTCATTTAATCATGGGCAGGTCAGGGTCTGATTTCACGTTTCCAGGCAACACCTGGATAACCAACACTAAGCACCTGTGAGAACCCAGCATGCTGCACGGAAAAGGATCTGGCTTTGTTAGTGCTGACAAAGGAAAGGGAGACTTGGATAAAATCTACAAAGCTGCAGTAAACGACACAGGAAATGAACTAATATAAAGTCAAAAGCTAACAGATCCTCCTCACCCGTATGATTAAAAGTATAATATTGTGAATTCTAACTTAAAACTGTGTCTTCACTAATTCAAGTATTTGTTGAGCACTTACTATGTTGCAGATATGGTTCTAGGCTCAGAGGATTTAGCACTGAACAACACAGAACGCCCTCTCCCCCCACGACCACTTTCTACCCCTTCCCACCCCACTCCCAGCTCTACCCCATCCCAAGAAATCTCTGCCAGGCATTGACCGCCAGATGTTAACAACTGGTGTGGAGAAAAATAAAGTAGTAAAGAAGGACAGTGATGTGGGCGACAGATATGTCTCCATGAAAATACTAACAAGATACCGATTATGTCACAAACTGAAATAGGAAAGGAATCAAATCATAAAAACATTTCATCCAGGTAGAGAAAGCAGCCTCTCAGAAAAACAAGCATTTGGAGGTAGGGAGGGTCATATTTTAAAGAGACCTGGAACAGGTCTTAGGGTACCTACTATTCAAATAAAGCTATTAAATGTTGAAAGCGAGGAAAAACTACTTTTAACTCCAGAATGGATTTTCTGTAAGGTAACAAGATCCATAGGGAGAGCTGTGATTACTTGGCAGTAACCTTTTGGCCTTTCCATATCCCAACGGAACTGTACACCAGGCACTGGCAGGTTCAAAGAGCAAATTTAATGAAAACAAAGACAGTGACATTAAGCACCATTAGAAAAATGAAATTCTCTATAGTGTTGCAAATTAATCTATAAGATAACTGAGCAACGGTTATCCATCTGTTCCTGCATTGGGGGAAAATATCCAGATGTAGAAAAATGGAATCCTGTGAAATGTAAGAAATAAACCCTCTGAAAGACTTCTGCTTTAAGCAACATTTTTTTTTTCTTTTTAAAATTTTTCTTGGGGGTGTGGGGGTGTTCTCCCGGATTGCAGGAGGTATAACAGTAGATGTCCACCTGCACATGACCAGGAGCAGCCTTTTCACCATTCTCTGATTAGCGTAACAACAAAGCCTGCTTCATCTGATGAACTGGCTGACACTTTTAAAGCAGTTGGCCCCAGAGTGGCAAGTGGCAAATGCCAACTGCACAGCGCCCAACTGCTTGCTGCTCCATTGATGCTGGTGTAAATGCCATCAACTCTGGGCATGCAAGTAATATAAAGCATATGTGAACCAAAATTATTTTAAAAGCAAAGAGAGAACCACCATTGTTCATTTGCTCACCCAAACAAATGTGACCTGTGAAGGATGGAAACGTGGTTTGCATGTTCTTTACAATTTTTTTTTGTTTTGGGGGTTTTTTTGGCAGCTGGCTGGCATGTCGATCCACACCCATGACCTTGGTGTTATAAGGCTGTGCTCTATCTAACCAGCTGAGCTGGCCAGCCCTGACATGCTTTGCGTTTGCTGTATATACTCTGCAGAAAGGTAAATCTCAAAAGAAAACAGAAATAACTGCCTGTCAATGATAAATTCAAATGTATTAAGACCTTATACAGTTCTGAAGGCACTAATTTAACAACCAAATAGGTTATTATCAAAATAAATAAGGTGTTATGTTTTTTGATTTAGTAATGTTGATTTTTCCTTATCTGTTTGGAAAAAAATAATCTGCCTAACAGATACTAAGGTTGAATTTCTGTTTAAAATCTAAAAGTTGTAGGGCCGGCCTGTGGCTCACTTGGGAGAGTGCAGTGCTGATAACACCAAGGCCTTGGGTTCAGATCCTATATAGGGATGGCCGGTTCGCTCACTGGCTGAGCGTGGTGCTGACAACACCAAGTCAAGGGTTGAGATCCCCTTACTGGTCATCTTTTAAAAAATAAAATCTAAAAGTTAGTCTAATGTACAAAAGCTTTAAAATTGGCACCAGATTAAGATATAATGTTGTAAAAATCATTCTTGTTCAGGTATTTAACTTAAGAAAACCATAGGGCCCATAGACTATAGAACAACTGATAATTTGGATTAGGGCATGGGGACTTTTTTTTTTTTTTTTTTTTTTTTAATCTTTTCAGCAAAAGCAGATTTGCCAGGAAACTAGTGGCACCAGTACAGCCCCTGTGAATGCCGGGAGTGGAGTGGAGTGACAGAACTTTCCAGCTGGGCAAAGGAAGCCAGGCTGCATTTCTACATAAACAGTTTTTATACATTAATAAAGCACTTAAAGAGAGCTCAGAAGAAAGTGACTGAACCTCCAAGGCCAAAGTCATTTGTTAATGGTAAATAATTGTTTATGTTCATGCCTGATTGTGTATCCTCTCAAAGACAGCCCCTAAATTTTATCCTATCCAAGCCCCCTCACCAAACCTCTATATATCTGACCCTACTGCTTCCCTGATGAGAAAATATTTAGTGGGCAGTTTCTTCTTCTTTTTATCATTTAAAGAAAGTTTACAAGGAAGCAGGATTCTATTTTCCTTATAGAAAGAAGACTGGTTCTGAATTACCAGTATTTCTGGTTTCAGAAAGAAGAAAGAGCGAGCAAGTCGAGCTGAGAAAAATATTTTCACTTCTGACTTTAGATAAATATTGTCTGTCACTTTAAAGTAAAAACCCTGCAGCAGGGATGTCCCTCCTTAGTAGTTTTCTCCCATCAGTTGATCTTGCTGTTTACTTTCAACAGAACCAAATTCTACTGTTGGCCAATCCTCCCCAGGACCAAGACGGATTAGGCCTGTTCTTATTTAAGTGGACAGTGGTAGAAACCAAAGTCCCCCAAATCCTACAATTAAGTGTTTATATACCAAATTATGCCCCTGTTTACATTACAGTAAACTTTCATGTAAAATTCTGATTTCCGGAAATAACCATAAACTCTAACCATAGGCTATTACTGATGTAAAAAGAAAAGCATGGGAAAATATTGCTTAATCATTTAACATGAAGATTCTGTCTGTATTTACATTCCCAGGCTATTAATTATCGTCTGTCAGGCAGACAAAGCGGAGAAAGAAAAAACGGAGCAAGTGTACTGAGTCACCTCGGAGATCCAAATAAGCCAAGGGAATAGCAGTTCTGCCTAAAACAGCAAAAGCTCATCCCAAAAGCAGGGCTTCCAGAAATGCCTCCAGGGGTGGCTTCTGTAGCCCTGGCCACCCAAGGGACCATCTAGCTCCTCCTGTGCTAGAGGACAAAACCTTTTCAGGATCTTTTGAAGGACAAAGTATATTAATTAACACTTTTCTGGCATGAAGTGGTTGGTATTTGCTCAGACCCCCAAGGCTGTGATCAGAAGCCTAGGTCATCTCAGGAAGACAATGGAACAGTCATAAAGTGGGGACAGAATCACTTTCTGTAAAAATCAGTGTTTACCCACGTGGGTGAAATGTAAAAGAAATCACATCTGGACCAAAGGAAGACAGCCCGCAGACGTCAGTAACCATGCCACAGATTAAAAAGGACTTCCGTGCTACCTGGGATTACGAGGAAAATGCATGTCTACCAATTCACGTCCCTGCCCCGACCCCTCCCTCACCTTATCCGTCCCACTCATCATCTTCACATAAGAAGCCTGCCTGGCCTCAGCACTCCCTTGGTAGCTTATTTCAGTGATCACACATCATCCACTAAACACTTCTAAAGTACACTCTGCTTTCAGAGCCCTGTGATCCAGCCCCGTTTCCCTTTCTGGGCTTCCGTTCTACACCCCTCTACAAAAGCTCTTTGCTAGGACTATGCTGTTCCAACACACCAGCATCTGGACATGCCCTGCACAGTAACAGCACAGTGGTTAGCAGCTCATGTTTTGGAATCTGCAGATCTAGGTTTGCTCTTGGGTTGCTGTAACTATTACAGGTGATCGCGCCCAAAAGGCACGGGTCGGGCCTTGTCATAAAAGCACACGGAGTGTTGGCTGCTATTATCCACCTCGCTTTTGCTGGCATCCCTGGTTTACACTTATCTAAATCCAACCTCCCATTAATCCTCGGATTTTACCCCACCTGTGACCTCAAGTCAGATCACTCCACCTAGACTGCGAACAGCTCTTCTCTCTTGCAAAATTCATTAGGTGATCTCCAAGCTTCCTTGTCTAAACCTTCCTCTTTTTTAAAAAAGATGACCGTTAAGGGAATCTTAACCCTTGAGTTGGTGTTGTCAGCACCACACTCTCCTAAGTGAGCTAACCAGCCATCCCTATATAGGGATCCGAACCCGTGGCCTTGGTGTTATCAGCACCACACTCTCCCAAGTGAGCGAACCGGCCATCCCTATATAGGGATCCGAACCCGTGGCCTTGGTGTTATCAGCACCACACTCTCCTAAGTGAGCTAACCGGCCATCCCTATATAGGGATCCTAACCCGTGGCCTTGGTGTTTTTAGCATGACACTCTCCCAACTGAGCAAACTGGCCATCCCTATATGGAATCCGAACCCGTGGCCTTGGTGTTTTCAGCACCACACTCTCCCACAGTGAGCCACAGGCTGGCCCTAAACCTTCCTCTTATTTAACCTTGCACAGACTACCGCCTGTCTCCCCCGATGGGAAGCCATCAGCAGAGGACTCACTCCTTCCCTTTCCTCATCTTCCCCGAGGCACCCAGCACAGTGGTGTGGCCACACTAAACTTAAAGACCGCTGCTGCCTCATTTGATTTTAAAGTTAACATGGGAAGAACAAAGCATTGGACTTGGGAATTTAAGTTGGGTCCATTCCAATTATTTCGGTGGAAATTATTTGAAACTTTCACACTGGGTCACACAAATGCTCCGTCTGTGAGACTGTGTATATTTCTAACTTTACATTGTGCCTGTGCTGCTGTATACAGATCGGTATTCCCACCAACTTCAAAAGCAGCTCCCTGCTTGAAGCAGCTCTGTGGGGGCATCCAACAAGAAGAGAAACACGTTCCACATGTTCAAAGACGCTCATCTGTTTTAGTCAGGGTTCTCCAGAGAGACAGAACCAACAGGATCTGTACATAGATATATGAGAGGGATTTATAAGGGGAATTGACTTCCGTGATTTATTAGGCTAAGAAGTCCCACAATAGGCCACCTGCAGGCTGGAAACTCTGGGCTGCTCAAGCCAAGACCGAAAGCCTCAGAACCAGGGGAACCGATGGTGTAATTCTCAGTCCGAGGCCAAAGGCCTCAGAACTTGAGGGATATGCTGCTGGTGTTAAGTCCTAGAGTCCAAAAGCTGGGGAGCCTGGAGTTCTGATGTCCAAGGACAGGAGAGAAGAGTATATCTCAGCTCCAGTACATAGAGATATTCGCCATTTTATCCATTTTTATTCTCTCTGTGTCCCTGCAGATTGGATGGTGCCCCATGCATATTGAGGGCAGATCTTCCCCACCTAGTGCACCCAGGCTCACATGTCAAATCTCCTCTGGAAACACCCTCACAGACACACCCAAAAATAATGCTTTACCAAGTTCCTAGGTATTCCTTACTCTAGTCAAGTTGACACCTAGAATTAACCATCTCAGCATCTAACTGAGGCAATGTCAAATCTGCTTTGGTAGGACTTTCCCTTCAGTCGTCTCTCTTGTTCATATTACACATGAGAGTCAATTTACTGTATGCCAAATCATCACTTTATGTATCTTCAACAGCAGCTACTAGATTTTTCCCTTATTTATGACTAAACAGAATGATGACATGAGAATTCAGTGCAGAGGAAGGTTCTTCTCCCACAAGTGGCCTTTCACTCTTCACAAGAGACCTACTTGATTCTGTCCCCCAGGTGATTTGATTCTGAAATCAAATGAGTGACACCATGGCAAAAGACTCACTGTCCCACACCATTCCTCTAGGATCTCTAGGCTCCCGAGCTATGAAACATGTAGCACATCACAGTCTAGGCAAAGAGAGGTGCACCTTGCAAGGCACCTATCAGAAAACTCTGCACAAGTACAGCAGGCTTCTCTTGAGAATGAGAGATACTGCCTCTTTTAAAGCAACCATGACCTCAGCATCTCCAACAAAAATTCACATTCAACACCAGACAAGTAGTTGGGACCAGGCAACAATAATAAAAAAATAAAATGAGTTCCAGATAAGGATATCTAAGAATGAGGACACATTAACTTCAAGACCTAAGTACAGGGGTTACCCAAATGGTCAGATAAATACTTCCTTTCATAACCAACTGATTGTTTTTGCTGTTAACATCCTCCACCACCAGGTAGTACGACATCATATCTTCTGCAGAGTTGTCCAAGGTTTCTTGCAAGTGCTGCTTACCATCTGTGGCAATGACTTCTTCCTCCTGGCTGTTCAGGTCTCCCTCCTGGAGGCTGAGCTCTTCTTGCTCAGCTATGCCATTGACGGTGGACAGCTGACCATTCTTCTGTAGGAGCTATGGGGAAGACAAAGCCGTGTGAATTTAACTTCAGTCTTCATGACCAAGTTAGAAACAATACATTAACTTGCAGAACATAAACCATTGAAAAGAGAAACAGAGAAATGGGGGTTCAATAACAATGAACATTTAAATCTTATATTCGTCTGAAAGATCCAGCTATCTTAAAAAGGTGTACAGTGCTAAATCAACAAATAGATGGTGCCCTGAGCACAAGTCACCCATCCATCCATCCATTCACTCATTTGAACACCAGGCAGGATGTACACACTCACCATTCCAGGCCTATCTGAGATACAGCAATGAGTAAGTCAGGTGTGGTCCCTACCACGCCGAGCTTACAAACTACTATGGAAGGCAGACTTTTAAACAGTATTTTTTTTTACTTTAAAATAATGTTTCCTTGTGATTAGAATCAGGGTATGCATATTTGACTATAATCCTTAAGTGATGACATGTCCTCAGGTAAGAAGGCAGAAATGTAAACAAGTAATTACTAAACTGCAGCTATGGAAGCTGTTGTAAAAGAGGCATACATAGAGCAAACGACAATAAACAGAGTCCTAACCTAGGCTGGGCGTGTCTGGGGCTTCTCCTAGGAAGTGAGGGTAAAGCTGAGACCTGAGTTCCCAGAGAGGGCTATGTGGGAAAAGGGTGCAGGGATGCAGAGAAGGGAGGCAAGTTGGAAGTCCCCGTGGTGCGAAAGCCACCGTGTCCAGAGCCCAGTGGACAAAGAGGCATATAACGCATGCATTTGAGTTATTGTTTTTTCCTTAAAATTACTAAAATGATCATTTGCAATCCTCCCCACAGGATGACCTACCAAATTGATGTCATCAATTGTAAAAATAGTAGGTATGCCCTTAGTCATTTTTTTAATCCTGAGAATATAGGTAAAAAGTTTTAAGCCAAATAAAAACAGCACAATAACCATGATGAATCTAAAGGTTTAACAGTGCTTTGTAGTGCGTACACATTTCTCATTTGTCTTAAAACCAACTTGTGCAGGTGCGGTTATTTCCCTGAATAAGTAAGGACACTGGGTCTCAACGCGATCACAGTGGGGGTAGGGCTGTCTCGCCACAGGGCCCGCAGCTCTGCAATGGAGGCAGCATGGCCTGAAGGCCTGGTCTTATCACCAACTACTTCCAGAGTTTTTCCACACACTATGAATTGTTTGAAGCCCCCAACATTCAGGCACCACATGTTGAAGGACCTGTTATTTCACACAATTATAAAACGACTTAAAGAGTATTCCATATACCAGACCTGCTTGCTACAAAGAAATCTCAGAGTTCAATGCTCTGTTAGACATCATCCCATCCTGCATACAAAGCAGTGGTGACTCCGACCAAACCACTGACTTAGATCAGAGTCTTGAAGGGACAGTGGGTTCAAGACAGTCAATCCAGAAGCCTTGAGTTGTGCTAAATTGATTTCACCTGGCTGTTCCCTGCTCCCAGCAAGGCCGTCCTTCAACGGCATGAGTTTCCTCCTGAAATAATACCACTGTGCTTTAATACTTACACTACAGATGGAATAGTTGGCTTCGAAATGCCCATGCTGAGTACATTTATTAAACAGCATACTCAGATTACATTTCCACTTAAAGTCTGCTCTTACCAAAACATGAAAGATAGGAATTCTAAATGAAACCTAAAGACAAAAAGCAGAGGGTGGGGAGGTGTCTCCACAAGGCCATCAGCAGAAATGTCGGAGTACTCTAACTTAAACATCGTTAGCTATGTGCACAGGTTAGACTTAGATTTGATTAATAATGTGAAGAAAAGCCGGAGGAAGAAAGTAGGAATCACACATTATTGTGGGCTACATGGAGCCCAAGGAATCTTACACCTAAAAAATGTCTGGGGCTGGCCAGTTAGCTCAGTTGGCTAGAGCATGGTGCAGAAAACACCAAGGTCCAGGGTCCAATCCCAGGACTGGCCATCGGCCCCCCCAAAAACTCCAACAAAACCTAAAAAATGTTGACATATATATCATGATATGACAAACAACAGGAAACATGAGTAAGCCGTCCTAACACCTCAATTTCAATGCAATAAACTTTGGTCAACTGTGTCCCTTGTTTAGGAAATAGAACTCTGAAGTTTCTATAGAGTTTAAATTTCTACAGAGTTTCTACAATTCTTGAAAAATGTCTTATTCTTTGTGAATTGTCTATTCATCTCTTTAGTTGGAGCCATACTGAGTCTCTTTAAACATGAAGAATCTATAGGACACAGGCACAAACTTTTAGTCCACTCTTTTAGAAGTGTTATAGATACATAGCAAAGTACATTAGATGTTAGAAAATGAGTATTAAAAACTGAGGTCAATGGCTAGACCTTCTAATATCTTAAGTACGTTAATAAGTAAATTATGGCATAGTTATTTGCAGTGACCACAGCGTAACTGTCTCTACTTCAGAAAGGCACTCAATGCATTATTAACTTTGGTAGCAGACAATTTATGACAGTGACGTTGTTGAAACTGAGTTTTGAGTCTATTTCATTGTGTGCATAGCATGAGTCCACAGGCATATGCAAGCTCTGACCCCACGGGTGACGTCTTAGGTGAGCACTCACAGCGCCCATGGCACACCAACACTCCACACAAAAACAAGACTTCATTCCTGGCCTTAGTGTCATATTCGGACATTTCCACCACTCTGCCCTTTCCTGTACAGATGCTTTTGCAAAATCTCATGTGTTCTTGAAGATGGTTAATCCACTTTTTGCACCCCAAATAAAGTGTTATTTTTTTTCTCCCATCCCCAATCACCTAAATAATTCATACTATCATTTTAAAAATGCAGGTATTCCTGAGAATGATCAATAAGTTATAGTCATCTCAAATCATAGGAACACACAGTTGCTTAAGTCCTTTCATTCTTTTCTTTGTGTGCGTATATAGGCATAGAAGGATTCACATTTTTAAAAACCAAAAATGGTGAATACATGCTGTTTTATAAACTTATGCTTTCATGCACTGTGGAGGCATCCCTTTATCAATAAACACAGATCTTGCTCATCTTCAGTCTCTCTTTTCCCTGTAACTCAAATGGCCACAGAAGACAGGATTTACCCACAGCTCTGCCCAGACAGACCCTGAAAGACGTAAGGACACAACTTAGTGGCACATGGGATGGGAAGGGGCGGAACCAGGGGAGATTTGAGGGCTTTCTCATTCAGGGAGGAAAGTGTATTGGTATTTAAGGTTTCCAAACAAGAAAGAAGAAGGAAATTTGTATTCCACTTTTTCACTCTGAAGCTTTCTCGTACAGCTTTATCCACTCATCCTGGACTTGGTTTTGTGAATACAGTTATTTCTTTTGAGATGAGAAGTGGACTTCAAAGACATACTTACACATGGTAAGCACCAGAAAACCTATTTTCCCACTGGATTTGTGCTTCAAAAAGCATAAACGCCTTCTATGAACAAATCAAAACCCTAAATGTTTTCAAGCTTATATCCTTGGGGTGGGTCAGCCAGAGTTTATTCTCATAAAGTATTACCACATCACCACTAAACAAGCTTTAAAAAAAAAAAAATCTCAAACGTTTCCAGCAACAGTGTTTTCCCCTCATTTCTGTAAGAACAACTAAGAATATCCAAAATGGCAGCCAAGGCATCACAGAAAAACTACCAGACTTCTCTGTTCCCCTTCCTTCTCCATGGGACCACCCACAGCTTGCTCTGCAGCCCGTCTGCAGAGTAAGCAGAAGGAGTATCAAGCTCTCTGATGAGTCTGTTAAAGAACAGACAGAACAGATGAGCTTTTGACAGCTGTCAGGATGCTAGGAGTAGAGCAGGGGAGCCTACTAAAGGAACTATTGCCCCCACAGAAGTGACGCTCCCGCATCCACATTCCCAATGGACGACCATGGCAGGTGGCAGGGGCCCAGCATTCCCATAGCTCACATGGCAGAAGAGGCTCCGACCAGTACAATCCATCCCACCTATGGCAGCAAAACCCAGGAAGTGGAACTAGTAAGCAGCCACAACCGAAAAGGAACCAGAAATAAGTCCCCACAACAAGGACACGCGTACAAATGATCAGAAAAAAAAATTATCCAGAAGGAATTTTAAATCCCATGACAAAACTTGTAAATAAAACTCTTCGATGTGTTTTTTCTTCATTCTAATCGAGTGTTTTGAAAGCAAACCTTTAAAAATGTCATACAGAATAAAGTAAAAATCAGAGTGTAAGTCAGTAAACGATATCCTTGGAGAGCAATTTGTAAACGGGTATAAAAATTTTAAAGGTGAGTACCTAGGGGCTCCACCACGCCATGTAATAAAAACATGGCTTTATACTCTTATGTGTGTGTAGGTGCAATGATATGCAATACACAATCATTTATGACAGCAAAAAAACTTAAGAATCTATCAGTAGAGGGGAATAGATAAATCATGGGACATTCATACAAAGGACAGCATCAGAAGCAATGAGGTAGATCTAGACACACTGGATATGGGAAAACATCCCCAATTTAAGTGGAAAAGAGCAAGTTGCCGAGAATATTTGATTCCTTTCTGGGCTGAAAACAAAACAAAACAAAAATAACCCAATAACAGAGAGGGACAGAGCAGGAGTGAAGAGAGTCAATGTTAGTGGAAGCATTAAAAACAAAAAAAAAAGGCTGGAATAATACAAATCTTTGATGACTACTTCCGTGGAATTGTTGTCATCGTTTGGCTTTTCCCTTTCAGAGAGGGACTGGGAGAAGAGACATGTTTTTCTTTTTATTCACTTTATGATTATAAAGGTGAAAATACACTGAATCCTAAAATGCATTGCTTCTTAGGCTATGAGCATGTTAATACCCGGGTTTTTCCAGGGTTCATAAACCTTTTAAGATCATGCAGACCAACAGATCAAACTGTTGGAGCTTTAACTCCTCATTCATATCTCCAAACATGATTAGCATATTAATGTCCTCAGCCAAGCCTTTCATCAAAGATATTGACCAAGGCAGACCAAGGCAGAGTCAAGAATATCACAGCTCTACAGCAGGCCACTAGGGGCTCCTGATACATTCACGCATGCATTATGTATCATGTACCCACTTCCAAAGGTGTGTTTTATATACATTTGCCTACCCTTAAAGGAGGCTCCTATCATGACCTTGGGTACATTTTTATTGCCTCATACCCTTCCCATTCTCTGTAAAATGGGGTTAAGAATCCATTTTTGTCTACCTCAAAGAATATTTGGAACATCATCCGGCACACATTAAGTGCTTAATAAGTCAACTGTTCACATAAGGTTTAGCTGTTTCTCTTATACCATTTGCTCTCAACAGTTGTGATCTAGTGGGAGGTACTTGTTCTATGCCCATTTTCCCTTCTAAAATGAAACCTCCACGGGTGCTTGCCCATGTTGATTCTGCTCTGCACTCAAAAGAATACCTGGTCAGTGGTGAAGATTTCTAATTCTTCCAATTTTCTAGGTCTGGGTGGGAGAAAAGTTAGTTTATACAAAGGTCTAAATGGACAAGGGCCACCTGAGATTTTGCTTTTCTTTTTTTAACCATAGAAAATATGGGAGAAACAGCAGACAGCCCATGTACAAGACCTGGCTCTGAGTCCAGGCTCCCCTGAGCTATGGAACCTGACCTCTGACCTCATTTTCCCAATTATACATTGGAACTAATACTACTTTTGTTTTCAGATTGAGATTCAAATGAAATAATATTTGAGGAAGTTCTCTCTAAACTGAAAAGGACTCAGCTGCCAACGATCCATGTGATCAAATCAAGGCATATGTTCTTATTCCAGTATTTTCCAGCCCTTCTGTCACACTAAGGTTGCCTTTTATAAGTTGTCCTCACGTTTGTGTTGAGGAGTGTTTCAAAAAAGGCAGCCCTGGACTTGAGTCCTAGATTTGAGATGACAAGGGAGTCCAACATAATTAGACACAGCTCCATACGGGGAACATATTTCACTACATCCGATCACACACATTCATACAGGGTTGCAGCTCAGGACACAGGGCACCACTACAGGTAAAATGGCTGCAGCCTTCAAATAAATGGCCACAAGAGGAGGAAATGATGACTAAAGACAGGTAGCCTTTTTTTCCTGGGGTTCTTGGTTGGTTCAGATCCTCAGGTTGCAAAGGCAAGTTACCTTGCTGTGGGAATGGGATTGGGAATGACACCCCCACCACTCCCACAACCAGAGCTGTGTAGTATGTGAGCCCCGCCAGCAACACAGCTTAAGAAGTTGACCATATTTACAGTGAATGGTTTATTTTGTACAACTCAATAATTATAGTTCCAAACAGTGTATTCGCTCTAAAACCACATAGTCCAGACAGTCATGGTAAAAAGTATTTCATTCTCCCTTTTACTTAAACACAGGCACTCAGAGAATTTTCCAATGTATTTCTAAATTTCTAGAAATGGGCTGAAAATAAGGAGGAGGCTAAATGCAAAAACTGATTACTCCACCAGTAATCCAGATTTGTAAAAACTTTAGAAGAACAATAGCCCTAATTTTTGTGATCAAACTGGATTGAATTCTTAATCCCTCTACTCCTTCCCCTATAACCTTGACTTCTAAGAAGTTTAGCCTTAAGATGCGTGTGTCAGTATGAAAAGGACCCACAGGAACAATCTCTGAGAAGCAGAAATAACCGTTATGCACACATCAGTGTTAAAGTAATTTCAAAAGGGTTTCTTTAAGATTCTAAAAAATTACTGTTAATTCTGTAAAGAATGGCAATAATAATGTGGTTATGTTATTTTATAAAGTCCTCAAATATTAGAGATATGTAATAAAGATCTATAGATGTAATATCTGTTATTTGCTTTAAAATAAGCAAATAAGATTTAAAAATTAAAATTACACAAAGTAAGACTGGTCAAATGTTGATTATAGCTGAAGCTGGGTGATGGGTATATAGATATCCATTACGTTATTTTCTACTTTTGTGTATGTCCTGAAACTTTCCAGAATTAGAAGAAAAAATGTTTTCTTTAGTGAAGTTTCTCATAAAATTTAACTTTGACAATAAAATCTGTACAGTCAGTGAAACTTCAATACAGTCAATAAAATTTCGAAATTTTTATGTTTTCAATAGTGAAATGTCTCATCCCTTGGTAATGATGTAATGTTTAATTAGCCCAAGATATATAGTAAACAGTGCTAAGGCAATCAGGAATACATATTTATATTTCATGATTTAAAAAAAAGACTTAAGGCAATCTACAAAAGAAAAATATGGGGAGGCCTTTTAACCAGCAAAGTGTTTCAGAGAGAAAATGGGGGCCGGCCCGTGGCTCACTCGGGAGAGCGTGGTGCTGACAACACCCAGTCAAGGGTTAAGATCCCCTTACCGGTCATCTTTTTTAAAAAAAAAAAAAAGAAGAAGAAGAAAGAAAATGAATTGCTTGAGTTTCAGAGGTATTATTAAAATGTTGAGCCAAAGCTCTCTCCAACCACATGAAATTGAGAATATGCATCCCAGGGCAGGAATGATACCAGTGGCCTCTAAAAATAAGTCCTTATCTCTGACAACTTGACTTTTAGAGATCTCTTTCCAATCCTGATTTTCTGCAGGGAAGAGGTAACAGACCCTTCCTGAGTGTGGGAGCAGATCCCTCCTCTTAAAATACAGATGCCCTGAAGCTTCTGAGCTTTTAATAAAACCACTGCTGCTTTTTAATTTCATAGTATTTCTTTCCACTCTTATATTCAGAGGGGGGAAAAAAAATCTCCCTTCTGACTGGTGACATTAAATATGTCCACATGACTGAGTTCATTTGAAGCACCAGAAAAGGGGTAGGCATCACCATCATCCAGAGTCTCTGCAGCTCCCCCGTCTGCAGCTCCACACAATGAAAACAACGTGGTCCAGCTGTGTGGACCCTACACTACAACCATTCTAACCTGCAGGTCTTTAATTCTGAGATCTGACTTAGAGCCCACGGTGCTGTTTAACAATATCACCTGACCAATTGCCAGATGTAAAAAATATTCACCAAACAGCAACATTTATCCAATTTCAACACTTGATTGGTTTACAGCAGTTTGGTTGTGCTGTCATTAGAGCAATTAATTTAATTAATCCTAGTACAAAAATTATAATTTTCAGACTGCTAAGATTAATCTTATTTTGCTTCTGGAACTGTAGTGCTTACTATTTAAGGAAGGTTTCTGGAATGGTATCTGCTCAGCATGTGAGCTTGTAGATCCATAAAGTGCCACTTGGGGAAGGTTATATATACACCAAAGAGAATCTTTGGCCACTGTCTTCAAATCCTTGATTTTCTTGTTTTTTATAATTTTCAGTAAAATTCATGAAAATTACTTAATGTAGTTTCAGGAGGAATAACCCAAACTTACCTTGGTGCATAAGATAGAATGAGAGCTAAGAGAGATCCACTAAAATCACCAGTCTGTTTTTAGCATGCAATATTAATTTTCTATTCAACTGACCATTATTCAAATATTCATATTGTTGAGTATCTTAGAAAACAATATATCTCAAATTGCTTACGTAAACCCTAAAGGACTTGGCCACTATAGGTGAACTCGTTTTATTAGAAATGTTGTCTACAAATTAGTCCTCTAAATCTCAAAGATCGGCATTTTTCAAACTGGTATCCAAGAATATCAGTATACTAGGTGTATCAATATCAGCATACCAGGCATTACCTCAGAAGTGTTTTGCTCAAGTCAGCTTGGGAAATTCTAATCTAGACAGAGTAGGCAGATTTATTTAGAATTTAAAAGACTCTTTAATGCACTCTCTGACCTCTTAGGAGGAAATCATTGCAGCATTTTTCTAAAATGATTTGCCCACAGAACCTTTTCTGAGTCCCATATATTAACATCCCTCATAACTAAAGACACCATGGATACAGGCAGTATGTTTTAATATCAATGTTTCAGTCAAATAGTCCCCCACTTTAAAAAGTTATAGTTGTTTTTGAAAGTATTAAAACTCCTGGGTTCTCTGGGAAAGTATGCAAAAGAAAACAGAGAGCTCTAAATCTGTTTAGGTGGGAGATCAACCATGCTGATTTCAGGCAAAGGGAATTTACAAGATCTCTGCTTGACGCAAGGAAATAAAAAGCACCACCTCCTAACAAGAGCAATTCACTGGTGAGGGTGGTCTTCCAGAATTGCATCTGTGAAATGCTACCCTGTGATGTTTGGAAGCCCAACAACAATTAGGTCTATATCGTACTTAGGACAGACAGTACAGATCAAGGGATACAACTGGAAGAAAACCTGTGAGTCCTAGGCCAAGTCTCTGACACCACCAGCACCCTTATCTGTGTACACACTGTGCACAGGAACTGCAGGACAAGGGGTGTCCCTGGTCATCCCCCATCCCAGAAATGTGTCACCTCTCCTGGAGTGGTGGTCATAATACTCCTAGTTAAGAACCACTACTCCGCTGATAACACCAGGGGCCAGAGTTCGATCCCTGTTACCAGCCCGCCACCAAAAAACAACAACAAAAACAAAAACAACCAGAGAAGCTTCAAAGCAATGCTGAAGTTCCACATTTAACAGAACAGCAAGCACCTAACATCTCTTGGTGAGTTATCTGACTTTGGGTCCCAGATCTTGTCAAGTTAGATAGCACAGGATACAGACCCCTAGAGCTTTATATCCTAGTGTCATGACCTTCATCATGACTGTCTAAGACAAGTCTTTACTCCACCTGAGCTGTGGCACCTTCAACCTATCCAGGGCAAATCAACTGCCTCCACAGACCCCGAATTCAAAACGAGCATAATATTACCATGAGGATGAAGAACAATGTGCTTGCAAAGCAGAAACTGGTGACCTGAAAAATTTCTGACAATTCCGGCAATTCTCATGCCTGGTTCTTTCTGAGGCCTGACACCAGAGACTTCACTGTAGGTTTTATTTGTAGCAGATACAGAAGTCAAGGTCCCAATTCCCACTTAATTCCTACACACCACGTCATATTCAAGTAATTACTCTTACCATCAAGTGGTTGCTTCTCTCAAAGGGATCCGCACTCGGTAGTAAAATATGGTTTACACCCCATCTTTGCTTAGGAATTCGATAACACAAAATGGTTTGAAATCCACTGTGTGCCATAGAAAGGCTAGGTAGTTTCTTAGCCTGAGGGATAAACAATTTCAGCAAAAGAGGAAATCAGTATTATCTTAGGTTTAGATTTCAAAGTTCAAAAAATTTTAGATGCTGATATTACTCCTTCTAATCAAAGGTGTGTCCCTAAGACAGGAGTATCAGAAACTTCACCATGGAGGGAGTTGGATGTGAAAAAGACACAGTGCCTGAACGTCACACAGCCATCACCTATTTATAGGGGAGAAGGCAGAGGTGGGCAAGGAGGAGACACAGGACGGTCTCTTATGAAAAGCTCGTCTTGCATCCTGAGAAGGGATGTTTGTCTGTTTTTATGTTTGAAGCAGCCCAAGGCAGCAGCAGCAGTGCCTCTTCTAGCTTCTTCACCATGTTGATGGTGGTTAGGGAAAGGGGAACAGAAGTTTTCTCCAAACCTTGCCAACACAAGCAACCTATTATTGAATTAAGAGGATAACTGAGACCACTGTCAACATTAAATACCACCAGCAATATAGAACTGCATGGGGTGCAGATTGCTGAAAAGACTCAGGCCCAGACCAGAGTTTCTACACAACCCACATGCACCGGATCTCACAAGAGGCAGAAGTACCTGTAAAGTCAACCATTAAAACCTGAGCTGCACAAAAAGCCTTCCCCAGGGAATCAGCAGCAAAGCAGCAATTTAGCTCAACTACAGAGCTCAAGTGCTGGTCCCCACAGGAAGTTCCCCCATTTCAGAGGTAAGCAAAGGACAACAAATTAGTTCTAGTTCAGAGTATAAGTGGTAAAAACAGCAAATAATCCAACACAAAACTGGAAGAAAAAAAATACCCACAGGCCAGAGACAAAATTTGATATTAATTAGTAAAGGTCTCACATCACCAAAGTACACCTATAAAACCTAGAATTATCCTGGGCTACCAAGCCAGGGAGCGGGAGGGCTGGGAACCTCAGCCATGCCCCCCAACACCCACAATCAACCCAGCAAGGACCACCAAGCTGCCACAGGAAGAGCCCCAGGCTCCCAAGCTGGGGTGTTGGGGGAGGTGAGGGCTTCAGCCACACCCCCCTGAAATCTGCACCCAGCCCAACAATGACCAAGCCACCACTGGAAGTCCTCTGGTCTCCCAGCAGAAATAAAGGGGGTGCTACAGACCTCAATCCCACCCCTCCTCCTTCCTCCTTCTCTCACCCTATTTCCTTCCCTTCTCCCCTTCCCCCTCCCCTCCCAACAACATCATAGACTGTACAAGAATAATATTAATAAATAAACAAAAAAAATTAAATACTGCATTGTCAGTATGCAAATGTAGTAGCTGTACTGCCTTTATACCACACTGCTTAAAATGACTGCTGATTTTTCTTAAAATCCAATTAGGGAGAATTTACTGATCATCCCCTTGCTATTTCAATTCTAAGTCTGTGCTCCATTTGATTGAAAAAGAAAATGAACAAGCTCAATTGCTTATTTTCAACAGAATGAACTTCATTTGCAAGGATGGCCCATCTAAGATAATGTGATTTAGCCAAGAATTGACAACTGCTGTCCCATCATGTTCTACCACAAATATTTCCAGCATGATCAGTGAAAAACTTAAGATACAGAAAAAAAAAGCAGCAAATTGCTAACTCACGAAGAGCCGTGCTGTGTTTGCTAAAGAGCACCTACTTCTTCCTAAGCTGAATTCTAAACTGCTTTTCCATTGATTAAACATCTCTGCCTCACATCTGCTTCTTTCTGAAGCGTGCTACGTGGGGGCTGGGGGGGGTCCACAGCCTCTGCCACAAGCTCTGCTAGTTGAAGGTGCTCAGCAAGCAAGAAGGGGATGAGGCAGGCCAACCAGGGAGCTATATTAAGCCATGCCAAGCGCCTTCGAGAAATGCCTCCCTATATGTGAAAAATCTAAAGAAAGTTTCCTATACACCGTGGCATTGGTTATTTAATAAGGTCATTAAACATTTAGTTCTGATAATGGACCTGAAGATGCCAGTTTGGAGAATCCATTTAGGGTTTGTGGATGGTTAATAGCAAAATTAAAATGATAAATTGAAATGGGTTTCTCTGACATGTGTGCTTAGCTCTGTGCTCCACAGAATACAAACAGCCTGCTGCAGACCAAAATAAAAGTGACGTGACTCCAGTCCTGAAGTTGCCTGAGCACAGAGCCAGTGTTTAGCATTCTGTCTGGACAGAGAACAAGGACTTTGCCTACATCCACTGATTCATAAGGGGCAGATAATGGAGTTCTTTTCCATTAACTGGTAATAATGCTACCATACTTCCCTGGATTGAGCTCAGCACAGTGCAGTGAATAGAAAGAGCATGAGCTGCAATTAGACCAACGGGGAGGGGATCCTGGCATAGCCACTTACTAGCTGTGAGACATTTGAGCAAATTCCTCACCCTCTGAGCCTCAGTTTCTCTACCTACAAAATGGGGATTAATACTTTTGCAGGGTGGTTGTCATGGCCACACCCCAGCCCAATTAAGTCAGAATCTGGGAAAGGGATGCAGGTATTAGTAGTTTCTCAGGTGCCCTCAGGGGATTCCAATGCCCAGGCCTCCCCAGAGGCCTGATACTGACTAGAGGAACCTGACAACTGGGGACAGGACATTGGACCAGATTATCTGCAGCAACTGGAAACCAGTTCCAAAAGGAACGCAGGTCAGCTTATATGCAGACAGAGAGAGTTTCTATGCAAGTAGGTTTACAGGAGGGACCTAGAAGGAGTAACTTCTAAGGAAGAGAAAGGATATTATTTGCTGGGGGGATGGGGAGAGGTAAAGACAAGAACCTGGTGAAAGGTGGGAACCACCACTGTGAGGAATGGGATGGGGTGGTGTTTGAGGAATAAAAAGACCTCGAGGAGTCCTATCTGAACTTTGAGGCCTCCCTGCCAGGGGTCAGTGTGCTCGGCTTGAGATTTCTCCAGGAGCACTGCACAGCACGGATGCACAAGTGGAGAAAGATTGGAGCTGGGTGAGGGATGCGACAGAAGACACGAGATGGCAGCGAGCAGTTCTTCTCCATCACGTCTGACCAAGTCCAGCTGGAACTCGGCTCACGGTGTCCAGCTGATGACCCAGTAGAGCCACTGAGGGATCTTCCACCCACCCCTCCCCGTAGGTGCACAGCAAAGATGACATTTCGCTTTCCCAGATACTGCTCCATGTTCCTATCACCCAAATGGCCCTGATCAGGATACCTGAATTCAGTAAAGAAGTAACTCAACAATACTAGTTTCTATAAGCATTAATGGGCGCTCAAATAATGTTCTCCATGAAGAAATGGTGACTGTTCTAAGAACAGATTTGTACTGGTCAATACATTTCTTCATTCTCAACTGAGCAGTTCTTGCTTGATTGCTTTGTTGTGTAAAATGGAAGACCTGAACTCTCTTGAGCTCTGGGCTCTAACCACTGAATCAGATTATATTCAGGACTCAGTCAAGAGGGGCAAGTTACTGTGCTTGGACAAGCGGATAGAAGACGAAAAGCAGCAAGTGGCTTGTTGAGTCCACATGTGCTTCAATAAATAATGGACACCTCCATGGAGATGGCTCATTCCTTAACTACTCGGTTCAAGACCTGTAAGCAAACTAAAGGATTTCAAGTACAGACTTTCAATTGCTAGGGAAATAGTCTCCAATACTCACATCTGAGCGATGAGAAAGGGAGAGTTTCTTTGTTTTGTTTCCTGTTTTTTAAGAAGTCAACACTTCATCTAACTAGGGACAGTGGCTCCTTATGAGGAGCTGTGGACTCTGGGAAGTGCCTCCCCCACCCCCCGCCCCCTGCCCTTGCTGCTTTGATCTTGAGCCTTGAAAGCAGGCAAAGGAGAACTTATCTGTACAGTAAGAGCACAGAGAAGGGCAGAAAGGTGCCAGCTTCCCTGCCAACTTCACCTGAAATACGAACAAAGCCCTTTCAGCCTGATGCTATTCCTGCTTTATTTGCTTCTCCGGGAAAAGGGCTGTCCCTAAATGATGGTGTCTTCAATGACTCACTCTCAAAATCACTGTTGCCTTAATCTTTTTTAAAATTGTCACCTCCAGAAGATGATCACATTATGGATGCGGATGATCACAAAGCCTTTGCTCTTCTTGAACCAAAAGCGAACTTACAGGAAATGATTTTTTAAATTCACAGCATACAAAAATTATCTTAGAAACTGAAAATATATTTGGCTTTCTGCATCAGATAGCCTATACATATGACTTTCTTTTCCCCCACAACTCACCCAAATGATAGATGGTATACTTTGAATTTTTTTTATATATAATCCCCTCCCTTTTTTTGCATGAAACTGAGTTTTTTTCCTAAGCCAAGAGATTACAACTAGAGAAGTTACTGCAAAAAAGAACTTTGTTTTAAGTCTCAAACTTGCCCATTACTCTTCTAAAAGACATCCTCTTTCATCTTTTCCATAAACTCTCCATTGGGAATTGTAAGCTCTCTGGTAATCAGTGGTTTGAAAGACACACACAAAAAATAAAATGCGATTCTCTAATGTGTACCTCCTGGCAAGGAAAAAAACAGTCCAACAGCAAACTCACTAATGCAAATCACTGCAAGACAGAAAAATATTATTTAGTATCCATTTATATAATAAATGGGAAATAGTTTTGAGATTGAAACGTTTC
The DNA here is from genome assembly GCF_027409185.1 of Cynocephalus volans. NCBI lineage: Eukaryota > Metazoa > Chordata > Mammalia > Dermoptera > Cynocephalidae > Cynocephalus > Cynocephalus volans. Next base: position 150,091,477 of record NC_084464.1, on the reverse strand, counting down.
TATATCAATTATATTAGAAAATGTTCTATAAAACTGTTTCCAGATATTGCCTCTGGGGAGTAAGGGGACAACATATTTGCTTTAATATGTAAGTTTTTTGATGGAGCATTAGTATGACTTGGTCCCAATACATCCCCAATTCTGTTGCCTCATAAATAATGTTCATCACACTAACAATTCTTAAAATAGTCTGGAATCTTGCCCTCAAAACCACTACACAGTGCCCCTTGTGTTTCATTCTTTATTGACCTTCTACAATCACTCTCCAAAGCCTCTGAACTTTCACCATTTTTTACAAGCCCCCAATCCCACTCTGTGTCCCCAAGCATTATTGGACACTTGATTAATCCCTGAGATAGGATCCTACGTCAAGACCAACTGGACATACCAAGTCAAAAGCAAGGGCCAACATATCTAGACAAAAAATACCAACAGCGGGGAGAAGAGAAAGAAGACGTGACCTGTGCCCTTTTCTCGCAGGTGAGGCAAGGGCAGAGAGTGCAGTGCCGGGGGGAAGCCGGGGAGGGGGTCATGGCAGACTCAACCTGCACACCTGAAAGACCACTCTCCATGCATGCTGCACAATGTCCAGTTAGATCAGCTGTTACCTTCTGGGCAGTAATAACCAGAAGAAACCATGAGGGCAGCTTCTGGGTGCTGCTCATGTTCTACAACCTGGCCTGGGAGATGGTCACAAGCATGTGTTCACTTCGTTAGAATCTACCAAGCTACACATGGAAGATTTGTACCCTTTAATGGATATAAATTGTCCACAAGTGAACTACCTTAAAAACCCCCAAACCACCAATCTGGCTGCAGAGTGACGGGGCTGAGAGAGGCCAAGAGTGGGGGCTGGGAGGCTGCTACTCCGTCAGTCCAGGAGAGAGATGGCACCGAGGAGGGGACCCTGCGGACAGGTAGGATCAACTTGAAATCTATGTTGGAGATAAAGCCAACGGGACTTGCCAATGGAAGAGAATGACTCAAACAGCTGAGGCTTGGACATGTCACTGACAGGCAGTTTCTGAGTTCCAAGGAAAAAAACTCATTGCTGTTCACTGCTTTTAACCCTGGGCTTTCTAACTTTCTCTCTTTCTCTTTCTGTCTCTCTCACTCATGGGTAGGTCAGAGCTTGAACTCTGGAGCCAGAGAGCCTCATCCTGAAAAGATGCCTGGTTCCTTCACCCCTGTGTGCCTCTCTTCACTGGTAAAATGAGGATTTACAAGTTTAAATGTGCATATACATATAAGCTTCTTTGTACATATGTGTGCTTGACACACAGTAAGTGCTCAATTAATGCTAGTCATTAATATTACAAAGAACAAATCATTGCTTCTGCTACCCTCTCCCTCCATTTTACCAGCCAAACAGCTCAACCATGTCTTTTCTTGACACTGCTCCTTTCCAGGAAAGAAATGATAGCCCAGGTGCAAGAGCCTAGAACCTGGGGGTCATCTTGGACTTTTCTGCATCTTGCTCATCCCATGCTACTTGTTCTATCAAGTCCTGTTGTTTCCTTTATTTTCAATGCTGTCTGTATCCATTCCTCGATTTCCACCCCCAGCTTAAGCTTCAACATGTCACGTTTTGTGTTTGTTTGGTTTTTTGGCAGCTGGCCAGTACAGGGATCCAAACCCTTGATCTTGGTGTTACAACACTGCGCTCTAACCAACTGAGCAACCGGCCAGCCCTCAACATTTCACATTTAACGTAACATCTTAAGAGCTGATCTCCTGCCTCTGAGCTCCTACGTTTAGTTCTCCCTTAACTCTCTATCTATTGAGCTAGTATCCTTTAGTTCCTAAAGCATAACTCCTTACTATCACTAACTGGAGCCTAGCCTCCTTACACAAGGACCTCCACTTTTCCAGGCTCAACCCCTTAACTCTCTATCTATTGAGCTAGTATCCTTTAGTTCCTAAAGCATAACTCCTCACTATCACTAACTGGAGCCTAGCCTCCTTACACAAGGACCTCCACTTTTCCAGGCTCAATCCCGGGTTCCCAGTCGGAAGGAAATCCTCACCGTTCCTCGATAGTCATCTCTGAATTTTTTCACAATATGAATGGAAGCCATGCTGTGGGAAGTTTGCAAGAGCTAACCCAAGATAAAAAAAATTCTAAATTCCATGAGTTCTTCTTTTATTAATTGCAGCACCAATAACATTACGGCAGAGAAGAAGTGATCTCCAATATCACTGTGTTCAAAGAATAGAACTTTCCAGAAACCAGACTCCAACCGGATGTATGATGCTATGATTCTTCTTTGACAGATTCTCCTTCATTTTAAGTCGATCCACATTAATACATAACAGACCCAAAGATTATCTTCAGCATATAAGTTAATATAAAACTGACCCACGAACTTTTCATGGACTATCTTAAGTGACACATTTTCATCATTGCAGATTTTAAATAAAATATGAAAGAGAAGATGGGCAAATTCTATTATTTCCCTTCCACAGTAGTAAGAGAAAAGAAATGTTTCTTCACGGCTAGAAAAAAATAAATACACACATGCACAAAACCTATTAGCTATTCCCTAAAGATCTGCAAAGGGAAGGCTTAACATGCCTTATATATTTCAGTGATTAATGCTTTATATAATATTAGGAAAATCACCAGCGCCAGACAATCCAATACAGTTGAAGAACAAATCCTTGCAAAATCCACACATTACTTCTAAAATTTGTTCCTGCTTATATTCTTATTAAAATGCCTTTTATATTTGTTCAGAAAGAACAGAGGGGAAAAGCTAAATAAAAAATAGGATTTATAGTCCTGTTAAAATATAATATAGCATACCAAAGAAAATGGTTAAATGGTAGACAATAGTCTACTTGCAGGTTTAAACCTGTTTGTTTTGTTAAGAAAACTGGTTACTTTTAACGAAGATCTAACAGTTAACTCACTCAATAAGTATTTATTAAGTGTCTATCATTTACCAAGCATCAAAAACTGAGTTAAATAAATGTAACATGTATTTTTTTCAAATTATTTCGGTTCTAAGTTCTCCCATCATAAGCATCTAGATGTTTAGAAACATTAGGCCAAGAGTCTCTTTTCAATCCACTTTTAAAAACTCTTAAAGAGAAGTAGATCCAGAAACTAAGTTTTATCTGCATGGGTGTGGTTATCATAGGACTGTTCCACTCCCCAAAAAAGATAAAATCCAGGCTTTCTTTTAAATCAGGAATATATATATTGCTTACTAAAGCATTCCAGTCTGAGGCCAGCCAGTTAGCTCAGTTCATCAGAGCACAGTGCTGATAACACTGAAGTCCAGGGTTCGATCCTGGCCAGCCGCAAAAAACACAAAAAACAAAAACAAAAAAGATTTAAGCATTCCATTCTGAGTAACATGTATAACTGACAAACATTTCTGGCAACCCATCAATTCATAACCATTTTCAGACACACTTGCTCAACATCTCCATCTACTGCAATGGAAATCTGGAGCCCCGGTGTATAGAGCCCACTTTTAAACAGATGCAGCAGTAACTACCCCTAGGAAAGGGCAGATTCATTTCCTTCTGTATCCTGAAGATTGTACAGGTTGCTGTATTTGCTTTTAGGTGTTTTTGCTTTCTTATTCACTAAATAACCAAGAACAAGATTTGATTTAACTTGCATAAATTGCGCCCGTGGAAATGCACACTACTCAAAGAATTCCACCTCAGCACTGCCAAGAAAACCTCAATCCTTCCGTAACCATTCCATAAATAGTCTTTTAAAGTCCCCCAGTATTCTTATTATTACATAGATAAATCAATAAAAAGGAATGAAGACATCTAAATCTTTCATAAAATCATATGACTGTGATAAAACACAGTCAGTGACTTTCTAGGGGAAAAAGACAAGTGAATAATTAATACATAAATAAACTAAGTTTCTTCAGATCTTGGATCTCCTGGTGCATTGTGCTCCTGGAGCCACTCCCAGCCGCGCTGGCTTCTCTTTGTGTGAGGCTCATGGAGGGAGCTCTGTCCCCACCGGGAGATTGCACCTCAGTGACAGACAGGGCAGCAGGCTCAGAGCTGGAGCGAACCATGCCCCCCCCACCCCCCAACTGCAGCAATCGCTGACTAAGCAAAGTCAGTTTAATTAGCCATCCTTTCTCAGTTCCACTAAAGCCCTAAGCGAAAAACATAAGCATGCAATCAAATGTACTGGCACCTATAAAAATGTCTTAATCACTTTCAAACAGGAAGCAAATTCTTAGAGGAAGAAATCCAAATTTTCAACTCATTCCTGGCTCTCAAGCATTTGTTTGCTACAGTGATTGTAACTACCAGGACACCTTGCTGTTGAAATTAACTTTTACAGTTTTACTCTGCTACATTTGAATTTTATTCAAGATTTTTTAAAAGGTGTCCAGGAACATGGAAAGATTTTTTTAAATACAAGGTTTATTGTTCTACACTGAAAAATTGCATTTCAAGTTCTCTTCAGGTTCAACACTACCAAAATTATGTTTACACACAAATGACCAATTTATTAACCAAAAAATGTTAGATCAAGGGAAACAAATGGTTAGTGGTGCCACTGATTAATAATTATGTTCAATTTAATTTTTATTTACCAGTTAGTTTCTTCCTGCAAAGATAAATGCTAAACAATTAAACAAAAGCAGTCTAGATAATAAAGAACAATTTTCCAGGTCAATGAGGTATTTCATTTATTTAATCTGCATAATGCCATTTAACTAAAGTAAGAATAAAAACAGCCATTCTGCGATCCCACAATGGAATGGAAAATTCAAATACACAACTTGGCAGGTACATGGAACATGTGATGGAAAGAAAATGATACACAAGTGTTCCTGTTGCCAACGAATGGCAGGAAAATAATCCTATAAAACCTTGCTCCTGCCAGTTATGCTGCCATCTGATAAGATTTCCCATTTTTAACATTCAAATTCCTACATCATAGAAAATGTATAAAATATTTTGATTAAAAAGACCGTCTTCTATAACAAAATATGAATGTAGAAATGTGATGTCCCTGAGCTGGCCAGTTAGCTCAGCGGGTTGCAGCGCAGACTTGTGACACCCAGGTTCAGATCCAGAGATGGCCAGCTGCCAAAAAAAAAAAAAAAAAAAAATAGAAAGAAACATGATGTCTCTTATCATGGAGTTTCTGTGAAAGGTAAGGGCTAAGTCATGCTGTTTTGTATATAGCCTTCTTGGAAGGTAGATTAGTTTTGCAAAAATCCATTCTTCGACAGCTTCTTCCTTTTTCTAGATGTAAAATGTACATTCTTAAAGCATTTCTTACTCTGAGGGCTCAACACCCTGAAAGCAAATAACATTGGAAACCTCAGACTTGAAGCATGAGGACACTGCCCAGCACTAGCTCCTCTCCTGTGCAAATCCTCTCGCCTTTGAAATGTGTTTTCCAGACACAGCAAGCTAAGAGCTAGGAAAAAGTTTGGGTATCTTTATCAGGAAACACAAATTTAGGGGGAACACAACCAGTACCATCACTTCACCACGTATATCAACAAACAAACAGGTTTGTGAGAACGGGCATAGCGTTCTTACCACCTGTCAAGCTCTTTTACTGCCGATAAATCCTGTCGACAGGGCTAATTGTGGAGCTAGGGCTGGCTCTGGAGCTCACAGACCACTCAAGCCTGTTCCAGACTGGGTCACAAACCCTTCACATGCCAGGCTGGGTCCCTAGACCCCTTTCATGCAGGTCTATGGGCTAGGCAACCAGCCAAACGGTCCTTGGAGCCGTAGGTTCCAGAGCATGGCCCCACATGGCCGACACCCGAGGCAGACGCCAGCCAAGTCACAGCGCTGCACACGGGCACTAATTCCACCTCCCCCCCCCCCCACACACACAATTTGCTTACGAAGAATGTGCTGCACCACCCCCAACCATACCTAAGGTGGGGGGCGGGGGGTCTGCTTAAATTATTATATTTTCCCAACACCATCATTTTTATACTTTTGTTTCTAACCAACTGAACTTGGGGCTTTTTTTGTTTTGTTTTTTGGGCTTTTTTTCTTTTTTTGGCAGCTGGCCAGTGAGGGGAACTGAGGGGATCTGAACCCTTGACCTTGGTGTTATAATACCATGCTCTAACTATCCAAGCTAACCAGATAGCCCTATGCTGCTGTTTCTACGAACTCAAATTGTTGTTTTTGTTTTTTTTTAACGCCTTTGAAGTTAGAAACTGCCTTTAAAATTGTGAAATGGCACCAAGTCACAAACATTTTTTTTTAAGAACACACAAAAGTGATAATGGTTGTGTTAAAGGGGAACTTCTGCTTTTTCGTTCTTCTACATGTTAATCTTCCCATAATTTCTAATTTCCCTATTTTATTAATTAATTAATTAATTAATTTGAGGCTTCCCTCCTCCCCCCTAATTTCTAACTCTTAAAGACCCCTACCTTATCAGGGACAGAGTTTTTTTTGTTTTTTGGTTTTGGTTTTTGTTTTTTCGCATCATGTAATTCACCCTTTCTTTCAGGAAAACATTCCTGACAAAATGTTTGTGGTACACTTAAATGAAATTAAGATGTATTATTGTAGAAAACTACTCCCCGGCTACCTGACTCTCCCACCTCCTCCATTATCACCACACACCCAGGTGATCCTCCGGAACTGAGGCTAGCCAACTGGACCAATTATTTTAACCAATCTAACAATAATCATCTAGACATTCTCTTTTTCTATAAAATGTCCCTACCAAGAGATCTTTGAGTCAGCCTGATGGAGGTCTCCTTCCTCAAGTCAGGTTTGGGATAAAAGTTGGAAATATGGGCTGGCTACTTAGCTCGCTTGGTTAGAGCATGGTGCTGATAACACCAAGGTCAAGGGTTCAATCCCTATGCTGGCCAGCCACCAAAAAATTAAATAAATAAAAGTTGGAAATATGTTCACAATCTTATTGCTGGGAAAAAGATTTTTTAACTTTAAGGGGAAAAGAAAGGGAGAGAAGAGGATAAAAGGGAAAAGCTCATCTATACAGAAGAACACCAGGTGTAGAAATGCAGAAAGAATAATGAATGAGAAAGTCACCATTTTGCAATGATTCAGGCAAGGATCATCAATGGATGCTAAAACACTATTTGGAAACAGAATAATCAGTATCAAAATATCACACAGGCAAAAGCATACCTTTATAATGAAGTGACCTGTGGAAGCCCTGAATCAAATGACCAATCTCAGCATCATTAATAATGGGACACCCAGGCATTATTGTAGGATTCCTGGTGTAACACAATAGTATCCAATATCACCTGGGCAGTACTCTTGCTAAGAATATTCAGCCAGAATCTACTCAAAGAAAAACAAATGTGGGCCAGCCTGTGGCACACTTGGGAGAGCGCGGTGTTGATAACACCAAGGCCATGGGTTCGGATCCTATATAGGGATGGCTGGTTCGCTCACTGGCTGAGTGTGGTGCTGACAACACCAAGCCAAGGGTTAAGATCCCCTTACCGGTCATCTTTAAAAACAAACAAAAAAACAAATGTGACAAATCCACCATGCAAGATTATTGGCCTGGGCTCTTCATAAAAATAAATCCTGTGAAAAACAGGAAGGCAGGGGAAGTATTACAGTCTAAGAGACTAAAAAGGTAATGTATCAAATGCAATATGGGAAACTTCATAATATCTTGCATCCAATTTTTAAAGATGTAGGCAGAAATAACAGGGGAGGTTTGAATATGGATTCTGTGTTAGGTAATATTATTAAAACAATGTTAAATTTCTCAGGTGTGATAATGGTACTGTGGTTAAGCAGAAGAATGAAAGAATTTATTCTTAGGAGACAATGCTGAACTCTCTAGAAGTAAAATGTCAGGCAACAACAAAAGAATGCAAATAAGAGAAAGAAAGCAAAGATGGCAAAATGTTAATGATGGTGACTATCAGAAGAAACTGCTTCTGTATATTTGTTGACAAATATATTTAACCCATAGAAAACCTCCGCCCTCTCACCCCTTCCCACCATGTGAAATATTTTATTTGAGCAACTCCCCAATTTATAACTACTAAGTCAGTTCGGATCACTGTACCAGCCAGCTGCTAAATTAATAAATAAAACAAATAAATAAATAAATGAATAGTAAGTCAGAACTGCATGAGCCATTCATTCAGAAGCCAGAGAAGCATTTGCTTTAATTGCCAAGAGTGCATAACGTTCACTTGGGTTTATCATGGTGTTTGTTGAACACACATTCATTTCAGAAGTCATTTTTAATTTTTAGCTTTACTTCAGTGTATGAGAAGAATACTGGAAATTTAGCTCACTAAAAACAAATCGGGTCAACATTATTAGCCATCAGGGAAATGCAAATCAAAACCACAATGAGACACCTCTTCACACCCATTAGGATGTCTAGAACCAAAAAGGCAGATAACAAGTGTTATCAAGAATGTGGAGGCCAGCTATGGAGAGTGTGGTGCTGACAACACAAAGCCAAGGGTTAAGATCCCCTTACCGGTCATCTTTTATTTAAAAAAAAGAAAGAAAGAAAGAAAGAATGTGGAGACAAAAAACGATTACATTGTGTAATGATAAATATAGAAATTATCCTGGTTTGAGGATCACGTATTGCACACAGGTATTGATATTCAACAGTGTACCACACAGATATGTACAATCAACTACATCTCAATTAAAAGAAAAAAGTCCAAAAATAAAAAAGGAACGTCGAGAAACTAGAACCCTCATACACTGCTGGTTGAAATGTAAAACAGTGCAGCTGCTTTGGAAAAGTCTGGTAGTTCTTCAAAAGGTTAAACAAAGAGTTAACATAGAACCCAGCAATTCCACGTGTAGATAAATATGCAAGAGAAATGAAAACATATGTCCACATAAAAATTTGTACACTAATGTTCACAGCAGTATTAGTCATAACAGCCAAAAAGTGGAAACAATCCAAATGTCTATCAACTGAGACATGGATAAGTAAAATGTGGGGTATATCCATACAGTGGAATATTATTTGGCAATTAAAAAAATGAAGTACTGCTATATGCTACAACATGGATGAATCTTGTAAACACTATACTAAATGAAAGAAGCCAGACACAAAAAGCCGCATGTAGGATTCCATTTATATGAAATGTCCAAACACAGTATATAGAGACAGAAAGTAGATTAGTAGTTACCAGGGATGGGAGAATGGAAAACAGGGAATGACTGCTAACGGGTCTCATTTGGGAGTGAAAAATTTCTAAATCGATTGTCACATCAGTTACACAACTCTGTAAATGTGCTAAAAATCATTGAATTGTACACTTTAAATGGTGAATTCTATGATACCTGAATTAAATCTTAATAAAACTGTTATTTTTTAAAAAACCAGAATAATTAATACTTTTCCAGCTATTAATACTAGGAAAACATCTCAGAGGAAAAGTGCTCAGAGGGCCTGCCCGTGGCTCACTCGGGAGAGTGCGGTGCTGATAACACCAAGGCCATGGGTTCAGATCCTATATAGGGATGGCCGGTTCGCTCACTGGCTGAGTGTGGTGCTGACAACACCAAGTCAAGGGTTAAGATCCCCTTACCAGTTATCTTTTTTTTTAAAAAAAAAAAAAAGTGCTCAGAGGGAAAGTTACCCACAGATGTCTTCCTTGGGTAAATATCTGTCCCAGTATATTCATGTCCTGTTAATCACAAAGAACCACAATGCTTCTGGAGCAACAGTAAAATGTCATGACAAATCAGATTCAAGTGGTGTTGATTCCTGAAGGAAATAAAATACATTCCTTAATTATGAAATCCTCCCCAGATGTCTTGGCAAGTTATGACAGAAACAAGCTTCTTTTCCACTAAATTTGGAGAAGACTGAATAGGATGATAGAAAAGGCTAAAGTTCTATTGAAAGTCTGCACTAAATAACAACATTTTAGGAAGAATATATAAAACTTAAACATAAGAAAATCTTAAAACCCAGATGATATTTGGGGATTATCATCCATCCTCGAATGGAAAGCTACTAATGGGCTACAGCCAGCTTCAGAAGACTTGTCCCAAAACCCAAGAAGAGGCATTTTATTTTATTTTATTTTTTATTTTTATTTTTTTAAAGATGACCGGTAAGGGGATCTTAACTCTACTTGGTGTTGTCAGCACCACGCTCAGCCAGTGAGCTAACCAGCCATCCCTATATGGGATCGGAATCCGGGGCCTTGGTGTTATCAGCACCGCACTCTCCCGAGTGAGCCACGGGCCGGCCCAGAAGAGCCATTTAAAAAAAAAAAAAAGAAAGAAATGAAATGAAATGAAATGGCCAACTGGCCAGTTAGCTCACTTAGGAGAGCATGGTGCTGGTGACACCAAGGTCACGGGCCAGCCGCCAAAGAAAACAAAAAACAAAAACAAAAGCACAGCCATTTGTACCTACCTATAGTCAAATGTCTGCAGAAAATTCACCAAAGATTGAACATCTGTCATCCTGACCATGAGATTAATCAAACATTAAATGTTTCCTATGCTTGGTATTGGGGACTGTGAGGACACCTTCCTTCCAGCACTCTTAACACAATATTCATATTACAGTATACTAAAGTTTGATATGCCCCAAATTTCAATTTTCCTTTTATATTAAAACAAGGGCTTGAAAGTTGATTTGAAAACAAAACAAAACAAAACAAAAAAACCCACGAGTCTGTTCGAAAATGGAAAAGCTGCACGGAATTTGAGGTTTCCATATAATACAGCTATTTACTTAGATCCCTCGTAAGCAAAGTATCAATGACATTTACAGATTCAAGCTAAACCTAGGGCTGGCCAGCCTAGTTGGTTAGAGCGAGGTGTTGATGACATTCTACTAGCCAGCCATCAAAATAAACAAACAAATAAACAAACAAGCAAATAAACAAAAAAACTTAAGTTTCATATAGCTGCCAACATGTTATTTTTGCCTTGAATACATATGCCTGAGAACTACAGTCACATTGTTTTAATAATGATTGCTTGCTTGGTCCCATCTGAAGGTTCCTGAACACACTTAGTAGGAAAAGAAAAGATAAAATTGGGGGTGGGGGCTAGGGGGAGATGGTATGTGCCAGGAAGGAAGGTGACACGCCCAATGAGCATATATGGGAATCACAGCAGCCGGGGAGGGCCCAAGGGTGGTCACTTGGGTCTCTCCATCAGCAATGCCTGAAGAAGAAAAAGGTTCAGGCACGTGAACAACAATTTCTCCCTTTTGGCAATGGGAAAACTGCACCTTTACAGTGTCTCAGCAGCCACTATAAAGAAACCACATCCTCCACTTTCTATGGAACCTTTTGACTCCCGTTATTTTTGCCTATGAAAAGCCTTCATTAATTAACAGTGATACCTTGCCAACCTGTGAGAAAGCTATAGCATCTTTCTATGGCTGTATTCTAGAAACTTAATAGGTCCTGATAACAAAGGGATCAAAAATGGTTTTCAATGGCTACAGACACAAAATCCTGTCCTTTGTTCTAGTATACATCTGTAACTTACTTTGCAAAATTTGTCACAGATAAGGGAGCTGGCACCCTGAAGACCACCCAAGACCCTACTCCAATACTGCAAAAACCCACCTTCTCTCTAGTGGCCAGAGTTTGGCATTTTGTGGACCTTTCCACACTGTGACATATTACTGGTACTTTGACAATTGTCTCTCAGGGACTGAAAATGTTAATGAGTCTTTTAAGGTCCCAAATCTACACTGCAAAGTCTGGCATTAAAATGCAACTGTAAGAACTAAGCACAATACTTCAAATGGACCCTGACCAATGTTAACCACAGTACGATGTTATTTCTATTAATACAGCAAAGAGTATATTCAAAATGCTCTATATTAGCCACCCTCTCACATTTTAGATTATAATGAATAGAAAATCAATTAACCCCCCAGCTTTTGATCTCCCCACCACTTGTAAGCTAGATTCTTTCATCCTCAGTTCCCTCCCGTGCTGATTATCTGCTGGTTTTTTAATAATCTTAAAAGGGGAAAATATTAACATTTTGAAAAGTTAAAATGATTTAAAACACTGTGATTCTAATACGTCTTCATTTTCATGTATTTCTTTCAACTTTGAGCCACATACAAACATTTTTAATACAGTTACTAGTGTAGAGAACAATTCTGCATACTTTCCCATTTCAAAGCTGTAAACAATTTTACAAATACCTAAAAATTCTTCTCATATGTCCCTTAACCATCAGGTATATGTACCATACATGATTCACTTAACCAATCTTTTGACATCTTAAGGCAATGATAAACATTTGTAATAAACATTTTAAGGAATGTAGTTTTCCTTCCCCTGTGATTTAATTTGTTGAATTTCCTGCATTAGGAGCATTGTAGCAAAGGATATAAACACTGGTATGGCTCGACACATTGCCAAATTGCTTTATAAGTTGATTTTTTTTTTTTTTTTTACAGCAAGGAATGCATGCATTTGTTCAGGGTGCTTTTCTTCTGTCCTACAACTGCACTGCTCTCTACCCTGGCCTTCACAGGCCCAGTGCCGTCCTCTGTTGTATACTGTGTCCTTCCATCTCTCTGCTCTTCTGCACTGAGAGCTAAAGCTGTCTTTGCTCTTTATCCCCAAATACTGTCACCACATCTAAGTAATCGTACCTGAATTTGAAAAAAGACATAATCCAGCATTAGCTATCTATTCTAACTTTTTTTATCATGTCACTTTGAGACATCCGCCTTCACTTCTTTTTTTTTTATCCTTAAAATAGATTATTTTTTTATTTTTTTTAAATTTATTTATTTTATTTATTTATTATTTTATTTTATTTTGTCGATATACATTGTGGCGCCTTCACTTCTCATGCAAGCCGATAAAATATTAACCCAGGCAAGGCCAAGCAGAGTTTCATAGCAGGCAGCTCTGGCTAGGATGGTCAGTCATGTTTATTCAACTACACAGGTAATCAGTTCACATTTAAGAAGCATTGCTGAATTACTCTACTTTGTCACATGCCTTTGGTGAAATCCAGAATCGCCATTAGTCCACTCCCCCAAATCCTACAGTCCAGAAACCTCAAAAACGACAACAAAAAGACCAACTAAAAAAGGAAGAAAGAACAAAGAATAAAATTACATAAGTTTGATTATTGGGTTTATTCTTAATGAACCCACACTGACTTCTAGTGATCACCAATTTCTTTTCTCTTTTCTCACACACCAGTTGAGTGATCCATTCTAGGCCAGGAAGGATATTATAAACACCACTAACTACATTTCCTCCTGGTGAGAGAGACTGATGGGGCATGGATGGGAAGTGGCTTTTATATATCTATGCATGTACTGTTAGATTTTTAAAAAGCATCATTAGTTTTGAATTTTAAAATCTTGAATTTAAACTAAGTGGTCTTTTCTCCCCATAGGTTTAATATATGCAAGTTTATTTTCTTCTACTATATTTTTTCAAGTTTATTTTCTTCTGTTATATTTTAAATCTACTGGATTGAAGTCAGTTTAACTGATTTATTGGGTCATGAAATCCCTACAGTGACTATTTAAAGTTCAAATAGCAACAGCAGTTCCCTTCCTACACTTTGACTTTTGAAATATTTTTAGAAAGGGGCCAGTTGTATTCCTTTGAAGGAATAGTTTTAAGTGGCTGTAAGAACCTATGTCAGCCTAGTTCACAAATATCACCTGCCTCCAGTTGTTCAATGATAACATTTTTCAATTAAGAATGCTTTGGTTACTAAAAAGCATTGACTTGTACACTTTATTTTATTTATTTATTTTTTTTTAAAAGATGACCGGTAAGGGGATCTTAACCTTTGGCTTGGTGTTGTCAGCACCACGCTCAGCCAGTGAGCAAACCGGCCATCCCTATATGGGATCTGAACCTGGGGCCTTGGTGTTATCAGCACCGCACTCTCCCGAGTGAGCCACGGGCCGGCCCCTTGACTTGTACACTTTAAATGGGTGAACTGTATATATGGTATGTGTTTATATCTCAATAAAGCTATTGCAAAAATGAATGCCTTGGGCTAGCTGGTTAGCACAGTTATAGTGTGGTGCTGATAACACTAAGTTCCAGGGTGTGATCCCTGTACCAGTCAGCTGCCTAAAAAAATTAAAACAAATATATATAAAATAAATAAATATATATATATATATATAATTCAATGCCTTGATTTGCATGCATACATTTAACTTTGTTTCTAAAACATAAGCTTTTAGACAAATTCTATTCTCCCACAGATTTAAGCTTCATCCTACATCATTCTTTGCAAACGAATGAGATTTTGAAGCTAAATTCATTTATTTTTTAACCAAAAATATTTCGGATATATTTATATTATCTAAAAATGTATCTCTAATGTGAATTTATGCATCATACTATCTTGATATAGAATTTACTGGCAAAAGAAGAACCATCTATGAATTTACATTAAATGGAGATCTTATCTTATTCCTTTATGATGTTAGTAGCACTGCAAGCGAAAACCAGTAATTTGCTTTAAGCATACTACACTTTAGAGCTAATAGGCTTTGGCTTCTTGTCCTCAAGGCAGGTCAGTAGTTCATTCAAGTCTCCTCCCCAGGGCCACTCCCTGCTCCAGCTTTCATCTCAGCGCACTTGGTCTATGGGGCCAAGGTCCCAGCTGATGTTGTCTGTTCTCTTCCTGTCCACCTGCCCCAAGCAGGAGACTGCATGGACAGGCACGAGAACAGAAGGTACAGCTCTGAGGTGGACGGGCAGCTACAATGGGCAAAGACAAGGAAGCAGGCAGAGACAGACAGTTTCAGGATTCGACGGCACATAGATGTAATGGAAGCCAACGCAACAGGTAAGATCTCTCAGGAGAGTGTGTGAAGTAAAAATGACAGAAGAGATATCAACAGAAGGAATGCAGTGTTTGTGGAATGGATGACTCAACAACTGGTTTTGCATGGATACAGCAGAAAGAACTCTGAATTAAAGAAAGCCCAAAGCTACAAGAAGTTCAGGAAATAAGTGGTAATTCTCCTGCCATGAAGTTACCCACACTCTCAGAGAACCACAGTGTCAGTCAAAGAGAAAATTTAAGTTTAAGAGAAGAAAGGACTCTGGGGAAGTCACATGAACACATTCTTTCACATATAAGAAAGAAATCTAAGGGCTGGTAACTTCAGCTAACAAACTATCTTTTATACGCAGGAAAAGAAAATGGACTTCAACTTTGAAGTATAAGGGAACTGAGTCTCAGAAAATTTATTAAAACCTTAGACTTGAGGGCCGGCCCGTGGCTCACTCGGGAGAGTGCGGTGCTGATAACACCAAGGCCACGGGTTCAGATCCTATATAGGGATGGCCGGTTAGCTCACTGGCTGAGCGTGGTGCTGACAACACCAAGCCAAGGGTTGAGATGCCCTTACCGGTCATCTTTAAAACAAACAAACAAACAAAAAAAACCCTTGAACTTGAAGTTATGGAATGTCTCTTTTAGCTTAAAAAAAAAAAAAAAAAGAACTCTGGGAGGGGCCGCACGTGCCCTGTGGGATAGCTGGTGTTCATTCGTGAAACAGTCCTGGCTAAAGACGGCTTCAGTAAGAGCCTCCTTGTACTAAGCCTGCAGTTTTATGATAAAAATTATAAAAGGCTTTAGGAGTTTCCTTCTTTTCGTAGGTGGGGAGAGGAGAATGAAAACAAAGACTCACTAAACTTTAATTCACACCAGATACCTGCTTGTTGAAAATGAAAATGCCAATAAAATGTTTGAACTTTTAAGTCAATTGGCCATGTTTCAACTTCAGACAGAATTTCTTAAATGAAAGCCAACCTAATAATGGAATAAATTTATAGCCCAAACGACAATTATTTTTAATACAAACATGATCAAGATTCCATAGTTTGCATTTATCTTAGGATCCCCAACGTGTTGGAAATTGACTCATTATGTCGACATTTATCTGAGGCCATACTACAGTACTACGTGGAAAAGTAGTTAAAATAAAGGCACTGGCCAGTTAGCTCAGTTGGTTAGAGCACAGTGTTATAACACCAAGGTCAAGGGTCTGGATCCCCCTACCTACCAGCCGCCAAAATAAATAAAGGAAGTGCTTTACTTTATTACCATATGCACTGATTGAACAGAAGAAAATCTGCAGAAGACCAGCAAGAAAGCATCTAACAAATCACTGGGTTTTGCTTCTCTCCCAACCCTCAAGATGCAGTGTGGGGAGAGGAAGACAAGGGGATGAAGGGGGCACGGCTGGAGGAAAGCCAGGGGAAAGTCTGGAGGAACAGACAGCATACGACTGCAAGCAGAGGGTCTCCCAGGTCCGGGTTCCAGGGTGCCTCCGTTTTCTAGTGGGCACATCTAGGAAGCAACCATATGCAGAAAAAATGGCTGGCGGTGGGAAGACTAGTTTGAAGACTAATGTTGCAGGATGTTGCATCTGATAATTAAATCCGGGGAATGAAGAAAAGAGCTGAGGAAGCAGAACTAGAACTAACAGGACTTTATGATGCGCTGGACATTGGAAAGGGAAAGGAAGAGCGAGTTCCAGGTTTCTAACTTGGCCAGAGTCAGGCCATGGCACCATCCTGCAAGGTGGTGAAGGTACAAGAAGAAAACTTTTTTATGTGGGCAAGGGGGCAGGGAGGAAGAAGACAGGAGGAAATGACATTCTTCAGGTAAACCTGGCCACTATATAGATGTATTTGTGGGACAAACTCTAATGGAGAGATAAAACCTGGGAGAGGACCAGATTCCCTAAGGACAACGCCTTGACCCCAGCTGGAACCTCAGGGAATGTGCTTGAAATGGAAAGGGGTTCTATAGGTTACAGGAGGAGGGACGATGGGCTGGAAGTCAGGCGCACACAGCAGAATGAGACGGGAGAAGACGGTGATTGTACGGGCCTGATCAGTGACACCCAGATTAAAGAGAAAAATGGCCATATGGAACGACCTGCCTCTGAGCCCAAAGAGCTCTTAACGGCCTGGCATCAGCCACCTCCAGGCCATGATGGGGTGGGAAGGGGAGAAACAGGGTCTGAAATAAGTGACTGGCCAACAAAAGTAAATCATTTACTTCACAGCAGATAAAGTATACATCCTAAAACACCTAATAAGGTGGAGTGCATTGGGACCTTAGGAGCTGTCCAGTGTCCCAGAAGTTAATAATGAGGGACAACTTCTATTCAGCATCGCAACCAAGGCCCACCTCACACTGCAGCTGTCTCACACCCACCAACCCCAAGACTGCAAGGTGACCAATGTGAGACCTCTAGTATCAAACTCAAGCGAACTAAATACTGCACTTCCTAGATAAATTTTCACTTTATTGGCTCACTTTTATTTTATTATTTATTTTTTGATGGCTGGCCTGCACAGGAATTGAACGCTGGACTTTGGTGTTAGCACCACGCTCTAACCAGCTGAGTTAACCGGCCAGCCCTATTGTCTCATTTTTAAAATGGGGATGATACCACTAACCTCACAAAAATTACAAGCTATTAGTAAAATAGGGAAAAGCATGTATAAATGCCCTGAGAAATTGCTTGGTACCTAATACTCAAACCAACAAATTAGTGAATTGACTGTCATCGAAAGAAAGGAATATATTTTTAGTATTTCTGTATGTCCCTGACCCTTAAGTTTCATGCATTTATCAATTCATCCTCTACAGGTTTCAACCTTGTGATCGGCACAAAAAAACAGAGTAAAATAACTGTGTTAGGAGCCCTCAGACATGAGTGGAATACCCGAAACTGGCCCATCCAATCCCATCTCTTTCACTCACATCAAGTTAATGCTTTGTGTGAGAATTAGCACAGAAAGCTACACTGAAGAAAAGGGTCAATAAGCAGGTGTACTAAATATATATGCAGGTACTTCAACAAGTTCACAAACGTGGTGCTGATAACATCAAGGTCAAGGGTTCTGATCCCTGTACCAGCCAGACTCCAAAAAACAAAACAAAACAAAAAAATGTTTATGGAAATTCTGTGCGGCTGATGTAGGGAAAAAAAAAGTTCATGGAAAGATTTGTATTATCGTTTAATTCTATTTTTCCAAAAACTTTCTGAAGTACCCTCATATATATGCTAATAAATAGTTTAGTAGATATTTAAGAAACAGGAATCAGTAGATTGAATTGATCCTGCTTTTCTGGCCAAAAGTAATCTTACAAGAATAACCCTACATTGATTTCTAGGTTTTAAAAAAGAACACCTTTCTTAAAAGCTTAGGTTAGTTATAACCCCAGAATACAGTTATTTGCTTTTCTAGTAGTCAAACTATGAGAAATTCAGTGATCAGACTGAAGGAAAAAATAAATCAGTGTCCTTCTCAAGTTCTTATCCAAAGCTGAAATAAGCCAGCTGGTCAGCTCACAGCAAAGGAATCATAAGCTTTGGGGATTTTTCCTTCTTCATGACCATAAAAAGCAACAAACGGGTGATATTTCCCTTCACCAGTATTTGCCAAAGGAAGAATTTTCAACTCCATTCAAGAAGGCTCTCTTTGACCTTCCCCTGATCTTCGCTGAGGTTCAAATACAGTTACAATACCTCCACTATTCACTGCAGGAGCTGGGAAGGGTTTGAAGAACACAGTAATTTACAGCTTTTAACTCCACAGTAGTCCAATTGTCTCTGGCCCCAGAAAATACAGTTAAGGGAAAGTCTGAAGGGATAATGTGGCTTATACCGGGGTGATTAGCTCTACATGCAATTTAAGTGCCATAGAAATTGAGTCTATAAACAGTTATTACTGCAGACTTTAAATAAAAACTAGATATGATGCAAATTATCAGGATTATTTAAATAATGAAATTAATCCAAAATGTACTCAATCCAAAAACTCTTAATTATCCTTATTGTGGCCTAAATTTTCTACTTCTTTTTTTCTCCCATCCTCAGTCCCCACAAATATCAGCAAGTCTAGATGTAACTTACTAACTATAATTAGAAAGAAAAAGAAAATCAAGAGTTCCTTCTTCATGAACTTGGGATCCTTTTTTGCTGCCAGTGTAAAGCATCCCAGGGGACCCTGCTGAGTCTCTGGATAACTATGCATAACTGCAGTACCCCCAGTCTCATGTAAACTGTATTTTGCCCTGAATTGTAGCTAAGTGCCTGACAAGAGGCACAAACATGACAGGGCTCAAAGGTGGAAGAGACTGTACATACAGGGTACCAGAAAAGGTGGCATGGAAAAGCTGAATTTATGGTGAATCTTTGAAGAATGGAGATGCTTGAGAGAAGGAACTGCTGAAGCAATGAGGCAAGGAAGAACCCTCAGCATGCTGGAGACATACTGAGTGAAAAATAGTCTAGGAAAAGTTGGGTCAAATTGCAGTTTTGTTTTGTTTTTTTCCCCCAACTGCAGGACTTGTCAGAGCCTTTAATATGTTAATATTATTAATTATACATCTCCAAAAAGGGAAATGCAATCTGTATCTTTAGCCAAATAGTTTGGAAAGGCTGGCTAGAGAAGACAGCACAATTAGAATAGCAATTGAGAAGCCTGGAGAAATATTCTGTGGCTCTGCTGTGGGGAATTTTGAACACTAGGGTGCAAATGCTGCATTTATTGGGACTGGCAACATGCAGCCAATTAAGTAATGGTTAAGATGTAGGTGAGGACTCCAAACCTCACTTTATACTTCTAATCTGGGATTAAGAGAATAATTCTAAGATATTAAGGGCATTTTCTCTTTTTTGGGGGGAGGAAGAATGGATTTTCGTTTTATTTATATAAAAATGATTGCATTTTAGGCACGCCACCGCTGCCACCGGCTCTTTCAGAAGGAGAGAAGAAATCTACAGTTATCAGAGGTGGGAGGGGGAAGAAAAAAGAGGATGGGGAGAAATTGGATAAAGGGCATAAAGAATAAGTATGATAGTAATAATAAAAAAATTAAAATAAAATCAAAAATGATTGCATTTTATATAAAGCTAATTTTTAAATTGACCAAATATAGAGAGATTCTTACTCACTGATTAAAATGGAAAAATATGGGAAATGTCACAACTTCTAAATGTACATTATTTGGTAAATACCTCAGATTATCCTGAGATCAAATATTTTATATTTTTTATCTTCTTTCTAAGTTATGTCTAGACTTGCTGATATTTGGGGGAGTGGGGGTGGGAGAAAAAGTAGCTTATTTACCCTTTAAATAATTTTTATTCCAAGACCACGCAACAAAGGAAAAGCATTTTGTCCATCATATCTATGATTTTTCTAGTCACTAGCCCCACAGCCCTAACTTCTCATTTTTGGTGTGGGGGGTGCAGGCAGCACAGGTGGTGAAACTGTGACTCTTAGTCCAGCTTCCTTAGAGGCTGAGACATTAATTCCGCCACTTAATTTGCCTACAATTAAAGCACTTTGGATAAGGAACAAGTTGGGTTCCGAGGATCACAGAAACTGCTTGAGAAACTTTCTGACAAATGTAATACTTTAAACCATGACCCACTTCCCTGAATACTTCAGCATTCTTTGCATTCCTCCCTGTCATGGACAGAGTGTTTATCAGGCACACAGTTCAGGAAGTGACTTGAAATCTGTCACTGCTGCAGTTCTAGATAAAATCGTAGGGTCTCTTCAGTCACCACAGAATCTCCATACATATAGGACAAAAAACTTTAAAGCATTCAAAAGACCTCTGTGTGTCTTTAATTAGTATCAAAAGAAACACCAACCTTCATTTTAATCAAAATAAGTTTTCTGTATCATAAACAAAATGAAGACTGATCTAAAACTGCCATCATCGGCCAGCTGCCCGAAAAAAAAACTGCCATCAAACTAAGTTCAAGTAAACTTTAACTTCTGAAGGTTTTACAAAGAAAAAAAAAAGTCAGATATAAAACCAATCAACTCGGTTTTTGCCCCCATTATAGTCATTTATTTTTTGTTTAAATCTTATAGCTTTTGTCAGGATTGGAGTAAAGACTGTAATAATCAGGACTGACTTAGTAAATTTTAGTGGTGACATTTTCTACAGCTATTCAATAATTTATGACATAAAACAGAGCAGAACAAGAGCAACAAATTCTCATTTAAATATTTAGATTAACAATATAGGAGTCAGGAACTCAGGCCTAAATATTGGTTAAATGTGTTGTTTCTGAAATAATTAAGAAAAATTCATCATAGAAAGATTGGCTAATTCTTTTTTTTTTTTGTCGTTTTTTTGTGACCGGCACTCAGCCAGTGAGTGCACCGGTCAGTCCTATATAGGATCCGAACCCACGGCGGGAGCGTCGCCGCGCTGCCAGCGCAGCACTCTACCAAGTGCGCCATGGGCTCGGCCCAAGATTGGCTAATTCTTAGCAATTTCCTGCACATTATAATCCTATACCTCCCTCCCCACCGCCTCCCCCCAGTTTGTATGGAGTGCCTATCAACTGTAAATTCAAAGTAGATAGGTTAAACTTTCCGCAGAATTCAATGTTACTGGCGTTGAATAAGACTGTTTAACATATATACCCAAGTGAAGGATTTCAAACAAAAGTTTATAAAGAGGCATTCTTCAAGCAGTTTGTTATAACTTAGTGAAAAATGATCATCAAGAACGGAAAATGTGAATAGGTTAGAACTGCAAAATGCATCACCAATCTTGTTTTATGTACCACAACAAAATACAATTCATAGAGTAAAGAAAACCATCAGGGACTCAATGAAGCATGTCTTAAATAAAGAGGCTCAATACCAGGGAGTGACGGTAGAAAATTCATCTCTGTGGCACGCAAAACCCAGAGCCTGTAATGGCTCAATTCAATAAGAAATCATATACTCAGACACAAAGAAAAACAAGCAAACCATAAATCGTCTTCTGAACAACAAACCAAAAGGGCTGACACTAGGGATGGAACAATTACAAAGAAAAAATGTTGTCTTTGGAAGTAAAGATAAGCATTCCCCAAGCAACCTCGTTTCTTTGCCTACAAATGGAAAGAATTCAGTCAACCACCAGGCTCTCCCTTTTAGGTGGGCCCAGATGTGCGGGGGTAGGACAGTCACTGCTGCCTGACGAAGCAGTGCTCTGCCAACTATTCAATCCAGTGGCATCTGCTTTATCTGGTTCTCTTCTACCAAGATTCCCTTTTGGTGCCACCTACCCTTCTCCATAGCCACCACCACCATCAGGTTCTTCAGTGTTACCATCTTACCCTAAGATACCTGACCTTGCAGTGTGCCCTCCATGCCCACCTCTCCACAAACCCAAATTGCCCCCAGGGCTGGTGCTCTCTGCTCTGACCCAGACCACTATTAGAGAAATATACTGAGCTAGCTCATGGACGCCCTCTGTCATTACCTAGAGACTCTGCTGCAAACCTCTACTTTAAAAAGTCCCTGTTAACTCTAGTGATGTTCTCCCTTCAAAAGATACCCTTGGTGTAAATGTCATTGTTTGGCCTGGTTTGCCACACACCAACAGATAACAGAAACCAACATCACGAGGTAGACATTCTTGTCTGACTATTGGAGAAACTGAGGTACTCTATATACCAAGTCTTGAAATCTCAGTTATTTTAGACCGCTCCCATGCCACGCCTAAACCTTGCACCAAAGCCCCCTGCCCTCCTAATACCTGAGACATCACCATACTGTGAAAATGTTTGCCCACATAATCTCCCAAGTCACCCTTTCTTTTTTTTTCCAAGTCACCCTTTCCAATCCCACTTCCTACCACTCTTCTGCGGATGTCGTCTCCACCTTGTACAGGACAGTCTCCTGGGAGCTCATGGTCCACTCCCGTGGTGTTCGTCTCTTTGCTTTGATCACAATCAAAAGCCTGCAGTGGCTCTCCGCCGCCTACGCAGCTCTGACACTTTTGGCTGCCTCTTTATTGATCGTCTTCTTTCTGCTGTTCCCTTAAAAACATTCAGTTCCTTAATATGCCCTGTACTTTCTGGCTTCCTCATTAATGGGCTTTTATCTGCCTAGAACACTTTCTAAAATGTTCTTTTCTTTTTACAGCGGTTTTCTGGACAACTCACTGACTAGACACGTACCAACTGATGGCAATTCTTCTATTACCTACCAAACTTATTTGAATCTTTGTTA
This sequence comes from Cynocephalus volans, assembly GCF_027409185.1. Lineage (NCBI taxonomy): Eukaryota > Metazoa > Chordata > Mammalia > Dermoptera > Cynocephalidae > Cynocephalus > Cynocephalus volans. Next base: position 150,068,480 of record NC_084464.1, on the reverse strand, counting down.
TTGAAAATTTCACCCACAGAGGCCTTACCTCATCTCAATTATGAGGTACTCCAGGGTGATGTTAAGTATTTTTCTTTGTTTATCTAGACCAGTGCCTTTGGTAAGTGGTTATGAAATGTTTAATTGACTATCCTAACACATAATTTTATTACATACCAAGAAAACAAATTAAGTTTAGAAAGTAACATGGTGCTGGTAACACCAACGTCCAGGGTTCGACCCCTGTACTGGCCAGCCACCAAAGAAAAAAAAAGTAACACCTGCTTCCTCCTTTTTTATATTTAGATACATAGGAACTCACTATAGCCATGAGAGAGACCAAGGTAACACCTGAGATGTATAACATAAAACTACTTTATTCTGTCTCTAGCTCTGGTTTAAAAAAAAAAAAAAAAGTTTTTTTGTGTGTGTGTGTGTGTGTGTATGGCCGATAGGGGGATCCGAACACATGACCCTGGTGTTGTTATCAGCACCACAGTCTAATCAAGTCAGCTAACTGGCCAGCCCCAGAAAGTCTTTTGGACTGTGAGTTTGCTATTATAATTGACTAGAATTTTAGCCACTACATTTTTAGCCACTCCCTTAATGCTTTTAATTTACTGCACAAATAAACACAGCAGGAAATTTTTTAAAGTAAAAAGAAATCAACAAACAGATTTATGCATATATGAAAACTTGACCTTTTGGGCTGGCCCGTGGCTCACTCGGGGGAGTGCAGTGCTGATAACACCAAGGCCACGGGTTCGGATCCTATATAGGGATGGCTGGTTCGCTCACTGGCTGAGTGTGGTGCTGACAACACCAAGCCAAGGGTTAAGATCCCCTTACGGGTCTTCTTTTAAAAATAAATAAATAAATAAATAAAACTTGACCTTTTAACAGGAGGGACTAGTTAACGGCACTGGAGGAACAGGTAACCCATATGGAGAATTCAGATCTCTTCCTATAGATATAAAATAATCAATTTCTAGTGGATTAAAGATCTAGACATAGGGGGGCTGGCCAGTTAGCTCAGCTGGTTAGAGCACGGTGTTACAACGTCAAGGGTTCAGATCCCCCTACTGGCCAGCCGCAAAAAAAAAAAAAAATCCAAATACATTAAAAGGAGAATGTCATCTTTTTTAGGACTTAACAACTTTGTTTCTCCAGTTCTTAGCATAGTTCCTGGAATATAGAAGCTATTAAAGAAACATTCAGGGAATCATGATTGAGTAGAAAAATAAATGGCTGAGAAAGCAAGACCCTATTCTGATCTTCAACAACTTGGTTAGGTTTTAAGATTTCTTTACAGATTTTTGGACCAGCCGAATGCCATAAACTAAGTCCTCAGCTACTGTCTGCTTACCCAGCACAAGGGAAGCTCTAAACTGATCAATGAAGGAAGAGGCAATCAGATAAAAACAAAAATGTGAGCACTGAAAAGTAGCTCCTTCTGGCTCAGTGAGGATAATAGCATTTAACTGAGCATCTACTTACCTCGAACAGCACAGTCTCTTTAGAAAAGCCTCCACTGGCAGCACACTTATTTTTAATACAGTAGAATACAGGAAGGAAATTATGAAGAAGAAATATTTATCCCTCCAGAAGTGTGGAAGGGAATACCCACTCTTCCAACATCATCTGAAATTCCCCTTCCTGCCTAAACAAGCTCCAACCTCACTGAATCTGTGCATGCTGTCAATGCTGTCACCTGGGCCTGGACTGCCTCTCCCTGGCCCTCCTTCAGCTCTTGCGCCTACCCCTACCCCTCCCTTGAGGCAAAGGAGATCGCCTGGGATTCTGATTCAATAAATCTAGGATGGGGCCGCTGGGTGTCTTTAAATGGCTCCCCCCAGTGATTCAATTGAACCACTGGGTTTGGGAATCAGGAAAAACGTAATCCCTCACAACTCCTGCAGTTCACAATGCCTGCATGTAACAAGCAGGAGATCAGCCAATGAGTTGCAGTAATCTCCCTTCTTGAATTTTGCCGTATCTCATTTGCAAATCAAACATAAAACTGTTTTGCTAAAACCAGGATTAAGATTATTCAGAATAGGTCAAGGGTTCAGATCCTCTTACCGGACAGCTGACAAAAATAAATAAATAAATAAAAATTAGTCAGAATGAAACTACAGGGTTTCACCCCTTTTAAAAAGCATCACAAAGAAACTATAGAAAAGACAAAAACCTTTGAACTTGAAAGAATGCTTGTATTAAGAGAAGCATAACTATGTCTGGGAAAGACTCCTAGTTTCCAGTGCTTTGAACACCTATGTTTTTCTGGGAAAACACATGTATTCCAGTTAACAGAGTTAGGCTGTTTGTTATGAGAATTCTGCTACCCCCAATCCCTAATCCCAACATTTATTTCATGGATCAGAAGCATGAAGAAATTTCTGGCAACTAGATGATTTTAGATTGTTCCCAGAGGAGAAATATTCAAATTGACAGCTAAAGAAGTAGGTCACTGTCCAAGCAAATAAAATTAAAGACAGTTTACAAACATGGGAAGGAAAAAGAGCCAATAAGAGCAAGACTGCTCTTCCTCAGCTGCCTTTTCCCAATTTGAGTAATTTCTGGGGGGAAAAGGGTTTTTAAAAATTAATTAATAGAAAACAAATCATAGCCTTTGATGTTCTGAAAGCCAGGCCAGTTCATGGTCAGGCAGCACACAGGACAAGCACACGGCCAACGAACATGACAAGGCACTTCAACTTCATGATTAAAAAAGCACCAAGGAGAGCCGGCTCGTGACTCCCTTGAGAGAGCGTGGTGCTGATAACACCAAGGCCATGGGCTCAGATCCCTATATAGGGATGGCCAGTTAGCTCACTTCAAAGAGCTTGGTGCTGACAACACCAAGTCCAGGGTTAAGATCCCCTTACCGGTCATATTTTTTTTAAAAAAGCACCAAGGAAACAGGTGCTATTCTTCACCTAGCAGGCTGGCAAATATTAGAAAATCTGATATCCACCAAAGCAAAGGCATTGTAAAACAGGCGTTGATCTCCAGAGTAGGAATGCAAAGTGGTAGAACCTCTCTGAAAAGTTAACTTAGGACTGGCCAGTTAGCTCACCTGGTTAGAGCACAGTATTGATAACACCCAGATTAAGGGGTTCAGATCCCCATGCAGGCCAGTCACCAAAAAAGTCAATTTAGCAAGGACCATCAGAATTTTAAATGCATATAAATCAATTAGCAATCACACTCTTAGAAATCTATGCTAGAGTTACATTTGCACACAAAGATATTTGAACTAAGGACATTCCCTGAACTGACTTATTGTAACAAAAGAGTAGGAAATTTTAAACAGAAACACAAGAGATTGGTAAAATCATTATGGTCTATTAGACCATAAAACAGAAATTCACACAGCAGTGGAAGATCTTCACATCCTGATAGGAAAAGATATTCAAAACTAAAGTTGCACATCCTGATAGGAAAAGATATTCAAAACTAAAGTTATTCAAAACTAAAGTTGCAAAATACCTGTGATATGATCCTGCCTGTTAAAAGGAAAAGACTCTAATGTGCACAAAGCTTTTGAAAGAATGTGTAAGAAACCATCACTGGTTTCAAACTATTGTCAACAGGGAGTGCCTGCAGGGTGGGGAGGAATAGGAGACTTTCACTTTTGTATCCTACTTACTTAAGTCTCAATCATTAACATTAAAAAAAAAAAAAAAACCCATTAAATGAATCCTGTTATATATGCAACGACTTTAAATAAAGATCATTTTAGTAAGAGTGAACAAATGCTTTTGGTTACCTTTAACCCTTTATGATTCAAGAGTGATGTCAGATGTACGATGTCTCAAATAAGTACTTTATCCGTGATGAGAAATGTAAAGGTATGTACAATTGAAATTTATTACAAATGATTAATATCCTCACCCCAACCCTTCTATTAGATGAACTAATGAGTAGGAAACAAAAGGATGATCATGAGTATAAAACCCTATCCTTACATTCTTTAAGAGGGTTCTAATTTGCAGGAAAATGGCCCAAGATCTAAACAGACAAGTCAAATTTTTCAAGTTTATTGACGATAAGCATATACATTCATACGGTAGACTGCTTCTCCCTTCCCTCTGCTTCTTTCATATTTTTCCATTGCATTATTTTAAAATAAAACTTATTCTAAATTGTAATTTTTGTTAGGTTTTACAAGAACTAAAGAAGAGGGTTCAAAGAAATCTAGTTTTTCTTTTTCTTTTTTTTTTTTTTTTGTCTTTTTCATGACCGGCACTCAGCCAGTGAGTGCACCGGCCATTCCTATATAGGATCCGAACCCGCGGCCGCTGGGAGCGTTGCCGCCCTCCCAGCGCCGCACCCTCCCGAGTGCGCCACAGGCTCGGCCCTAGTTCTGCTTTTTCAAAGATAAAGGGACTGACTATATCTTACAGAATCCTGAGTGCTATAAATTCTGATTTCTCACTTCGTGAATGACTAGTGTATAGAACTATAGAATCCAAGGATAAGCACCTAGTTTAAGTTGATTTTTCTTGCGCTGGTGTTCTCCAAGCACTGATTATGTATGCGTTAAAGCTGATGAAGACAAAGAAACAATTTCATAGTATCTTTTAAAACAAAACATTCTATTTCCATTTTGTTAATTAGCCTATAAAATACCAAAGCAGAATAATCTTATAATGTCAGTTTAAAGCTATAGAGGCATAGAAATCAGTGGAACCAGCGTGGATGCTCATTTGAGGCCTATTCTTCACAGAGGGAAGGACGACTATTTCGAGTGGAAACGTCCACTGATCTCTCACATCTACTACCCTAAAAGCTGTAAAGGACTCAAGGCAACGCCCTGCCATCCCCGCAGGCTATCGCTACCCTGAGCGGCCGTCCTCTCGCCCACATCTCCAGTTTTCAGTCTCAGTTCTAATCAGAAAGTAGCACCTCTTGTAATCTGGGGAAAGTCTGCAGGAATACAGGTAGCCGCTCACACAAAAACAGCACTCTAGTCAACATAGAATTTTCTCCTAATTACCTTAAATCCTGGCCCTTTTAGAGTAAAACTGGTAACACAGTCACATTAAAGCCATCTTCGTTTTCCCTTCCCATTTTGTAAACAGAGGGGCAAGTGGGAGGAAACACAGTGCCTTAGGTTGGGGAGGAATTGAGAAATGCAGCTGGCCACCTCCGTTGTCTGTTTCCATGCAGGAGAATCAAACATGTCCTTAAATCTACCAATCAGACCACGGATCTTCTACTTGAGTATGTCCTTACGTTTGGGTGATTCACAGCTCTTGTAACCAAATAGAACCACAGCTTGAAAGACTCACAAGAGTTCCCCATCTCCCCACCTGCCAGGGACATTGGCCACACCCTGTTGCAATTGACCACTGTTTCATTTCTAACTATGAAGTCATTAAATGAGCATAAAATATGGCAAGGCTAATTCAGCAGGATCATGATTGTCCAGACTTAGCCTGGAGCTTGGCTCCAGAAATCAAGATTTGCCAAGGACATGGAAGTGTGTGTGTCATTGGCCATCCCACACCCTCTGTTGCCACCTTAATTGAAAATACTCCCTCCCCCACCCCTCCAAAAAAGAAAACAAAATACTCCTTCAAAGACACATTTTTAGGAACAATTGAGGAATAATGTGATACTTTACTTACCACCTGCCCTCATCCACCCTTCCTGCCCTCCAGATTGGCCAAAATGGCCATGTCTCAAAAATCAAACCTGACAAGAAACTCATTCCCCCCAAGGACTGGCCTGTGGCTCACTTGGGAGAGTGTGGTGTTGATAACACCAGGGCCCCAGGTTCAGATCCCTATACAGGAGTGGCCACTCAGCTCTCATGGGAGAGTATGGTGTTGACAACACCAAGTCAGGGGTTAAGATCCCCTTACTGGTCATCTTTAAAAAAAAAAAAAAGACATTCCCCCTCATAATTTACATATGAAGATTGACTGGAAGATAAGACTTCATCCATTTTATTAAAATGCACCACAGATAAAACCAAGACTCTGCCTCAGTGTATCTAAATGCACTGAATAATCAAAAAAGTTTAACTTTCCACTCGACCTGATAGGAGTGACAATTTAACTAGTGTAATGTCTTTTGAGATATAGGCACTTACTCAGTAACTGATAATTAAAATTAGCAGAAAAAATGGAAAGTAAACTGGATTGCTAAATAGACAGCATGTATATGACATAGATAAGATATTAGATAGAAAAAAAATCTGTTAGCAGCCTTTAATTAGTAATTAGCATCCCATCCAAGGAGGGAAAAATGAGGTATCAGCCTAAACCTCCCCAAATGTCCACGGACCCATCAAGAAACTTCAAGATGTAATTCATAACTAACTCATGTATGAAGTGGCCTCATTTCAGACACTTGTATTTAATATGTTTATCTATTTGAGATTTAAGACAATGTGAAATTGCAATGCTAACAACCAACTCTATTTCTAGAAAAACAGAAACCAAAGTCCCCAAATCTGAGTTTTTTGCCAAATTATTTCACTTGATCTATTAATAACCAAACAGACTGACTTGACTTAGTCACTTCCTGATATGAGACCAATCCTAACAATGAGAAGGTCAAAGGTTAAATTGTACAAAAAGACAGGCCAAGGTATTCCCCAACTTGATAGTCTCCAATTGAAACTAGAGCCAGTATCACGCCTTCCTTCTTTCCACAAATATTTACTGGGAGGCTACTACGTTCCACACCCTTTGTTAGCAAAACCAGTAAGTTCCCTGCCCTTGCAGATCATTCAGAACAGCCAGGAGAGGCCAATTAGCTCAGTTGGTTGGAGTGTAGTGCTGATAACACCAAAGTCCAGGTGTTACCTCCTTAGCCGTCCTAGGATTCATCCCTGTACTGGCCAGCCACCCAAAAAAAAAAAAGCCAGGAGAACACTTATTAGCCAAGTCACTAAATCCACAAATGTGAAAACTGCTGGCAAGAGGGTCCATGGCGCTATGGGAGCCTAGAGGGCCAGACAGAGTACTCGGAGGTAAGAAACTGGAGCTTAACAGGGCAAAGAGGGAAGGCAAGATTTATGTGTGCTGAGTCATTTCTCAATTTGGGAGTCCTTTTGAAAAGATCTAGGTATCCAAAACCTGAGTAATACGCTTTGCTAGTTGAATGAAAAACTACATATATTCCAAGGATACATGTAAGTGTATTGATCTGTCTCCAAATTGATAACTGGGCAGTATGCCAACAAGTTCAATGATATTCTGGATGTCACTTAAAGTAATTTTTTAAAAGAGATTGTTTGGCTCTTTCAAGATGGCGATGACTAGGAAAGAGAAGGATAAGGTAAGGTAATGGAAGAAGAAAAAAGAGAAGATAATAGAAGGAATATTTTAAAATAAACAAATTCAGGTTTTGGGGGAAGGGAGGGCTGGCCGGTGGTCAGCTCATTTGGTTAGAGTGTGCTGTTATAATACCAAGGCCAAGGGGTGGATCTGGCCAGCTGCCAAAATAAAAAACAACAACAACAACTCAAGTCTATTGGGAAGGGAGTTAAGTCCCATATTTCAGAACTGAAGGAGTATAAAGGCCAAGGGAAAAATGTCCCCCAACCGCAAGTTTTTAGCAATTATACCTTCCAATTACTTTTATCACAAGACTCTAAACACTGGTTATAGAGCCATTTTGACAGTAGTTGGCATCCGAATGCGACATTAAAATGTGACTTACAGGGCCGGCCTGTGGCTCACTCGGGAGAGTGCGGTGCTGATAACACCAAGGCCACAGGTTCGGATCCCATATAGGGATGGCCGGTTTGCTCACTGGGTGAGTGTGGTGCTGACAACACCAAGTCAAGGGTTAAGATCCCCTTACCGGTCATCTTTAAAAAAAAAAAAATGTGACTTAGACCTCAAAAGCATAACATATTCCTTAGGCCAGAAGCCTAGGTACCTCATAGAAAATCTATATATCAGAAGCACAGTACTTTTTAGCATCTATGGACCACGGATTCTACAAGTTAAAGATTTATTGGTTAAAGACTGGAAGTAAAAACTATGATAATAATAGTCTCTCTCAGCCATAGCTGGACTAGGACAGCTAAGAAGGTCAAGGCAATGAGGTCATAGTTCTGTGAAATTTACACAGATTTCCACTGCCCCCCCCCCATTGCAAACATCTACACCTAAAATAACCCTTAAAGGTCCTTACCTACTCTGTATCTTCCAATTCACGGGGAGTTTAAGTATTAGATATGGTTATCCACACCTTTCTATAAGGGTATCACAAAACAGGTTGGGCGAAGCCTTGCTAATGAACACATGCTGGTAAATAGATCTCAAATATAATGATCGGAACAAGCCACGATCTTGGCGGCTGCAGTGGCTCTAAAGAAATATCCCAGCCTTTTAGACCGAAGACTCTATTTCTAGGAGTTTCAGCACCGCCTCCATAAAATAGTACGGGGATTGCTCGCTTACGCCTCTGACCGCATCCTTCCAGAACTTCTAACTACTCCTCCAGGATTTGTTTACCCAACGGAGTCCACAGGCAATGAACTGGGCAAAAGCAAGGACGCTGGCTCGTTTGCGAAACCTGTCATTCCCTTTGCAAATGCATTGTCTGCCCAGCTCTTCTCCAGCTCCGAGCGAGCTGCACCGGGCTCCCCTCCATCAGGAAGGCGCTGTCTGCTCGAGCCGCTGCCGCAGGACCGGGTCGCTGCAGGCGCAGCTGGTACGAAGGGCACGACGCGGCGGGAACCCGGCCCCGGGTTTTACCCGAGGCAGAATCTCGGATCTGGGAGCCAGCGGAGCTGCAGGAGCCCGGCTGTGGTCAATTGCCCACCGACCCCCCTGCTCCCCACGCAGCTCCTCCGCCTGGGGCTGGATCGCTCCCACCGGAAGAGTGCGGGGAAAGGCTCGGCAGCGGTGGGCAGGGGGAGGACTTTATGACTGCGGATGGCGCAGTCGCCGCCCCGGGATACCCACGACAAAGATGCGACCCCCCGCCGGGCTCGCTGCGGTTCTGGCCCCGCCCCGGCGCAAAAGACCCCGAGCAGTCTCCAAAAGCGGGTTCGCGCTCCTGAGTTTGCAGATGGGCTGGACAGACCGGGAAGTTCTCGCCTGCGGAAATCACAGGGACCCCCCCCCCCCGCGCGCCGCCGCCTCCCCGGAGCAGGTGGCCCGGCGCGCCCATACCTTGGTGGCGGGGTCCGCGGCGGCGATGGCGGGGTCCCCGGCGGTGCCTGGCGCCGCCTCCGCCAAGGGACTGCCGCCGCCACCGCCGAGCTCGGGCTCGGCCGGCGTGGCGCTCCCCGGCTGCGGCTGCTCCGGGCTGCGCTGTTCGGTGGAGCTCCCGGCGCCCATGGCTCCTGTGCGGTCCCCCCGCGCCCAGCCGCCGGGTGATGCCTTCCCCAAATCGCAGGCACGCGGGCAAGAGCGAAGAGACGGGCGCTAGCGAGGTCCCAAGAGCGCCTTCCTCTGCCGCCGCCTCCTGCGGACGCGCCCAGCCTGCGAATGCAGGGGACGCGCTCGCGGCAAACTCCTTAAAGGAAAAAAAAGCCACCTCTGAGCCTCCTCCCCCATGTTTTCCCCTCGCTTCATCACATGAGCACCGCCCCAGCCACGCCTTGCAGCAGCATCTCCCCCCAGGCTGCTGGGACCTGGAGCGCAGCGAGGCGCTTGGCCACGTCCAGGCGAGCAGCTCACCCGGCCCCCAGGGCGCCCGCCCGTTCTTTAGAGGGGACAAGAGCCGCGGGGACGCCCCAGGGCTGCAGAAGGTGAGGGGACAGCAAGCAAGAGGGAGCAAAAGGCCTCCCGAGTACATTGGATTAGCTGGAGTTTACCAAATGACCCGAGGCAGGAGCTTCTGCTGCAGCCGACTTTCAACTCGGCCAGGAGCGAACCCAAATCCCCATTTGCTTTCCTTCACATTGTGTTTGACTCGAAACATTTGTTCCTGCCTCCTCCTCATTCGCAGAAGAAAGGCAAGCCCTCCGTGGCTCCTCCGGAGTGTGACCATATTTGGGCACCTCACGTGGCAGGAGCAGGGAACCGAGAGGTGAATGCAGTCAGGCCACTGATGAGGTGGGCCAGGCGGCCCCACGCTCTCCCATCATCCAGAGCAGGTGATGTCAGCCGATGCCATCAGCAATATGAGCGCCCTCCTTCCCCGGGGACGGGGACGGGGACGCGGGAAATGAAGCTGTTACCGGAAATGTGCCTGTCCTTTGAGGGCCTGACGCTGGATATGACCCATCCAGGCCACTTCTCTCGCATGCAGTGCTGAAACATATGGGCATAGATGTGTTCATTCGACATCAGTATTTCCCCAAATATGAAGATTTTAAATTATATCAGTCTAAGTGGCTTGCATTCTTTCCCTTCATACTCCTGAATATATTTATTATATGAACATAGGCAGTCAAATATTTGAACTAAATTAAATTTTTAGCTGCATTATTTGGCATATAAGCATGAAGGTGGTGGGGCTGAAAGACAAAAATTATCCCAGTAGTCACTGGCAACTAAATGCCTCAGTTTGCACAAATACTATTGTTGGCATCTCCATTAAAAATGAAGAGGCTGGCCAGTTACTCAGTTGGTTAGAACATGGTGTTGATAACATCCAAGGTCCAAGGCTGGACCCCTGTCACCAGCCAGCCACAAAAAAAAAAAAAAAAAAAAAAAAAAACATTTTTGGAATACTGACACTAGATATCAGATAAATATCCCATACCAGATTTAGTACAATTTATTAGAGAGTTGATGTAAGTGGTGTACTTCGTGCCTAATTAATTGCATGTACTATATAAGGGCACCTTGGAATCCATACATTAGTTTTCCAGCGTAAAATCTATTTTCCAAATTAATAATTTTTATTTGAAGGACTACTCAAAGACCAATTTCTCTGGAATTTATCCCTGAAGCAGTATATTTGCAAAATGCTTCATTTTTGGAATTTATACATATTTCATTTAAATGTTGACTATTTAGGAAACATTACAGTTCTTATTCTGTACTAGGCACTGTTCCAAACACATTTTGCATATATATAATCACATACAATCATTAAAATAACCACATGGTATAGATACAATTACTCTCATTTTACCATGGGGCAGTGGGGAGGAGTAGGCCTAGAGAAATGAAATCCTGTGCTCAAGGTTTCCTAGCTGGTAGTTGGAAGAGCCAGGGGTCCAACCAGCAACTGGCATCAAAGTCCACACTTAACCACCACACGCTACTTCCCTCTAAGAAGCTTGCAAGTGAGGCCGGCCTGTGGCGCTACTTCCCTCTAAGAAGCTTGCAAGTGAGGCCGGCCCGTGGCTCACTCCGCAGAGTGTAGTGCTGAGAACACCAAGGCCCCAGGTTTGGATCCTATATAGGGATGGCCGGTTCGTTCACTGGTTGAGCGTGGTGCTGACAACACCAAGTCAAGGGTTAAGATCCCCTTACTGGTCATCTTTTATTTTATTTATTTATTTTTTTTAAAGATGACCGGTAAGGGGATCTTAACCCTTGACTTGGTGTTGTCAGCACCACACTCAGCCAGTGAGCGAACCGGCCATCCGTATATGGGAACCTAACCCGGGGCCTTGGTGTTATCAGCACCGCACTCTACCGAGTGAGCCACGGGCCGGCCCACTGGTCATCTTTTAGAGAAAAAAAAAGAAGAAGAAGAAGGAGCTTGCAAGTGGGTTCCTCCTCTTCTCAGGGATGTTAGTGAAAAGCAGCCAATGTTTGGACCTCAGGATGTTAAGAGCTGAAAATGCTGTTAAAGCCTATTTGAGAATGATTAACATCAGCACATTTGAAAATGTATCAGTAAGTAGTACAAATAATATCAAAATTTTCCCATTCCGTGAGATTATATTTATTCAGTTCTTGGGAAATTCTTAACAAAGCTTTTCACATCTGCTAGCCTTTACATTTTCAAAAAGATTACAAGGTCAGAGATTTCAAACCAACAGTGTACCACTCACATGCTGAGGTAGACCTCACCAGTGTCTGCTTAGATTAGCAGCTGTTTGCTTTATGTCTATTTTCCAAGCTATGGAAATGATCATAGTCTTATTTTTTAAAAAGCAAAATCTTATTTTAAGAGATGTGCACATTCTAGTACTCTTTTTTTTTTTTTTTTAAGATGACCAGTAAGGGGATCTCAACCCTTGGCTTGGTGTTGTCAGCACCACGCTCACCCAGTGAGCCAACCAGCCATCCCTATATGGGATCCGAACCCGTGGCCCTGGTGCTATCAGCACCACACTCTCCCGAGTGAGCCACGGGCCGGCCCCTAGTATTCTCTATTCTGCCTGAAACATCTCCATGATAAGGGGTATTATGAATAACAGGCTCCTTTATAGATTCACACAAGCACACACATAACTACCACTGGTTTCTGGAGGGACCAAAGAATCCTTTCCTTCTTACTTATAAACTAGGCAGTTACCATTTGTCGAGTTATTTTTGCTAAGAAAAGTTGTTATGTTATTAATTATCTCTAACAACTAGATATCCCGATTTTGGGGGATAAGCTACTTAGTGCTTCAGAACATTAAAGAGTTCATTCATTCATTCATTCTTTTAACACACATTTATCCAGTGCCTATTATGTGTCAAGCAAAGAGTTACTACTGTGCTTCCCATTCAAGGCTCTAAATCAAGTCATGAAGGTTTTCTTTTCTAGGGTTTCGGAGATGACTTCAGAATTGCTTGCATTGGCGGGGGGTGGTAGAGTCAAAGGCACCTGGTATCTATTGTCCACTCCTCAGTCCAAGGCTGTCGCGCTGCAGATCTCTTACAAACAGCGGAACACAGGGTCCCCCACACATCCCTTCCCATGATGTAGTCACTGGTAGTGTCATTTCCCTGAGAGGCTTAGTTCTGTCATAAAAAGTTTGAGATTTCTCAAAAACAAATAAGCTTTACCTGTGTAGCAGGCTGAACTTGTACTGACACTTCTCCAGAAAGACTGGTCACACCAGACTTGCCAATAAAATTTAATCATAGATGAACATCTTGTGCATGCACCAAAGCATTTTCAAATATAACATTAAAATGTTATAACACCAAAGTTAAGGGTTCTTATCCTCATACCAGCCAGCTGCAGAAAAAAAATTAAAATTCACAAATGTTAAACATTTTACAACTGAATTAATGCACCCCCTTCAATGAGCAATAATAATTACCATTTTTAAACAATTTAGCCTGGCCAGTTAGCTCAGTTAGAGCAAGGTGCTGATAACACCAAGGTCCAGGTTCCTTCCCTGTACTGGCCAGCTGCAATAAATAAATAAATAAATAAATAAATAAATAAAACAATTTAAAACCCACACTTAACTCTACCCCAAAGATTCATTCTCTAGCTGCAAAGCCTTCAGGCAAAACTCTTATCACTTCTTTGTTTTTAAATAAAAGCCTACTTCTTTCTGAACCAATGGCTTCCATCCAAATAGCTAATCATCTAAGAACCCAACTCCTCTCCTCTCTTGCATTTGAACTAGAATAATTAGCAATTTTATTTAATTCTTAATTAACAAATAATCCAACATTCACATGGAAACTACAGAAAATGTTAAATCTACAGATGAAGTTCAAAGGTCAACCACCTGTAAATATACATCATATTTATAGGTAAATGTTATCCTTGTAGCTTTTAAGAAATTTATTACTTCAGGGTTAAGTATAAAGCTAGCTATTTGTATATCAGTTTCATTTACTAAGATTTAAAATTGGCTCCTGGGCTGGCTGGTTATCTTAGTTGGTTAGAGCACAGCCTTCTAATACCAAGGTCTCAGGTTCAGATCCCTGTACCAGCCAGCCACCAAATAAATAAATAAAATAAAATAGGCTTCTGACTCAAATTCAAGGTTACTCTGGGGCCGGCCCGTGGCTCACTCGGGTGAGTGTGGTTCTGACAACGCCAAGGCCACGGGATCCCATATAGGGATGGCCAGTTGGCTCACTGGGTGAGCGTGGTGCTGACAACACCAAGTCAAGGGTTAAGATCCCCTTACTGGTCATCTTTAAAAAAAAAAAAAAAAGGTTACTCTGAAGTAACAAAGGAATGCTGAAAACACCAAGGTCCAGGGTTCAATCCCTGCACCAGCCCACCAAAAAACAAAGAAAGAGTTAATCTTTTCATTTATACATATATATTTTATTTATATTTTTCCATCCACTGTGAAAGTCTTTATAGAAGTAATCAAAGAGAACTAATTTGACATAGCTGCCACTGCTTTGTTGAAGATGTGCATAAACAAACAAAAAATGATGTGTATAAATAAAAATAAATAAATGAATTAAAGTAATTGAAACGCAGTCACCAATAAGCCAGTATAGCTTTGGCTCCTCATTTTTCTAGAACAGGCAGCTTTCCACCAGTTATGACTGGAACCAAGATATAGTAAATGATTTGCCCAATATGGAGAGAGAATTTCTCAAGATGCATATTTGGAAGGTACCACGAGGTACGTGAAAGGTATCTACATTCCTGGGTAGATCCCGTTACCATAATCCTCACAATTTCAAATCCCTTCATGGTTCTACAAAGGGTCCTATAAGTATCCAACATAGAAAAAATAAATATTTAACATATTAATTTAATAAACTTTAATTGAGTTAAGTGCCAGGCAAAAATGCTTGGGATTTTTCACAGTTGGAAACTCTGGTTTAAGTCAACATTGCTAACTCAAATAATGATGTAATAGGGCTGGCCAGTTAGTTCAGTTGGTTAGAACATATCATAGAGGCACTGATTGTAAATTATTGATTTTTTTTTTTTTTTTTTTTAAAGATGAGTGGTAGGCTGGCCCGTGGCTCACTCGGTAGAGTGCGGTGCTGTTAAAGATGAGTGGTAAGGGGATCTTAACCTTTGACTCCGTATTGTCAGCACCATACTCACCCAGCGAGCTAACCGGCCATCCCTATACGGGATCCGAACCCGTGGCCTTGGTGTTATCAGCACTGCACTCTCCCATGTGAGCCACTGGCTGGCCCGTAAATTATTGATTTTTATGTTTCTCTACCAAACTTGAATGCCTTTGTAAAAATTTTTTTTTTTTTTTTTTTTAAAGATGACGGGTAAGGGGATCTTCACCCCTTGGCGTTAGTGTTGTCAGCACCACACTCTCCCAGGTGAGCCACAGGCCCGCCCTCCTTTGTGAGTTTTTTTTTTTTTTTTTTTAATTTTATTTTCTCGATATACATTGTGGCTGATTATTGCTCCCCATCACCAAAACCTCCCTCCCTTCTCCCCTTTGTGAGTTTTTAATCTCACCTTTGCTATTTGTTGTCTTTGATGTCAAAAAGTACAATTTTTTTTGCATGTGATTAAGAATTCAATTAAAAGACCAATGCTTGAAAAAAAAAAAAAAAAGACCAATGCTTGACCTAAAGAAGAATTATTAAAATCATATACAAGAGAGGGTGACTATTTTATCCCACATCTCCCACCCAAATTTCAGTTGTCCTGATGAGGTCCTGCATTCCTGGCCATTGATCGCATTTCTATCAGTTGATTTTTTTTTTAAATGACTTCTTGTCATTTCCACAAATTCAGTACTTATCTATAGGAGGGATAACTGTGACAAATTAGAATAAAAGATAGAAAATCAGTAGTGAAACCAGATACACTTCTCTTTACCTAACTCTTCTCAACATGTCACTGGGAGCATAATTAATTACATGAAAATGACTCCAAAGTCTGCAGCTGCTCATGTTGCCAAATCCATGAAAACTTTGGTATGGAAAGTGAAACAATTGTTTAGGAGTGTTATCTTTTTTGGTTTTGTTTTGTTTTGTTTTGTTGGCAGCTGGCCGGTACAGGGATCAAACCCTGGACTTAGGTATTATTAGCACCACGTTCTAACCAACTGAGCTAACTGGCCAGCCCATTGGGGGTGTTATTTTTAACGTTATTCTGCTCTTGAGAATTCTATGAAGAAATTATGATTGCATTATTTGAATTTTACTTTCTATGGAAGAATTTGAAAGACTGATGGGTTTTCTTCTGAGTGAAAACAATTTGTTAGTAAAAATAATATCCAGTAAGTGATTGCAACATCTAGTATTTCAAATAATACTTTACAGAACAAGTTCCATGATTGGTGGTTGTCAATAATCCCTTAGAATATTTTTTGACAGCCTTACTGAGGTATAATTGACATAAAAGGGAACTGCATGCATTTAGTACAATTTGATGAGTTTTGACAAATGTGTATTTCCTTTAAATCATCATCACCATAGACGGACGACGAGGAGGACGAGGAGGCCAAGGCCTGGCTGCAGGCACCCCCAGGCAGGACCTTGTTGCCGCTGCAGCCCCCGAGACACCGCTATTCAGAGGGCGAGCGGGCCTCCCTGGAGATAGGACTGACCGAGGAGGAGTCTGGAAGCTCCTGAGTCACCACGAAGAAGAAGGCCCTGACCAAATGTGTTCCCTGGACCTTGGACTTCCCAGCCTCCAAAACTAAACAGCCTGAGGCCTGTGCCAGATGCAGCTGTCCCAGAACGAAGTAGAGAGTGGGGAGACATCCGGCAAGAGAGGCAGAGGCTCGGCAGAAACCACACACCCTGTGGGGCTGCCACTGCGTGATCCAGCAGCCCAGCCCAGTGCGCACAGAGTAGGGAGACATCCGGCAAGGGAGGCGGAGGCATGGCAGAAACCACACACCCTGTGGGGCCGCCACTGCATGATCCAGCAGCCCAGCCTAGTGCACTCGGAGAAGGGAGACGTCCGGCAGGGGAGGCGGGAACTCCACGGGGAACACATTGCTGCCACGCAATCCAGCAGCCCAGCCCAATGCGTACGGAGCACAGAGACCTCCAGCAAGGGAAATAGAAGCTCCATAGAGTCCACACACCCTGTGGGGGGGCCACCGCCGTGTGATCCAGCAGCAGGTAGGCTTCCCCGCAGCCACTCGGCTCCATCCCAAGCCCGGTCTAGCGCGCACAGAGCAGGCAGATATCCTGCAGGGGAAGGAGAAGCTCTGCAGAGACCACATGCTCTGTGGTGCCTCGGTGCATCCCACCAGCCCGGGCCAGAGTGCACGGAACAGGGAGAAGTCCTGCATGGGAAGTGGAAGCTCAGCAGAGACCACACACCCTGTGGTAACACCCTGTGCTCCAGCAGCCCAGCAGAGTCCAAGCTGACCAGAGAGGTGGCTCCCCGGAGAGGCCCAAGACCCGAGGCAACCACACACGCAAGGCACTAGTGGCCAACTGAGCAGTCACTGAGGTAGCCATACCAAATTGGCAACCACAGCAACATCTTAGTCAGTCAATAGTGTCAAACCTGTGGACTGTGAAACCCCCTGCCACAATGAATAAACATCAAAAAAAGATACCAGAAATATGAAAAATCAAGAAAGTACACCACCAAAGGATAGTAACTCTCAAGCTCTAGATCCTATAGAACAAGAAGCCCTTGAAATGACTGACAAGGAATTTCGAGTGGTAATTCTAAGTAAACTGAATGAGATACAAGAAAACTCAGCTAAACATCATGATGAAACGAGGAAATATATACAGGACCTGAAAGAGGAAATGTACAAGGAAATTAATGCCCTGAAAAAAAATGTAGCAGAACTTGCCGAACTGAAGAAGTTATTCAGCAAAATAAAAAACACAACTGAGAGTTTAACCAGCAGGCTTCTGGAAGCTGAAGAGAGAACCTCTGAACTTGAAGATGGGCTGTTTGAAACAACACAAGCAGACAAAAAAAAAAGAAAAAAGAATCAAAGGCATTGAAGAAAATCTGAGAGAGATATCAGACAACCTTAAGCACTCAAATATCCGAGTCATGGGTATTCCAGAAGGGGAGGAAAATGGAGATTCCATTGAAAACATATTCAACAAAATAGTGTCAGAAAACTTCCAGGTATAGGAAAAATCACAGATCTTCAGATCCAGGAAGCTCAACGATCTCCAAACGTATTCAACCCAAAAAGGTCTTCTCCAAGACATGTTATAGTCAAATTGGCAAAACTCAAAGACAAAGAGAGAATCTTAAAATCTGCAAGAGAGAAGCGCCAAATCACCTATAAGGGAGCCCCAATCAGGCTAACATCAGACTTTTCATCACAAACCCTAAAAGCTAGAAAGGAATGGGATGATATATTCAAAATATTAACAGACAGAGATTGTCAGCCAAGAATACTCTACCCCGCAAGGCTATCCTTCTGAAAAGAAGGGCAAATAGTATATTTCTCAGAGAAACAAAAACTGCGGGAGTTCACCACCACATGACCACCCTTACAAGAAATTCTCAAGGGAGCACTGGGTTTGGTTCCTGAAAAACAACTACCAATGCCAAAAAAGCCCAAGAAAAATCAAAACCCCCTAGTATAATAAAAATGGCATTCATGAAGAGAAAACAAACAAACAAAAAGGGTATCTACCACCTAAGGAACCAACAAACACAGAAAACAAACAGTAAATCAGAAAGCAAGGAACAAAAGACACTTAAGACAATCAAACAATCAATAAAATGCTAGGAATAAATCAACACTTTTCAATAACAACTCTTAATGTAAAAGGCTTAAATTACCCAATCAAAAGACACAGACTGGCTGACTGGATTAAAAAGGAGGACCCAACTATACCCTGCCTTCAAGAGACCCACCTCACCCATAAAGACTCACACAGACTAAGAGTGAAAGGATGGAAAAAGATTTACCATGCAAACAGAAAAGAAAAACGAGCTGGAGTAGCTATTCTTATATCTGACAAAGTAGACTTTAAACTAAAAACCATAAAAAGAAACAATGAGGGACACTACATAATGATAAAAGGACTGATCCATCAAGAAGACATAACAATCATAAATACATACGCACCCAATGTTGGAGCAGCCAGATTTATAAAACAAACTCTATTAGACCTAAAGAAGGAAATAAACACTAATACCATAATAGCAGGGGACCTGAACACCCCGCTGTCAATACTGGACAGATCATCTAGGCAAAGAATCAGCAGAGAAACACAAGATCTAAACAATACTCTAGACCAATTGGACTTGGCAGGTATCTACAGAACATTCCATCCAACAACCTCAGAATATTCATTCTTCTCATCAGCACATGGATCATTCTCCATGATAGATCACATATTAGGTCACAAATCAAGTCTCAAAAAATTCAAAAAAATTGGAATTATCCCATGTATTTTCTCAGACCACAATGGATTAAAACTAGAAATCAATAACGAACGAAATTCTGGAAACTATACAAACACATGGAAATTAAACAGCATTCTACTTAATGACATATGGGTCCAAGAAGAAATCAAGCAGGAAATCAAATAATTTATTGAAACTAATGAAAATAATGATACATCATACCAAAACCTCTGGGATACTGCAAAAGCAGTATTAAGGGGGAAATTTATCGCATTAAATGCTCACCTCAGAAAAATGGAAAGATGGCAAGTGAACAACCTAACACTTCACCTTAAAGAACTAGAAAAACAAGAACAATCCAAACCTAAAGTTAGCAGACGGAAAGAAATCATAAAGATCAGAGCAGAACTTAATGAAATTGAAACCCAAAAAACAATACAAAAGATCAATGAATCAAAAAGTTGGTTTTTTGAAAAGATAAATAAAATTGACAAACCATTAGCATGGCTAACAAAAAAAGGAAAAGATTCAAATAACAAAAATTAGAAATGAAAAAGGCGATATTACAACTGATTCATCTGAAATACAAGGAATCATTCGAGACTACTATAAACAACTATATGCAACAAATTTGAAAATCTGGAGGAAATGGATAAATTTCTGGACACACACAAACTCCCAAAACTGAACCATGAAGACGTAGAAAATTTGAACAGACCAATAACAATAAAGGAGATTGAAGCTGTTATCAGAAGGCTCCCAACAAAGAAAAGCCCAGGACCAGATGGATTCACAGCAGAATTTTACCAAACATTCAAACAGGAATTGACACCGATTCTTTACAAACAATTCCAAAAGATTGAAACAGACACAAACCTCCCAAACTCATCCTATGAAGCATACATCATCCTGATACCAAAACCAGGTAAAGATATAACCAAAAAAGAAAACTACAGGCCAATATCCTTGATGAATATAGATGCAAAAATCCTCACTAAAATACTAGCAAACAGAATACAGCAACACATATGTAAAATTATTCACCACGATCAAGTGGGATTCATCCCAGGGATGCAAGGTTGGTTCAACATACGCAAATCAATAAATGTGATACACCATATTAATAAACTCAAACACAAGGACCATATGATCATCTCTATAGATGCTGAAAAAGCATTTGATAAAATTCAGCACTCATTCATGACAAAGACCCTTTATAAGTTAGGTATAGAGGGAAAGTATCTCAACATAATTAAAGCCATATATGACAAACCCACTGCCAATATCATCCTGAATGGGGAAAAGCTGAAACTTTTCCTTTAAGAACATGAACCAGACAAGGATGCCCACTCTCACCACTCCTATTCAACATAGTGCTGGAAGTACTAGCCAGAGCAATCAGAGAAGAGAAGGAAATAAAGGGCATCCAGATTGGAAAAGATGAAGTCAAACTGTCCCTGTTTGCAGATGACATGATCCTATATATTGAACAGCCTAAAGCCTCTACAAAAAAACTCTTGGAGTTGATAAATGATTTCAGCACAGTAGCAGGATACAAAATCAACACACAGAAATCAGTAGCATTTCTTTTCTCCAATAGTGAACATGCAGAACGAGAAATCAAGAAAGCCTGCCCATTTACAATAGCCACCAAAAAAATAAAATACTTACGAATTGAGTTAACCAAGGAGGTGAAAAATCTCTGTAATGAGAACTACAAACCACTGCTGAGAGAAATTAGAGAGGATACAAGAAGATGGAAAGATATCCCATGCTCTTGGATTGGAAGAATCAACATAGTGAAAATGTCCATACTACCCAAAGTGATATACAAATTCAATGCAATCCCCATCAAAACTCCAAAGACATTTTTCTCAGAAATGGAAAAAACTATCCAGACATTTATATGGAACAATAAAAGACCACGCATAGCCAAAGCAATGCTGAGCAAAAAAAATAAAGCTGGCGGCATAACACTACCTGACTTTATACTACAAAGCTATAATAACCAAAACAGTATGGTACTGGCATAAAAACAGACACACTGATCAATGGAATACAATAGAGAATCCAGAAATCAACCCACACACTTACTTCCATCTGATCTTTGACAAAGGCACCAAGCCTATTCACTGGGGAAGGGACTGCCTCTTCAGCAAATGGTGCTGGGATAACTGGATATCCATATGCAGGAGAATGAAACTAGATCCATACCTCTCACCGTATACTAAAATCAACTCAAAATGGATTAAGGATTTAAATATACACCCTGAAACAATAAAACTTCTTAAAGAAAACATAGGAGAAACACTTCAGGAAATAGGACTGGACACAGACTTCATGAACACGACCCCAAAAGCACGGGCAACCAAAGGAAAAATAAACAAATGGGATTATATCAAACTAAAGAGCTTCTGCACAGCAAAAGAAACAACAGAGTTAAAAGACAACCAACAGAGTGGGAGAAAATATTTGCAAAATATACATCTGACAAAGGATTAATATCCAGAATATATAAGGAACTCAAACAACTTTACAAGAAGAAAACAAGCAACCCAATTAAAAAGTGGGCAAAAGAGCTAAGTAGGCATTTCTCTAAGGAAGATATACAAATGGCCAACAGACATATGAAAAAATGCTCAACATCACTCAGCATCCGAGAAATGCAAATCAAAACTACACTGAGATACCATCTCACCCCAGTTAGGATGGCTAAAATCCAAAAGACTCTGAACGATAAATGCTGGCGAGGTTGCGGAGAAAAAGGAACTCTCATACATTGTTGGTGGGACTGCAAAATGGTGCAGCCTCTATGCAAAATGGTATGGAGGTTCCTCAAACAATTGCAGATCGATCTACCATATGACCCAGCTATCCCACTGCTGGGAATATACCCAGAGGAATGGAAATCATCAAGTTGAAGGTATACCTGTTCCCCAATGTTCATCGCAGCACTCTTTACAATAGCCAAGAGTTGGAACCAGCCCAAATGCCCATCATCAGATGAGTGGATACGGAAAATGTGGTACATCTACACAATGGAATACTACTCAGCTATAAAAACGAATGAAATACTGCCATTTGCAACAACATGGATGGACCTTGAGAGAATTATATTAAGTGAAACAAGTCAGGCACAGAAAGAGAAATACCACATGTTCTCACTTATTGGTGGGAGCTAAAAATAAATAAATAAATTCTCACACACACACACACACACACACACACACACACACACACACACAAAATCGGGGGGGGGGGGGGAAGACATAACAACTACAATTCCTTGAAGTTGACATGACAAGCAAACAGAAAAGACATCGTTGGGTAGGAGGGAGGAGAGGGAGGAGGGAGGGAGGTTTCAGTAATGGGCCACAATAATCAACCACATTGTATACTGACAAAATAAAATTAGAAAATAAAATAAAGGGCCGGCCTCGCAGCGCACTCGGGAGAGTGCGGCGCTGGGAGCACAGCAGTGCTCCCGCCGCGGGTTAGGATCCTATATAAGGATGGCTGGTGCGCTCACTGGCTGAGCGCGGTGTGGCCGGTCACAAAAAGAGAAAAAAAATAAATAAATAAAAATAACATAAAATATTTCTGCAAAGGAAGGAAAGTATAGGGCCGAGCCCTTGGCGCACTCGGGGGCGCTTTGAGCGCAGCGACGCTCCCCCCGCGGGTTCGGATCCTATATTGGACTGGCCAGTGCACGAAAAAGACAAAAGGAAGGAAAGTATAGAAGAAGCAAATGTGGCAAATTTTGATAACTGAAGAATCTAGGGCCAGATAACATGGGAGTTTATGGCACAATTCTGTTTACTTTTGAATACTTGAAATATTTTATAATAAAAATATTTTTAAATGCTGCAAAAAAAAAAAATCATCACCATAAACAAGATAACGACCATAACCACCTACCTCCAAATCTCCCTATGTGCCCTCATAATCCTATCCAGCCCCTCCCAGCACCACCCTACCTCCCCAGCCAACCTCTGGTCTGCTTTCTGTCACTATAAATTAACTTGTATTTTCTAGAATTTTATAGAAATAGAATCATTCAAGGGCCGAGCCCGTGGCGCACTTGGTAGAGTACGGCGCTGGGAGCGCGGCGACGCTCCCGTAGCGGGTTCGGATCCTATATAGGACTGGCCGGTGCGCTCACTGGCTGAGTGCCGGTCACGAAAAGGACAAAAAAAAAAAAAAAAAAGAAATAGAATCATTCAGTATGTATTCTTGCTCGTCTGGCTACTTTTATTCAGCATAATTATTTTGAAATATATCTATGTTGCAGCTATAGGTGATTTTTATTTTTACCTTACTCTTTTTTTTTTTTTTGCTTGTATGATTTGTCTAAATATTGTATAGTGAATATGGATTGGGCTTTTCCTCCTGTAATGAAAAGATTTATGCATTTCTACAGGACATATGCATATTAACATCCTCCCTCTGAAGTCCAGAGAATAAAGTCAGGTGGCACTCAATTAGAGAGGAAGTCTCAATTAGAGAATAAGGCAGTTCCATTCTGTATTGAATAAGGCTGTATTCAGTTCACCTTATGTGTATTTCCTGGCTCATGTCCTTATTCTGTTTTGTTTT
The DNA here is from genome assembly GCF_027409185.1 of Cynocephalus volans. Classification (NCBI taxonomy): domain Eukaryota; kingdom Metazoa; phylum Chordata; class Mammalia; order Dermoptera; family Cynocephalidae; genus Cynocephalus; species Cynocephalus volans. The sequence goes on along the minus strand of NC_084464.1, from coordinate 150,044,837 downwards.
GTTTTTTTTAAAGATGACTACTAAGGGGATCTTAACCCTTGGCTTGGTGTTGTCAGCACCACACTCAACCAGTGAGCGAACCAGCCATCCCTATATATGGATCCGATCCCATGGCCTTGGTGTTATCAGCACCACACTCTTCCAAGTGAGCCACGGGCTGGCCCCTCCTATTCTGGGTTTTTCTTTCGGCGGCTGGCCAATATGGCACATCCTTATTCTAGACAGAGTCGTTAAAGGGTTTAGGGGAAAAATAGTTTTATTATCTTTACATAATATTTATTAATTTGTCTCAGAACGATGCATTTTTGGCCATAATCTCAGATCTACATATGATAGAAAAGGCATCAGCAGTCATCTGTCAATTGCAGGGGAACATTCTGGCATGTATGGTCGTGTGCCTTAAATGTCATTTTGTAGCAGCTCAAAATGACTTCTTAAAAAGTATATCTTGGGTCTGGCTGGTTAGTTCAGTTGATTAGAGCACAGTGTTATAACACCAAGGTCAAGGGTTCAGATCCCCTTACCGGCCAGCCACCAAAAAAATAAAAATAAGGGGCTGAGCCCGTGGCTCACTCGGGAGAGTGTGGCGCTGGGAGCGCCGAGGCCGCGGGTTCGGATCCCATATAGGGATGGCCGGTTTGCTCACTGGGTGAGCGTGGTGCTGACAACACCAAGGTCAAGGGTTCAGATCCCCTTACCGGCCAGCCACCAAAAAAATAAAAATAAAATAAAAACTATATCATACTTGCTTATATCCATGATATTGATCAAGATCAAAGTGTGTGAAATTTTTTAAATTATGACAATTGAAAACCAATGTTAATTGCATACTTTCTGCTATTGATACTAATTATTACATTTAATTATCAGGTATCTAAAATAACTTATAAAACTGTATTTACAATATTATTCCAACTTTGAAAAGATAAAAGCTGAAATTATATATGAAATTTTTTTAACAAAATTAAATAATATATGTGTGTGTGTATATGCCTAGAAAAAAGACTAGAATACAATAATTCTCTCTGGGTGATAGATTTTCAGATGATTTTTTTTTCTTCATTATGCTTATCTGTTTTTTCCCCCACATTTTCTACCTTGAACATACGTTACTCTTGCCAACAGGGTAAAAAGAATGTTAGAAATTTTTCGGGCCGGCCCGTAGCTCACTCGGGAGAGTGCGGTGCTGATAACACCAAGGCTGTGGGTTCGGATCCCATATAGGGATGGCCAGTTAGCTCATTGGGTGAGCGTGGTGCTGACAACACCAAATCAAGGGGTAAGATCCCCTTACCGATCATCTTTTAAAAAAAAAAGAAAAGAAAAGAAATTTTTCAATTACCCAAGGAAGGCTAAAACTTGAAAGATATGTTCGTATAATATATTAGGACAACCCAGTACACTGTATTCACAGTATTGAATGATAAATTACAGTCACATTCATTTCATAAGGAAGTAAATAAGACAAGAGACCCCAACCCTTGAGCACTAGTTCTCAACCTTGGCTGAACACTGGAATATCCCCGAGAGTTTTAACAAATACTAGTGCCTGTGTCCCAACTCCAGAGATTCTGATTTCACTGGTCTAGGGCGCAACCTGGGTTGTGGGGTTGTAAAAAGCTCCCTAGAAGATGCAACCAAGGTTGAGATACTCTGCTCCAGGCCTTGAGATTGAACTGACTTTGTTGATGCTGCCTGGGCTTCCACCTGGTGAGAATGAACAGTTAACTAAACGAGGATATAGCAGAAAAGCAATTTTCTTTGAGCAGTTTTTTAATGACATTAGAGGAAGGAGTCTATGTTCTGGAACCATCATAATTATATATATTTAATCTGGTCCCTCTAAGGAAATCAATCCACCTGGAAGGGGTCCAAAATAGGACCTCATGACATAATGAATTTTGTTTTACGGTGGGAATGTCTTATAGTGAGACAGTATTATTTAAAATCAAGGCTGGCTAGTGGCTCACCTGGGAAAGCGTAATGCTAATAACACCAAGGTCAAGTGTTCAGATACCTGTCCAGACCAGCTGCCAAATGAACAAAATCCTTAAGAAATAGAAAGACAGTTTTTGTCAAGGCCTCAATCCCCATAACAGTCAGCTGCCAAAAAAAAAAAAAAAAAAAAACCCAAACATCTTTAGGGCTGGCCGGTTAGCTCAGTTGGTTAGAGGATGGCCTTGTAACAGCAGAGTCAAGAGTTTGGTTCCCCAAACTGGCCAGCCACCAAAAAAAATAAAATAAAATCATACCAAAGAAGATGCTTATTTCAGTATATAGTTACAGATAAATATAAAATTATCCATATGCAGTTATCTACTACTTATCATATTCGAAAGGAATATGACTGTGAAATACTGAATACTTGCTCCTAAGTATGGAATTTAATAACTAAAAATATTTGGTCAGTCAAAACCCACATGCCTGGGCTGGCTGGTTAGCTAAGTTGGTTAGAGTGTGGTTTTGTAACATCCATCAAGGTCAAGGGTTCAGATCCCCGAACAGGCCAGCCACCAAAAAAACAAAAAAACAAAAATCACATGCCTTCAGTCCTGGAATAATCAGGCTGTGAACTGATAACCAAATTAACTAGGAACAGATTGAGGAAAGGCAGATAACTTGATGAACGCTGCTTTTGTACTTATTTAAGTTGACTTGCTAAAAGCTTTTATAATAAACGTAAAATAGTTTTATAACAATAAACCATACAAATAAGCCTAACAGATCTTTGACAAAAGTGCAAAATCAATTCAGTGGAAGGAATATGGCTTTTTCAACAAATGGTGCTGGAGCAACTGGACATTCATAGGCCAAAAAGATTAGTTTTGGCCTATCTCACACCTTATAAAAAATTCATTCAAGTTGTATCACAGACTTAAATGTAAAATACAAAACTTAGAAAAAATACAGGAGAAAATCTCAGGGGTGTAAGGCTAAGCAAAGAGTTGTTAGACTTCACACGAAAAGTGTGATCCATAAGAGAAAAAACTGATAAACAACTTCATCAAAATAAAAAACTTTTGGGCTGGCCCCGTGGCGCAGTCGGGAGAGAGCGGCACTGGGAACGCAGCAGCGCTCCCGACGCGGGTTCGGATCCTATATAAGGATGGCCCGTGCGCTGAGTGGCGCGGCCGGTCACAAAAAAGACAAAATAATAATAATAAATAAAATAAATAAACAGAATTTAAAACAATAAAAAATAAAGTAAAAATTAAAAAATAAAAAACTTTTTCTCTATATTAGACTCAAAAGGATGAAAAGACAAGCTACAAACTGGGAGAAAATATTTGCAAAATACATGTCCCATAAAGGACTAGTATCCAGATATAGAAAGAATTCTCAAAACTCAACAGTAAAAAATGCAAACAATCCAATTAGAAAATGGGCTAAGTCTTGAAGAGACATTTCACCAAAGAGGGTATGCAGATGGCAAATAAACACATGAAAGCGTGTGCGATATGGGAAAAGCAAATTAAAACTACAATGAGATATCACTACACAAAGATCATGATGACTAAAATAATAATACTGGACCTGGCCAGTTAACTCAGTTGGTTAGCGCGCAGCGTTATAACACCAAGGTCAGATGTTCGGATCCCTGTACCCTCCAGCTGCCAAAACAAACACACAAACACACAAATGCTGGCAAGGATGCAGAGAAACCGATCGCTCACACATAGCTTGTGAGCATATAATACGGTATAGTTGCTCTGGAAGACAGTTTGGCAGCTTCTTAAAGAGCTATGCAACTACCCTATGATCTGAAAATTGAACTCCTGGAGCTTCACAGAGTTGTGTTCACGCAAAAACCTGTCTGCGAGTGGTTTCTTAAGTTTTTTTGGTTTTGGCGGATGACTGTATGGGAGTCTGATTGGTGTTACAACACCATGCTCTAACCAGCTGAGTAACCGGCCAGCCCTGTCCATGAGTGTTTAGCAGCTTGATCTGTAACAGCCCCACAGTGGAAACAACCCAGATGTCTTCAATATGTTTCATGGTTAAGAGAACTGTGCTCCGTCCGTACCATGAAATACTACTCAACAATAAAAACAAACAATACCTGCAACAACCAGGATGAATCTTCAGAGAATTCTGCTGAAAGAAAACAGTGAATCCCCAACGGTAATATACTGTATGATTCCACTTCTATAATGGTCTTGAAATGACAAATTATAGAAATGGAGACAAGATTAGTGGTAGCCAGGAGTTCAGGAAGGGTAGGGGAAGGAGAGATGGGGGTGTGACCGTAAGAAGGCAACAAGACGGATCCTCTTGGGATGGGAATGTTCTGTACCCTGATTGTCTCAATGTAAGTATTCTGGTTGTGATATTGTACTATATTTTCGCAAGATGTTACCACTGGGGGAAAACTGGGTGAAGAGTACATAGGATTTATCATTTCTCACAACTGCCTGGCAATCCAGAATTAACTCAAAATTAAAAAGTTCAATTTTATTTTATTTTTTTGGTGGCTGGCCAGAGGAGGAATCCTAACCCTCAACCCGTGCTCTAATCAACTGAGTAACCGGCCAGGCTGGAAAAGCTCAATTTTTAAAAAAGAACAAGAAAATATATTTTTTTCAGTGAGCTAAAATAAAGATTCAAGATACTGTTTTTTTTTTTTTTTTAAAGATGACCAGTAAGGAGATCTCAACCCTTGACTTGGTGTTGTCAGCACCACGCGCACCCAGTGAGCAACCGAACCCGTGGCCTTGGTGTTATCAGCACCACACTCTCCCGAGTGAGCCACAGGCCGGCCTCCAAGATACTGTTTTTATTTAACTTACAGGCTCCTTAACTTTGCACAGTTTTTGAAATACCCCTTAAAATTCATAATAAGGTAAATTAAATATCAACACAGTATTAATAGGCTGCTATTTTGTTTTGCTCATAAGCTTGTTAACTCTGAAACAATCAGACTTGATAAAATACAAAAACAATAGATTTCCTGACTCTGCCCTGCTGTGTAAATACACTCTCCTCTTTGGCTTCAACATGCAAATAACGATGTAGCAGACCCACCTATAATCATCCTAAACAATATCATCCAAATTCTCCTGTTTCTGAAGGGCCTCATAGGAAGCAGATCAAACAAGAAATGAGGCCAGTGGTTAGCTCGGTTAGAGTGTGGTGCTGATAACACCAAGGTCCAGCGTTCTATTCCTGTACCGGCCAGCCACCAAAAAAAAAAAAAAAAAAAAAAAAAGACGAGGAAATGGAGCAAGGGCAGCAAACAGCTCACTCGTGAGAGCAAAGAGGAATATCTTACACCCAAGAACAGTTTCTCAAGAGTACCTGCCTTTTCTGCTTCCCTCATTACCAATTTTTTGCATGGCTTTAGTTTGTAAAATACATCTAGCACTATCATGGAGATGTGTCCAGAGTCAGACAGAGAAAGAAAAGGGGGAGAGTGTTTTGGTGTTTAAAATGTTAATATCTTACAGTAAATTTCACTTGAACAAAATTAAGCATGGTTCACATTTTCTGAATTTAAAAAAATCCATATCCTTCATAGGGCCTATACTTCATAACTATTTTATATATTCGCTTGCCTATAAACATTTGCAACATTCAAGGTGATGCAGCAAGGCACCCTTTATTTTATTTATTTATTTTTTTCTGCCTCGCAAGGCACCCTTTAAAATTAGAAAATTAATAACCTTTTTATAATAAGGCTCTCAGCACATAGTGGTCACCAGTATTAGAAGCTGATTTTTTTTTTCCTTTGGTCGCTCGTGGGTATGGGGATCGAACCCTTGATGCTCGGTGTTATCAATACTCTGTAGAAGCTGATTTTTGAGCAGAGTGAGACTGGGGCCTTGACAGTGGAGCTAGACTTCCAAATATGCCTACATGAGAGTTTTGATTTCCCACACTTCACTGTATTCTAGTACAGTGGTTTCTAGACACCTTTCCTCTAGACTTCCAGAAATTTTACAGATTTATATATTTCATTTGCCAGTCTAGGGAGGAAGACACTTGTGAACTTTCTCTATTTGTGCGAAGAAACGACTCAAAGAGCCGAATGACAATTTGTCCCTGGCTCCCAGGTTTCTTAGAGATCCATGAGATCAGCTGGGTCCAAACAAATTAGCAACTGAGTTGAATGATTGCTTTTATTATTGAATCATTTCCTTCTTCCACGTGCTGTTTTTCTCAGTATAAGCTGCAAGAGAAACCTCCTTTAGACGTATTATCATCCCAAACCTCAAAACCATGCAGATAATCAAATGGGAGTCTCTTCCCTCCCACCCAAGCCATGATTGTGAGTCAGGAAATTGTTTGGAGCTGGTGAAAAGTTTGGCCTTGGCCCTCCCTTGCCTTAAGCTGCAACGTTTCAGTGGCCTCGGTCACTGCCTGTTTGTGTTTTGGTTTGTTGTTTGTTTTTCTGGCTCAGATATTCATTGTGGAAGCTGATATGAAGTCCGTTCCCACTTCCCGTTCCCCTCTTGTATTCTTCCTCTGCTTTCTTCTAAGGTCTTGGGATCCCAGAATAATGGAGAGAGTTTACTGGTTGGGGGAGGTGAGGGGGTGACACGAGACACACCTCAGTTTCCTTACTGTTCCTGGCACCTCTGTCAACCTGAGTCAGATATCCTGGAACCCCTAGACCCTTGGAGAAACTAGGACAATTATTTGCCTCTTTGCTGAGTGGAGGTGAGGGGTCAGGGATCAGGAGGGGCTGGCCTGGGGCAGAGCCCGAGGACACATTACTCTCCTGATAAGTCTGACAGATTTTAAGCCAGCACATTGTCTTTTTCCTGTTTTGGTTTTTTTCTGTTTTTTGCTTTTTTACTATGAAATAGGAAAATTCAACAATGTGATTTCTTTCACCGGCCATTGTGGAATCAAAAAATGATGTCTTCCAGCAATTGTAGATGAGCGTTTTGTCTGTGCGGCAATAGTTAACACACAAGAGGTGAGAGTGATCAGCGTTACAGACATAGCCAGTTGGGAAACTTGTCTTCTAGAAGAAGCATTGGTGAAAATAATAGGAATTACAACCCATTTAATCTCAAGATTAAGATTAGTCTTAAGACCTAGAAAATGAGAACTACTTATCTTGAAAGTAATCATAGGATAGGATCGGTAAAGCACCCTTATTTCAGATTCTCTCTTCTAGTTGCACTCTGGGCCTATTGTAATTTCCAGCTAACACAAGAATTCTGAGACTGAAATTCTCCAGGAATTTTCCATGAGAAACAATTCCAAGTGGCCACAAAGGTGTAAGAACCCAAATGCCCCAAGGGATCACACCGAGGAATGTAAGAACCCAAATGCCCCAAGGGATCACACCCTGATCACATAAGCCCTTCTCGGCCACACCCCATCATGGCGCTGGTTGCCCTTCTCTTCCGTATTCTCCTTCCCGCCGGCGCGAATCACATACCAATCAGCTTTCCCCGAGCCCCATGCGGTATGCTAAGTAGGGATTGTATTCTAGCCAATCAGCTTTCCCTTAAAGCCCTATATATGTGTGTGTGTGTGCTGCCTAATAAAACTGGTGTCGACTCGTCCTTTCAAAAGGTACTCCACACAGGGCCACACCTAACCAGCAGGTTCTCAGAGGACTCTCAAAGTACAGGAAGAAAACAGATAACTTCTGCTTATACGTATTTAATCTCATTCTATTTAAATTACTAATTTGAGTATATTATATGATATACTTAACATTTTAGTGCTATAGGAATGCAAGTGTAGTCTTCATAAATATAGATATGTGTATTGGATCTGAGTGCTCAATTTTTTAATTTTTATTTTTTATTATTTATTTTATTTATTTATTTTTTGCAGCTGGCCAGCCCTCAATTTTTTAAAAAATTGATGGAATATACAATCAAAAAGTCTAGAGACCACTTTGCTAAAGGCAAAGAATATCAGTTTTAAGTCCATAGAAAATGACTTGTGCTTTCTAACCAGAAACTCATAACTGGTACTGGTGGCTGGCTGTTAATTCATTCACACATCACACAACTCCTCAAGGGCTGAACCATGTTTTATATACTATTGTTTCCCCAGGGCCTAGCATAGTCCTTGAAAGGGTAACAGAGTTGTTAATGGAGAGGTGAGCTGAGTTGTTAGGGAGGGTTGAGAGAATTGAGAGGGGCTGTTTTTTAGTTTTCTGGATCTGAATGTTGGTCAACCACTTGGTAGCTGTGTGACTTTGTGCAAGTTATTTAACCTGTCTATGCTCGTTTGCTAAACTGTACAGCGAGAATAATATTGATACTTTCTTATAAGGTCATGAGGAGTAAAGGTGAAGATACTTATAAAGGACTGAGAATAGTGCCGAGAACCTAGGAAATATTTCCAAAGCCAGGTTTGTTCTTCTCCAGGGTAGTGGTCGCCAGCCTTTTTGATTATCTACTCCATTGATTAAAAAAAAATTACTCAATTACTCAACTCCAGTATATATATTTAGACTTATTTATAACATATTCTTTCTATTGATCCACAACTTTGCCCATTAATGCTACGAAGTAAAATAGTACATGTTATTTAACCAGGTTTGTACTGTGTGCCCATAGAATATGGCAGAAGTAGTGGTATCACTTCTCAGATTAAAGAAGGGCTTCCGGGCCGAGCCTGTGGCGCACTTGGTAGAGTGCTGCGCTAGCAGCGCGGCGACGCTCCCGCCGCGGGTTCGGATCCTATATAGGACTGACCAGTGCACTCACTGGCTGAGTGCCGGTCACGAAAAAAACGACAAAAAAAAAAAAAAAAAAAAAAAGAAGGGCTTCCATTTTGGGTTCTCTCTCTCTCTTTCTGTCTCTTATTTAACTCTGAGGCTGCCATCTTGAGAGCAGCACAGTGGAGAGGCCCATGTGGTGAAGGGCTGAAGCCTTCTGCCATAGCCAGCTAAGCACTGATACCTGCCAGCAACCATGAGAGTGAGGCTGGACGTGGATTCTTCAGCTCCAAATGAGCCTTGAGATGACAGCTTGGCTGACGGTTGAATGCAGTCTTACAAGAGACCTTAAACCAGGACCACCCAGCTATGCCATTTCTGGGTTCCTGATCCTCAGAAATGAAGTTGTAAATGTTTGCTGTTTTAAGGTGTTTAAAAAATGCTGTGTGTTTGTGTGGTTTTTTTTTGTTTGTTTGTTTGTTTTGGCAGCTGGTCAGTGCAGGGATCAGAACCCATGACCATGGTGTTATAAGGCTGTGCTCTAACAAACTGAGCTCATCAACCAGCCCTGTGTTTGTGTATAGAGGACAAATGAATTACATGTGAATTTGCAAGTCCCAGGATTTTCAGATGTTTAAAAAAGATGGTGGTAGATTCTCATAATTTTTAGCAAATACATATTCCTGGTGGTTACTGGACTTATCTGAGTTGAGGCCTCAGTGTTTCCTGTGTCACCATTTGGCTAAAGCCACACTGTGAGGCTGCTGCATTGCCTGATTTTCAAACAAGATCAGAATCCAGCTCTCAGAGGCAGATAGGTATGACTAGGAAATGAGTTTGTTAAATGGCAGACAGGCACAGAACAATTTCACAACAGAGACATTGCTACAAAGAGAATCTGTGCAGCTGTAATTAAACAGAACCTATCGCCTGATGCATGGCAAACCAAATACCAACACCAGTCTCTGCAGCAGAGAATAAGGTTTATTTGCAAGGCAGCCAAGCAAGAAGATGGGAGAAAGAAATCTCACATCAGCCTTCCTGACAGCAGGAGAGAAGGAATACTTGTGGAGAAGTGGTTAGGGGTGGCGTGAGGCACGGGGTATTATGATTATTTAAAGGGTCTGAGGAAGTTCCTTGGTGATCTGTGTGGGCACAAGCACCTGCATGCCTCTTCATGGATTGTATGTTCAAAAATGGCAGCATTAGCGTGATCTGGAGGTGGAGTTCTTGGCCCTCTGATATCAAAAGGTCACCCATCAAACATCTGCACAGCCTCAGTACAGAGGTCTGCAGGATCAACCAGTTTAGCCTGGTTTGTGCTGGCCCAAGCTAACTCCAAAGGTCCTGCAAAACACTGTAAGCAAACAACTTGAGACTTCTCTGCCAAAGGTGTTAGAAAGAGTGAGAGGTTAATTATGGAAATTACTGAAAGAACAAGCACTTTAAACAGGAACACATTTTAAACTGAAAAGTCACCTGTTACACAAGGGCCACAGAGGCAGAATCAGCTGTGATGATCTCGTACAAATAAAAAAACTAGGAGGTGCTCAATTCAAACCAATTTAAATAGAACTGTAGGTATAACGGCCTTTTTCTTATCCTTGGGGAGCTGTTTGAGAGTCTACACAATTTTAGAAGATGAAACTGAAACACTATCCTTATTCAGACCTAATAGTTCTGAATGAAAATTTTAAATCACTTTTTGGAGTGGTAAATTATCTGTACATTTAAATATCAATGTTTAATATGTGATAATTTTAGGATCTGAAAGAGGTCTTCCTGCAGGCTTAGGAAGCATTTGTCCCAGCAACAGAGAAAGGTAAATAGTCCATTGTGGAAGGAGTAACTTTGCAAGGGAAATGGAGCAGAGTTTGTAGTTTATTCCACACAGATGGAATGCAAAACACTGTACATGCAGTACCTAAAATCAATGTGTGTGAAAGACACAATAGGTTGGCTTGAAGATGATTGAGAATAGGTCTTTCAGATCTACATGGAAAATTTCTACAGGCTAATAATTTGAGGAGCCAAATTTTTAGAACCTGAGAGGTTCTTCCTTTCCATTGAAATAAGTGCTTTAAAACACCTCCAGATTTTAAATGTGGAATTTCAATCAAATTCAGCTCTAATTTAGCAAAGACAATGACTCTGGGATACGATCTTTTCTGGCACTGTGATCTTTAATAATAGCTGGTCCCCCTTTTTTTCTCATAGGAAAATTAAACAGTAAATCTCATATTAAATTACTATTTAGTTTGTAAATGTTGGGCCTTGTAGTCTTTTTTTTTTTTTTAAAGATGACCGGTAAGGGGATCTTTTTTTTTTTTTTTTTTTTTTTGTCCTTTTCGTGACCGGCACTCGGCCAGTCCTATATAGGATCCGAACCCGTGGCGGGAGCGTCGCAGCGCTCCCAGTGCCGCACTCTACCAAGTGCGCCACGGGCTCGGCCCCGGTAAGGGGATCTTAACCCTTGACTTGGTGCTGTCAGCACCACGCTCAGCCAGTGAGCTAACCGGCCATCCCTATATAGGATCTGAATCCATGGCCTTGGTGTTAGCAGCACCACACTCTCCCGAGTGAGCCACAGGCCGGCACGGGCCTTGTAATTTTATCTAACATTTCATTATTGCATCTTCCCCAGTAGATAGATGTGCTGAAGAGGTGGTGGGTCACATTGTCATCTGTGTACTACATGTTTATGGCACAGGTTTCTCATCCACCAAAGGAGGCTTGTACCTCTGTCTGTGTGTCCAGATAGCATTTCTGCAGGTGAGGACTGTTAATACGCTAGAAAAGAATCATTTTGAATGTTCCAGTTTTTTAGCCTAAAACAGAGCATCTCTTTGCCACTGGAATCCCATTAATTCTCCAGCTCAGCCATACTGGCAACTCCTTTGTCTTTACTCAAGCATCCTAGTAAACAGAAGTGACAGAAGCTGCTATGTATTTGAACAAGGCTAATGCCACTCCATGAGCTCCACGAACATATCCTCCCCTCATCTTCAATCGCTTCCTCTATTGACTTTTTCTTTCATACAAATGTTTAAATCTATTTTATATTTAAAAATAAACAACTATAGGCATTCAAACTGGAAAGAAGTAAAATTGTCTCTTTGCAGATGACATGATCTAATATGTGGCAAACCCTAATGATTCCGCAGGGAAAAAAAAAACTGTCAGAAATAATAAATAAATCCAGCAAATGTCTTCATTTGGGCTGGTATAACAAAATACCTCAGACTGGGTGATTTATAAACAGCAAACATTTATTGCTCACAGTTCATGGAGGCTGGGAAGTCCAAAATTAAGAGGCCAGCAGATTTGGTGTCTGGTGAGGGCCCATACTTCATAGAGGACCCCTTCTATGTGTCCTCACATGGCACATAGAAAACAAGGAGCAAAAAAGGACCCTCAAGCCTTTTTTATGACGCTTCTTTTCACCCTCATGACTTAATCACTTCCCAAAAGGCCCCACCTCTTAATACTATCACACTGAGTATTAGGTTCCAATGTATCAATTTGGGGGGATGCCAACTGTAGTGGATTGGATTATGACCCCCCAAACTCCCTGAAGCTTGAATTGTGTACCCCAAATTTTATGTATTAGAAACTTAGCCCCCCTGTGACTGTTAAGAGGGTGGAAAATCCTATTACGGTAATTGAAAGGTGGATCCTTGAAGAGGGGATTGGATTGTAGGACTGTGCAGTAGTGAATGGATTAAAAATGGTGGTCAGAGGTGTGGTTCTGAGGGCTTTAAAAGAAGAAAGAGGAGAGTCTCTCTCTCTGCTCTCTCTGCTTCCACCATCTTTCAATGTGAGACCCCTGGGTCACTGTCACCACCACCAAATGGACTATGGACTTCCCAGCCTCAGAAACTGTAAGCAATAAATGTTATTTTTCTTTACAAATCACCCAGTTCCAAGTATTTTGTTATAAGCAACAGAAACAGAATAATATACCAACATTCAGACCATAGCAGCAAAGTTGCAGGATACAAAATTATGCAAAAATCAGTTACATTTTTATTTATTTTTCTGGCAGCCTGCCAGTGCAGGGATCCAAACCCTTAACCTTGCAGTTGAGTTTTTAAACACCTACAATGAACAATCAAACAGGAAATTAAGAAAACAATGAGCAGAAAAAAGAATAAAATTTTTCAAAATAAACTTAACCAAGGAGGTAAGAGACTTATACACCGAAAACTACAAAATATTGCTAAAAGCAATTAAAGAAGACATAAATAAGTGGAAAGACATCCTGTGTTCATGGATTGGAAGAAATTATATTGTTAAGATGTCAATACTACCCAAATCAATCAACCTACAGATTCAGTGCAATTTCTATCAAAATCTCTGATGGTATTCTTTACGAAAACTGAAAAATCTATCCTAAAATTCATAAAACTATGGTAATCAAAACAATGTGGTAGTACATAAAGGCAGACACATGATGTGACCAAGGGAATAGAATAGAGAACCCAGAAGTAAACCTTTGCATATATGGTCAAATGGTTTTTTTTGTTTTTTGTTTTTTGTTTTAAGATGACCAGTAAGGGGATCTCAGCCCTTGGCTTGGTGTTGTCAGCACTACGCTCAGCCAGTGAGCAAACCGGCCATCCCTATATAGGATCCGAACCCATGGCCTTGGTGTTATCAGCACCACACTCTCCTGAGTGAGCCATGGGCCGGCCCCAAATGGTTGTTTTTCTTTGTTTGTTTGTTTGGGGCAGCTGGCCAGTATGGAGATCTGAACCCTTGACCTTGATATTATCAACACTGCACTCTAAAAAACAACATACACACACACAAAAGACTGGCCGGTTAGCTCAGTTGGTTAGAGCATCAGATTTGGCAAGTATTTCCCAATGTAACAGCAAAAGCACTGGCAACAAAAGTAAAAATAGACAAATTGAACAGCATCAAAATAAAAAACTGAAGTGCATAAAAGGATACAACCTACAAAATGGGAGTAAATATTTGCAAATCATATATCTGATAAGGGACTAATATCTAGAATATGTAAAGAACTCTTACAATTCAACAACAAAAAATCAAATAACATGATTTTAAACGGGGCAAAGAACTCGATTAGGCATTTCTCCAATAAATACAAATGATATATAAATAGCTAACAAGCATATGAAAAGATGTTCCATATAACTAATCATTAAGGAAAATGCAAATCAAAACCATAATGAGATATCACCTCTCTCCATTAGGTGGCTACTATCAAAAATACAGAAAATACCAAGTGTGGGTGAAAAAGTGGAGAAAGTGGACCCCTTGTGCTGTGCTGGTGGGAATGTAGGATGGTGCATCCACCACTCTAACAGGATGCTTTCTGGTTCTCCAGTTGCCACAGTCTCAATCTCTGTTACAGCCTGCAGCATGTGACACAGATGACCTGTCCCCTTGGCTACCCAGTTTTTCCTTTTTCTAAGCCACTGCCCTTTGGTCACTTTTGCAAACTTATTCTTTACTTTCCTTCAATGTGGCTCTTCCTTGAGGACCCCATCCCAGGCCCTTGCCTTTTTGTTTCTTTCTTGTCTCGTCCCCTACCTCCTTCCTAAGTGAGCTCAGCCTCTTTAGTAGCGTCTGGGAAGGAAAACTTTTCCTCTACCCTCTTATGTTCAATTATTGGGCCTTGAATTAAACTGATAAAAGACTGATCACCGAGAGAAAAGACAGATTTTTATTCCTATATGTATTGGAGTTCACAGAAAAATGTGACTCGAGATGATTAGAATTTGGGGCTTATATACCATCTTAACAGGGGAAGGGTAGGGGATGATGGGTACTTAAGGGAAAACAATGATTTTTAGGAAAGATAAGTGGATCCTTAGGAGAATAGATGGGAGATATGATAGTTTTGTGACAGTGCTTGTTTAGGTGGGGTGTGACTCCCCCTCTCTGCTCCAGGAAAGGGGATTTATGACATATGACTTCTTTTGGTTAAAATGGTAAACTGCTCCCAGTACAGGCCAGCTGCCAAAAAAATAAAATAAAATGGCAAGTTTCATTTGTATTTTTTAGCACAATAAAAAGAGTGAAAAGAAAAAAAGGAAACACAGATCCTAATCAAAAGTCCACCTCCAGAAGGCACTGAAGACATCTCACTTAATCTGCACTAGAGGATTCATTCATTAGCATAAAGGATGTTAAAGATCATTTTCTTTTTCTTTTTGGTCGCTGGCCAATGTGGGGATCCAAACCCTTGACCTTTGTGTTATAACACCTTGGTCTAACTAACTGAGTTGACCAGCCCCCCAAATCATTTCCAATCAGTAAATGAGGTGATCGGGACCAGTGGCTGCTAGAAAGTTACACAGGCACTTCCCCTCTTGTTCGAATGGGTGTAAGGATCAGGTGAACCCAGCAGCCTAACAACTTCAGAGTGGATCCTTAGTCTCCTGGAAATCTAGTGGTGTGTCCCCTCTAGCCACCACACACACTCACACTTAATGGAGGATCCCTCTAGGGAAAGCTTGCTGACACCCTGCGTTTGGACCTTGTCAGATTTGCCATGGATTGAGACTTTCAGAGAGGGAGGAATTCACCCTGCTTGCTCACACAACAGGACGTACAAGCCCTGCTGTGCCTGCTTGCTCCTGAATGTTTGTGCCTGCTCTAGAACTCTGGTGAGGCTTGCCAGAGTGAGCTGGTATTGCTCATGGCTGCCTCTAATCCTGGGAGGCTGCTGAATTTCTCTAGTCATCTTCCTACAATGCTGGTCATGTCATGTCAATTTCTCATTCAAAATTCTTCAGTGCCCCTCACCATTACTTTCAGCGTAAACCTCACCTCCCAGCCTGGCACACAGGCCTATTTCAGGATCTACACTTGCCTTCCCTTCCCTTCCCCACCTTCACTCTCTGCCCCATCATTCTGAACTCTGACCCCAACACGGCGGCCTTTGAACCTGCCAGCGTCTTTCCCACCTCCATACTGTTACCGACAGACCAGGCTCGGCTGCTCTCTCTCACCAAACAAATGACTTGAAAGTCCAAAAGTTGGTGCAAGGATTGGAAGGTTTATTCAGATTACTGGTACTCAGCTAAATGTGTAACCAAGCAAACAAAGAGAAAAGAGCAGTAGGGTCCAGTTTATCCCAGTCCCAATCAGCGGGGCCAACCTATTCCACTGACACAGTAATTGATAAAAGCAGTTCTCCCCACTGCTGTTGGCACAAAGAAGAAAAGTACCGACTCGAGTTAAATCACAGAAACAAAGCATAGCCAGGAGTGCACCTATATAGAACAGCAGGAGAGGGAGCCCTCCAGGGTGCACCTACCTATTAGCAGATACGGTCCAACCAAACAGCAGGAGGGCTCAGAAAATCAGAGAAAGGTAGAGAATTTTAGTGGCTTCCAGACTTCCAGTCACTGCGTGGCATGGAAACAAATCCCCACCACGCTCATGAATCTTCCATCAGGGGGAACGTGCTCAAGCAAAGTCTTCACGGTGTAGCACTGGCCTTCCCACCTCGCTAGTCACCTGTCAGGGCAAGCTGCTGCTGGCCAGAGGGAGTAGCTTCTCACAAGTTGAGTTTAAGCTGTAGTTGTCTGGCAGTTACTTTAAAGAGGAAGAAAATAGGAAGAAAGGAGAGTAAAAGAGGATAAAGCATTGCCTTGTGAGAATTTAGGCCAGGGACTCCAGGAGAGACTTACCAGCAGCACAGACATCGGAGCAAAATAGTCCCAGTGGCCACTTGCCTCTTGCAGCTGGAGTCCTCTCTGGTGCCCAAAGCTTTTCAATTGTCGCCAGTGACTGAATTAGTCTCTTGGGTTCCAAAGTCATAGAAATGAACAATGCACCCAGCAGTAAAGCAAGTAACGCTTTATTAAAAGAGGAGATAGAGTCAGGCGTAAGGGGGGTAGCTACAGTAGAGCTAGCCCCCCAGGGGAGCTGTTCAGGGTCTTTTATAGGGAAAAGAGTTAAGGGGTACAGGCCAGCGTCACTGGAGGTGGTCCATTCTGTTCTTCCTGAGTTGGGTCAAGGGTGCATGCTCGCTTAGGGCTTTGGTCCTTGCACAGTGGTGTTCATCATCATCACCCCAGGAGGGTCATTGTAGGGTCATCTTGAAGCTTTGTGCACATGCAGGAATTCCTAAAGGGGTCTTAAGGTTAATCTGTAACTTAATTTTTACAATTGCGGTAAACAAACCTTGGGGAGGGGTTTTGCAACTCAGTAAATACCTGTTTCCTCTCATCTCAGTCTATTTTATCAGAACCTCCCTTGGGGTAATGATTTGCCCTGAGGGGTCTCATGACTGAGGTGTGGAAAAGTAACAAAGTGTCCTCTGCAGGGTACACGGAATCAGTTTGGTTCACAGGCCCAGCCTTACTCTGTTTCAATACCTCTGCACATGCCCTTTGTTCTGCCTAAAGAGCTCTTCCTCCCCCTACACCCTGCTTTTGCTTCAGGGAACACAGCTGAAGATAGCTAGCATCTGTGCCTGGAGTTTTACCTTTTTCACGGTACTTTCAGCAGCAATAACAGCATCCAGTTTGCATAGAAAGAAGGACGAAGTAGACACAGTATAGAGAAACAGATGGCTACTCAGAAAGAGAGAGAAAGAGAGACCCAGGGGGCAGTCGCCTTTGTGCTGGTCCAGCTCTCCTGGCTCCTTTTCCTCCTCAGAAGAATCTAAGTATCTATCCATGGGTTCTGGGAGCTAGTTTGAAAGCTCTTTTTTGCCAGCTGAGTCTTGACCGGGCTATAGGTCTGTGGAATTATCCCTTTCCTGGTGGGGAGGGCAGCTGGGCGTGTGGGGCAGGAAGAGGTGGGGGGGAGGGGAAAGGGGGATGTGACCGCTCCCTGTGCCCTCCCAAGGGCTGGCCTCCTGGCGCAACCTGATCCCTTGGCCCTTGGAAGAACTGGTTTAGCAATCTGGCATCTTAAAGTCAAATTAGGTAATTTATTTGACTTTCAATTCCATTCAATTGATCATCATGAAAGGATTTTAAAAGCTGAAAGGAATTGTTAATAATTTCTCCAAGGGGCGTATATCTAACTTTAAAAGAAAAGAAAAAAGTTCACTTAAAATAGCCACAGAAACCATAAGCATTGTTTACCAGGCATGTGTTAAGCTGAAACAACTCACAAAAGCTATTGTTAATATGGCATCTCCTTGGGTAAATTATAGAGAAGCATTTTGTTTTAGATTCTTCATTTGCTTATGCTCCAGCCTGAGGCTCTTCTTAGGAATCTAGGTAAAACCTGAAATATGAGTAAGCTACACTTTGGGCTTTTAATTTAATAACAGCAAGAAAGACCCAAAATAGGATCTTGAAGTCAATACTTTACATTCTTACAGAGCTTGTATATTTGTAGCTAATTTCCAAAGTGAGAAACCAAGGACTTTTTGCTACACAGCTGCACATGAGAACAGGAGGTGCCTTTATCACATGAACATCTCCCAGGTGTGCTGAGTCGCGGCATCTTCACCTGATCTTCCAGAAACACTACCCCTGGCTTGCAAGCGGATTTGCTGACACAGAGAGGCGCTGAGCAGAAGCAAAGACTGAGGCTCCAGCCAACAATTAATCAGATTGTCGGGACTAGCTGGGCTCCTCAGGAAGGGAGGGTGGAGTGGGCACCACGGCAGGATGCAGGGAATGAGCAAAAAATAAAGCTGAAGTCTGTCTCGATTACACCAGAAGGCAAGCACCTCATCTGCCTGCGCCTGCAGGCTCTTAGGACCAATCCTGCTGTGTAGCTATTCTTAGTCACGGTTTTTCCCCAGCCCAACCTGGAGTGCAAGTTAAAAGACTCTTCTGCCCACCTACAATAAAGGGCCATCTCTTCCCCGTTTATTTCTTGACTTTTATCTTATGTTCTGCAATCTCTGTGAGTGTTGTGTTCTGGACATAATAAAATATGGCTAATTAATTCAAGCAACAGCTTGTGGTGGGTTCACAAAGCATTATCGTGATTAATAAGAGGGCGAGCAGAGGGTAAAAGGAGGTTGAAAGTGGCATTCCTCGCTTCAGAAAATCCTAACTTCTTTTTTAAACAATTATTTTAGCTCTGCGTTTTTAAAAAGCTTTTTGAATTCAAACTGGGTAAAACTTCATTCTTTTCAGATGTATGTAATAACTGGGTCTCATATCTAACACTCACTATGGTTTCAATGCTTATAAATTCTCCTTTGAAATCAGAGTAATTCCCTGGTCATCTAGTGGTTAGAATTTTTTTTTTTTAAATCAGTATAATTTCTAAATCAAAATGTTCTGAAACCAGCAAGAGTGTTTATTCTTAGATAAATTAACTATGGCTTTGACAACCTTGTTCGTGCTCTCATTTGTGGAAGGGATTCTCTTGTCATCAGTAATACTGGCTGGGTTGTGTTATAAATACAGCCATGAGAATTAGTGAGGTGTTCCCAGATCCTCCTTGTCAGGTTGGGGATGTCTTATATGATTACTGTAGTTGAAGGGGAAAGAGAGGAGCTGAGATGTCAGAGAGGAGCTCCTGAGTCCCAGGGCTGGATGGGATGTACAATGAGTGTAGACTTTGTCGGGGGAGATAAGGGGGTGTCACACTGTGGCCAAGGACACAGCCTTTACTGTCAGACAGACCCCGCTCTACTATGTGACCTTGGATGAATTGCTCGGTGTCTCTAAGTCTTCATTTTCTGTTTTCTCATGTGTGCGGTGGGGACATAAAAGCCAATTTACACAAGATTGTTAAAAGGATTCCCTGAAATAACAGATGTAAGACATTAAGCCCACTAGATAAACATTAGCTATTGTTATTGTCTTAGTCCTGGCTCCACCACTTGTGACTGTGGAAGGTTGGGCAACTGGCTGAAACCTGGTTCCTCATTTGGAAAATGGGGCTGTTAGCATGCACTTCGTAGGATCACTGTGCAAGTGAACAGGCACAGCGGTGTGTGTGTGGGGAATGCCTGACGTGGAGCACGTGGCCCACCAGTCTCAGTGCATCCTTCCCACCCCTACTCCCTCCGGGATCAGAATTAGAAGGAAATAGGCCTACTAATTTTTTACATTTATCTCATGAAGGTGGCCTTTGTATTTGGAGCCCCATAGAAGGACTGGTCATAAAATAATGTAAAACACCATTTTCACATTCCCTTCTAATGTGTTTGGGTCACACTTAAGAGGTTAGGGTATCATTCATTCATTCCTCAAACTAACAATCTGTTCCCAGGCACTGTGTTAAATATAGGAAATACAGAAATAAGCAACAGGATTATTAAACAGAGAGATGGAGATGGGGCTGAGATACACGGGGATTGTGAGGAGGGGCCAATCATACAGATGGGGGGATGATAAGTCCCCGAAGGTGGGCCTGAGCAGGTAACAGGCTGAATCCAAAATGATGATGGGGTAAAGGGTGAAGCATTGACTAGCCACATGGACATCAGGGAGAACAAGGAAAGGTGTGGAGTATACTACCATTTATAAAGCAAAGGTGTTTCACAGGGCCTAGTTTCCAAAGCCCTGTAGTTTCAGGTATAACCTAACTTTTAAAAATTACATATAGAAATGTTAACCTTGCAAAAGACAGGAAACTTTCCCCAGGTTAAAGTCTCTGTTGTGGATATAGAATTGTAACACAGCGAGGTTGCTGGCTGAAAGGACAGATGCCCTTGGTGCAGGTTAATCTTACTTGATTGTTATGTAAACATACTAAGGAAATTGCTGTAGGGAAAGAAAATGCTTGCTAAGAACAAGCTTTTGTTGGTGGATCGACTTAACCTTTTACAGATTGCATTATGGAATGTCACTTCGTTATTTCACTGATGTTACCAGCCTCTACTGTTAAAGTATACTTAGTCATAACTACACCTATGTTGCTTTTCTGTAACTTTCTGTCCTGGAGAATAAATGTTGAGAAAGAATCCCAGTTCAGTGTTAATTTCCCAAAGGAGGAATGCCTCTCTCTTGAGGGTTCTGGGAAGTTAACCCCTTCGGAGTGTCTCACTGCTCAGAGGAAATGGGCTTTGAGTAATACTTTGTGTTTCCATCACCCAGGGGAGAGAGGTGGGAAATCCGTGTGAGGACAAAGAGAGTGCAACAGAAAGGAAAGCACTACAGAGTGACAGGCATGTGCAAAGGCATGAGGGAGTGAGAGAGAGCTTGGTGCATCTGGGCAACCGTGTGCAGTTCAGCAAGACAGGAACACATAGTATGTGTGCAGGGATGTTTGGGGGTGATGGAGTTTGGATGTGTTGTCCCCTCCAAAACTCATGTGGAAATTTGATCTCCAGTGTGGCAGTGTTGGAAACTGGAAATTGAGTCATGGGGGCAGATCCCTCATGAATGGATTAATGCTCTCCCTTGGGGCGGGGGGATTAATGAGTGAGTTCTCGCTCTATTAGTTCCCGCAAGAGCTTGTTGCTTAAAAAGACTCTGGCACCTTCTCTCTCTCTCTTGCTTCCTCTCTCTTGTTTCCTCTTTTGCCATGTGATCTGCTTGTACCCACCAGCTGCTTGCCATTTTTTTCTGCCATGAGTAGAAACAGCGTTGTGTCCATGCCCTTGGACTTTGTGGAAGGTGGGACTTAAGAGTTGTGAACCAGAGCATTTGACAGAAGAAATTTCTAAGCAGCAAATCATTAAGGATGCTGCATGGCCACTTCTAACAGCCTACTCTGAGTTATGGCAGCAAACGCATGACATAAAGCCAGAATTTAAAAGAGAAGCAGAGCATACAGATTTGGAAAATTTGCAGCCTGGCCATGCTGTAAAGAAATGGAGAGCCGGAGAACAATGCAAGTGAAGCAGATAAACTGGTTGCTAAAGACATTATCTTGGTGGTGAGGCAGCCAAATGCTAACAGTGGAGAAAATGAGAGGAAAGCCCTGCAGGCATTTGAGAAAACTGGAAGGATTCCCCTCCTATCACAGACCCTGAGGCCTAGAAGGACTGAGTTATCCTGGAGGACAGACCTGGGGTGCAGCTGCCCTTGGGAACCTGCTCCCTGCATCCCAGCTGTTCCGGCTAGAGCGGCCCCAAGTGTGGTTTGTGCAGCAGCCCTAGAGAGTAGAGGCCCGAAACCTTGGTGGCGTCCATGTTGTGTTAAGTCTGCAGGCTGGCAGGATGTGAGAGCAGTGGAGGTGTGGCAGCCTCCACCCAGATTCCAGAGGATATATGGAAAAGCCTGGGGACCCAAGCAGAGACCTGCCACAGGGGCAGAGCCACCACAGAGGCCATCTACTAGAGCAATGCCGAGCAGGAAAGTGGGGTTGGAACCCCCACAGGGAGCTCCCACCAGGGAAATGTCTAGTAGAGCCAAAGCAGCGGGACCACCATGGAGACCCCAGACTTATGGAGCTATCAGAGTGGAACACCAGCCTGGAAAAGCCACAGGCACCAGCGCAGCCCACTGGGCTACACCTGGCAGAGCTATAGGAATGAGGCTGCCTGATGCATTGGGGGCCCAGTTACCCAATTGTGCCCAGGATGCAGGACTTGGAGTCGAAGAACATTACTTTGGAGCTTTAAGACATAATGTCTGCCCTGCTGGGTTTTGGACTTGTTTGGGGCCTGTTTTTCCTTTCTTCTAGCCTATTCCTCCCATTTGGAATGGGAATGTGTACCTAATGTCTGTTCCACCATTGTGTCTTGGCAGTAGATAAATTTGGTTTTGTTTTCACAGGTTCACAGCTAGAAGGACTTTTGCTTTTGGTCTCAGATGAGACTTTGGAATTTGGACTTTTAAGTTGGTGCTAGAGCAAGCTAAGACTTTTGGGACTGCTGGGATAGAATGATTGTATTTTGTATGTGAGAGTGACATGAGTTTTGGGGGACCACGGGTGGAATGATGGAGTTTGGATGTGTTGTCCCCTCCAAAACTCATGTGGAAATTTGATCTCCAATGTGGCAGTGTTGCAAACTGATTGAGTCATGGGGGCAGATCCCTCATGAATGGATTAATGCTCTCCCTTGGGGCGGGGGGATTAATGAGTGAGTTCTCGCTCTATTAGTTCCCGCGAGAGCTCGTTGCTTAAAAAGACCCTGGCACCTTCTCTCTCTCTGTTTCCTCTCTCACCATGTGATCTGCTTGTACCCGCCAGCTGCCTGCCACTTTCTGCCATGAGTAGAAGCAGCCTGAGGCCTGTGCCAGATGCAGCTGTCCCAGAATCATAAGCCAAATAAATCTCTTTTCCTTATAAATTACCCAGTCTCAGGTATTTTCTGTTATAGCAACACAAAATTGACTAAAACAGGGCGTGAGGGTTGAATATGTTTTTTTTTTTAATGACTGGTAAGGGGATCTTAACACTTGACTTGGTGTTGTCAGCACCACGCTCTCCCAAGTGAGCTAACTGGCCATCCCTATATAGGGATCCAAACCCGTGGCCTTAGCGTTATCAGCACCGCACTCTCCTGAGTAAGCCAGGGGTGGGCAGGCCCTTGAATATGGTATTTTAAGGGTAGACCCCAGAGGCAAACTGGAGTCAGACACTAACAGATCTTATAAGGAGTTGAGACATTTTCAGATGTCCTTTAGGGATTCATTGAAGGGTTTCTGTTCTTTGTTTTGTTTTGTATCTGTATGATTTATTAATGCATATATTCTATTAAATTTAGAGACAAGGGACTGAACAGTTAGCTCAGTTGGTTAGAGTGCCGCCTTGTTACACCAAGGTCAAGGGTTGGGATCCCCATATTGGCCAGCCACCAAAAAAAAAAAAAGAAAGAAAGAATGAATGAAAAACACACACACAAAGAAACAAAAACAAATTTAGAAACATAGGAATTTTACTATATTTATTTAATTTTATTTTGTAATTATATCTAAAATTGACCTTTTTCATGGTGTATAGGGGTATGAATTTTAGCACATGTACAGTTTCATGTAACTACCACTGTCGTCGGGATACAATCCCCCCAAATCCCTTCTGCTACCCCTTTGTACTCATACCCTTCCCCCACTCCAGCCACTGGTAACTACTGATCTGTTCTCTGTCACTATAGTTTCATGTTTTTCAAAATGTCGTATGAATGAAATAACAGAGCATGAAAATGTGAGACTGGCTTTTACACAGCCCAACGCTTTCGAGATTAATCCAGGCTGTGGCGCACATCAGTACTTCGTTCCTGGTTATTGGTAGTGCTCCGCCCTGTGGACGTAACACTGTTTATCCATTCCCCCTCAGAAGGACACTTCACTCAAGGGTTTTTTAGCTATTGAGAGAAATGGGAGGAATGTCGTTCTGAGGAGAGGGAGACCAGCTGGACATTTGTTTCAGGAAACTAAGACAGTGGCAATAAGTCCAGAATAAGAGGAGACTGACAGGTAGAGAGATTTCAAGGAGATAGAATGGACAGGACACGAATGACTAATTGGATATGGGGCTGGAGAAAGAAAGAAGAGTCTAGAATGAAGCTCAGGTTTCTGGTTTGGAAGGCAAGGTGGGCTTACAAAATAGGGAATTCAAGAAGAACACGATGCAAATTCTATCAGAGGCCCAGCTTTGACGTTGCTGTGAAAGCCCTTCACGGAAGGATGAAAGGCACCTGGCACATGGCCGAGGCTCAATAAAAGACAGATAATTAGGAGCCTACTGTGTTCCAGGCATTGGGCTAGCTTTATAGGTACAAAGATTAAAAAGACAGTCACTGGGCCGGCCCGTGGCTCACTCGGGAGAGTGCGGTGCTGATAACACCAAGGCCCCGGGTTCGGATCCCATATACGGATGGCCGGTTCGCTCACTGGCTGAGCGTGGTGCTGCCAACACCAAGTCAAGGGTTAAGATCCCCTTACCGGTCATCTTTTAAAAAAAAAAAAAAAAAAAGACAGTCACTGGCCCTGAAGAATCAGATCTGTGAGCAGATAACTTATTTTTTTTTGTCTTTTTTGTGACAGGCACTCAGCCAGTGAGTGCACCGGCCAGTCCTATATAGGATCCGAACCTGCGGTGGGAGCATCGCTGTGCTACCAGCGCCGCACTCTCCCGAGTGCGCCAGGGGCTCGGCCCAATGAGCAGATAACTTTAACATAATTTTGAGAAGGATTAACTAGAGGTATGCACTGGGTGTTTTCAAAGTACATGGGAAGGACCCTTAGCTCAGCCTGGGCTATCAGGGATGGCTTCTTGGAGGAGCTAAGCCTGACTTAAGACTTGATAAAAAATCTTCCCTTTGAGGAAAACACTGTGCTCCAGATAGAACCACTTACTTACAATGCAAATATTAACCAGGGTGGATAACAGTTGAACTCTTTTGGCATCAGTAGCATTGTAATCTGCATGAGATAAACAGAAAGCTAAGAATGAGGCTGGAAAAATTTGAGTGGAGGATGAGATGGAAACCCACAACAGGGGAATAAGGATTGCTGAGTAGTCTAATCTGGAAAAGTTGACTAAGCAACTTGAATCACCTGGGAGTCATTAAAAATTCAGATAACTGAGCCTCACTATTGGGAAAATGGAATAGTTTGGTCAGGGCCCTCACCTTGGGTCCAGTTGGGTGTGGTTCAGCAGCCTTTGTAAGCAAATTGTGTGTGTGTGTATGTGGAGTTAGTGTGCATGTGTGCCAGTGTATCTTTTTAGTTTTGTTGCTATTCTTGTGTTCTTCTGCAGAGACGGAGTGAGAGAGAGAGAGAGAGAGAGGAGTTTGGTGAAGCAGGCGGTGGGCATCAGCCTTGGGCGTCCACCCCGCTCAGCCATGCTTTCCAACCTATTGCTCCAAGGACCTTTTTGACCGGTTACCTAGCTCATAGACCTGCGTGTGGAGGGTCTAGTGACCCAGCCTGGCATATGAAGGGTTTGTGACCCAGTCTGTGAATGGGCTTGAGGGATCTGTGAGCTCCAGACCCAGCCCTAGCTTGACAATTGGCTCAGTCAGTGCAGGACTACCAGCAGGTAAAAGAGCCCTACAACTGGCGTGGTTGCCTAGCTAGACAATTGGCATCACAAACAGGATTAATAGCTAGACAACTGGTGATGTCTACAGGATTTCTGACATCAGCCTTAGCCGTAGCTTAGCCGTGCACAAATTGGCATATTCGGCAGGATTACGCCACATTGGTGTAGTCTGAGACAGGATTCTGAGCAGGTACACGAGCCGAAAGCCCTTGGAAGAAGGAGGAAATGTGGCTATCCTTGAGCATGTGGTGCCCGGTGGCCACTTTTCTGCTGACCGGAGTGTGGCTGCTGATCACAATGCTGCAAACTGATCGAGATTTGCGGCAGAAAGCAGAGTTGTTGGAAGCAGGGATGATTATTTTGGAGGATGGCGTGCAGCGACTGGCCACTCCTGCCCCTCATACCAGGGAAGACGACCAACCCAGTAGTGAGTTGGGGAGACCGTGCGTCTCCAGGCACAACCTGTTGTGCGTGAGAAATTGAGACAGTAAAGCAGCAGAAACAGGGAGAGTCCCTGGTTGCTACAGCTATGGGACCTAGGAATGGATGGTGTAATGTGCTTTAGAGACTATGTAGTAAATGCATGTTGCATTTGTCTGAAGGCAAATGGCTTGGAGGGTGCCTCTTTAAAAAGTGCCACATGCAGATGCGCAGATGATCTGAAGATGGGTGCCACTGCAGAATTTCAAGTATGTTTTCACCTGGTGAAAAGGTGGAAAAGTTAGTCTCCATTACTATGTGCCTGTCTCTGAGGCAGCGGCTGCAAACAAGCCACGGATGTGCACAGGGACGAGCCAGCCACTCCTTGATGGATTGGGAAAATGCAGCTGTTTGAACTGTGGGTGAATGCTGGCTGCAAAAAACTGCCTGAGACTGAGTGAAGAGCCGGTGTAAACCGAGATGATTGAAGTAATTCAAAAGCCAAAATGTAAAAGCAGACAGCAGGAGAAAAATGCAAGGGTGAAGCAGATAAACTGTTTGCTAAAGACATTATCTTAGAGGTAAGGCAGCCAGATGCTAAGAGACAAGGCAATGGGAAAAATGTCCTGAAGGCATTTGAGAAATCTGGAAGGGTGCCACACCCATCACAGGCCCTGAGGGCGTTCGAGAAGTTTAGGGTAGCGCCCCTCCCATCCGAGGAGGACTGAGTTGTCCTGGAGGGCAGACCTGAGGTGTCATTGCCGTAGGCAGGCTGCTCCCTGCGTCCCAGCCACTCTGGCTGGAGCAATCCTGCCTCATCACCTCTGAAGACAAAAAGCCAAAAACCTTGGTGACGTTCACGTTGTGTTAAGTTTGCAGGCCAGCAATATGCGAGAGCAGTGGAGGTGTGGCAGCCTCCACCTAGATTTTGGAGGCTGCCACACCTCCAAATCTATGCTATTCTATAAGATGTATGAAAAAGCCAGGGGAGTCAGGCAGAGACCTGCTGCAGGGGTGGATCTGCTGCGGAGGTTATCTACAGAGCAGTGTGGAGCAGAAAAGTGGGGTCAGAGCCCCCACAAAAATTCCCCACAGAGGAAATGTCTAGTGGAGCCAGGATGGCGGGACTGCTGCCAGGAGCCCAGAATCATGGGGCTGCTGGCAATGGGCAGCGCCAGCCTGGAAAAGCTGCAGGCACCAGGCAGCTCGATGGTCTGCACTTGGCACAGCTGTAGGAGTGAGGCTGCCCAATGCTTTAGGGGTCCAGGTGCCCCAGTGTGCTTAACATTTGCCCTGTTTGGGTTTTGGATTTGTTTGGGACTGTTTTTCCTTTCTATTCCTCTTTTCTGGAATGGGAACGTGTACCCAGTGTCTGTCCCACTGTATCTTGGAAGTAGATAAACTTGTTTTTGACTCTTTACAGGTTCACAGGTGGGAGGCCTTTTGCCTTTGGTCTCAGATGAGACTCTGGACTTTGGGCTTTTCAGTTGGTGCTGCAACAAGCTAAAGACTTTTGGGACTGAGATGGAATGTGTAGTATGTAAATGTAAGGGTCTTTTATCCTCGTTAAGGGAACACCGTGGAAGGTTCTGAACACGTACATTGTACAGCAAGGACCCTGAAGGAGTGGATTGTTGGGGAAATAGAACACTTTGGTCAGGGCCCTCATATCGGGTCTGGTTGGGTGTGGTTCAGCACATCCTTTGTAAGCAAAGTGTGTGTGTATGTGTGTGTGTGTGTGTGTGTGTGTGTGTGTGTGTGTGTGTGTGTGTGTGTGTGTGGTTAGTGTGCTTGTGTTTCTGTATATCTTTTTAGTTTTGTTGATATTCTTACGTTCTTCTGCAGAGAGAGAGGGAGACAGAGAGGGAGAGAGAGAGAGAGGCGTTTGATGAAGCAGGCGGGCGGGCGTCAGCCTCAAGTGTCCACCCTGCTCAGCCATGCTTTCCAACCTATGGCTCCAAGGACCTTTTTGGCTGGTTATGTAGCTCATAGACCTGCATGTGGGGGGGTCTGGTGACCCAGCCTGGCATGTGAAGGATTTGTGACCTGGTCTGTGAATGGGCTTGAGGGGTCTGGGAGCTCCAGACCCAGCCCTAGCTCAACAATTGGCCCAGTCGGTGCAGGATTACCAGCAGGTAAAAGATCCCAACAACTGGCGTGGTCGCCTAACTAGACAACTGGCGATGTTGACAGGATTTCCATCATCAGCCTTAGCCATGTGTAGCCATGGCTCCACACTCACCATAGACCAAAATCATAGACTCTTGGGTGTGAGGTATTAAATAAAAGAAAATGAAAAAATAAAAGAAATAAATAAAAGAAAAAGAAAAGAAAAAAACCTAGAAAACAACTCCCAAGATGATTCCGATGTGAAGTCAAGGTAAGACCCCAGAGTGTCGGCGTGGTGTGCAGTAGAGCCTGGGGATACTGAAAGTCACCGACCTTGATTTTTGCCACAGATTTAGTAGAGCGTAAATTCTCATCCTCACAAATGCCAGCCATTGGTCATGAGGGAGACTGTGCATGGAAATGACAGTCCAGCTCATCCTTGTTCCTGAAAATCAATTGGATTAGTTAGCTCGGGCTGCCATAACAAAATACTGCAGACTGGGTGGCTTAACAACAGACATTTCTTTCTCATAGTTCTGGAGGGACGTTCAAGACCAAGCTGCCAGCCTACTTGGTTCCTGGTGAGGGTTCTTTTCCTTTCCTGCAGATGCCTCCTTCCTTCTGTGTCCTCACATGGCAGAGAGAGAGGAAGGAAGCTCTCTGATGTCTATTCTTATAAGGGCACTAACCCCATAAAGAGGGCCCTACTTTCATGACTTCATCTAAACCTAGTTAGCTCCCAAATGCTCATCTCCAAATGCATCACATTGAGGGTTAGGAATTTTAGAAATACTGATTTTGGGAGGACACAATACAGTCCATAGCACCAACTCCAAAAGCAGGCACCACTAACTAAGGGTTGGTTGTACTTTATAGCCACATGCAGTGAAAAAGCATAAATTAAATGCATGAGTTTCATAAAATAGCAAAGATAGCTATATTTTGTTGATTTCTGAGTATGTTCTAATTTTGTATATACATAAAAATGCCTCATCTTTCTAACAACTCTGGAGGTAATTGTGAAATAGGCCCATTGTCTTGTTCAAGGTTATTCCTCTCCCAGTGGCTGAGCCGTCAGATTCCAAACCTTTTTCTTTCCATTATGTAGATAAATGGCCCTGAAAGATCTATAATGAGGATGAGAGTGACCAGTCAGAAAAATGGCAAGGGAACGGATAAGAAAAAAAAAAAAAGAAAGAAAGAAAGACAATTAAGTGCATAATAAATCAGGTAGGGGAGATAATGAAAAATAAACAAAGGAAGAATGAATGAATAGAATTTAGGATGAGCATCTACTAGCAAAAGACACTGAAAAGTCTGAAGGAATCATTTATGAAAAATAATGAAATAAGCCCAGCATTTTCTGGTCTGTGTTTTATGTGTGTACAAGGCTCATGTTTATAGTTAGTTATTCCTGAACACTCCTTAATCCACTCCACTCTCCAGAGTTTTTTGACCTTGGGAAAATAGCTTAAAGAGACTGTTTCTGTCATCTCCAGCGGTCCCAGTTGTCCATCAAACCCAGCATTTGTTTCTCTTGCAACCTCAGTGTCCCTGAGTGCAACTGCAACCCTTTCTCAAATTGTCTCAGAGGCTGGAGGCTGACAACTGAATCCAGTTTTCAGAGACAAACACCTTGACCTTTATGGCACACTGACCTACAAAATACATCAATTCATACACACAGGAAGAGATGGACAAAAAGCAGCACAGAGCGGGCTGGTTAGCTCACTTGGGAGAATGTGGTGCTAGTAACATCAAGGCCACAGGTTTGGATCCCTGTACTGGCCAGCCACCAAGAAAATAATTTTAAAAAAAAGAAAGAGCAGCACAAAAGCGGGCAAAGGATTATCAAAGGAGGAATAAAGGGACTGAGAACAGAGTAGGCTGAGAAAAGAAATCTGAATTAATAATATAAAGTAATGAAGGGATAGCTTTAAGACAGGCTGTGAAGGGTCATGGTCACAGTGTCAGCAATCACTTTTTTTTTCCAACTAGAGCCAAAAGAAAGGATAATATAATCTGGAATGTATGTCAGATATAAGAAATAATTTCCAGAGAGAAAGGTTTATTTAATAAAAGATTACCGACAAAGCATCCTTCCTGGATAACACTGAGGCATAATTATGGTCAAGCAGCAAGTAGAAACGTGATAATGTCATAGGCATTTTAAATGCATTTTTTACTTCATTTAATCTTTTAGGAACTCTTTAAGGTGAATATTATTACCCACATTCTATAGAAAAATAAACTTTTCTGAGAAAAGAGAAAAGTAAACTTTCTGAGAAAAGAGAAAAGTAAACTTTTCTGAGATCCTGAAAAGAGATGAGGGAACTTGTTCCAAACATGAGGACACCACTGAGTAGAGGGAGCAAATCCCTCACCCAGGTGTGAAATTCAAGAAAAAAGGACATCAGCAAAAATGGTAGAGAAAGAGCCTCCAAAAATTCTCTCCTGTATAAAAGTAATGAGAAAACTGGCAAAACTTATACGAATAAACTTTTTTAGGACTCTGGAAGTTAACCAAAGACTGGCAAGAATTCAGGGGGCAGGTATTAAAAAAAAATGGCAAGCTTTGTCGCATATTAACTTGCCCTGTTCTTGTCTCCTTCTCTACAGTTCCACAGTAGCCTTGAAAAACCAACATACTGCAATCATGGTGAAAACTAGCAGACTAGGCATCTACCAGGGGGAGCAGAACAGGATTTGAACTCCTTTAAAGGTTTACTTACAGAGAACTGTCATTATTTGATCTATCTGGTGGTTCTACAGAAAAGCCCACCTGCAAAGCTGTCTTTATTTGACCTGACTTGGAGCCTACCCAAAGAGAAAAGCCTTTTTCTCAGAGGCATTTGTTGAAAACAATTAGAGACAATTGTTTAGCTTTGTGGTGTCAGGCTGGTGGGTAGCAGTTGGAGCAAACAATAGGCTAAGCAAAAAAGTGTAAAGGAAATGCTTGGGAATGAGATGTCCATAGGTGCTTCGAAAAGTTTGATCATTTTCCTAGGAAACTAGAAGGCCATGCATGTGTAGAGCTGTGTGCATGCCAAGGGCTGTATAAATATGCTCAAGAAAGACCTCAGAAGGCCCTAATGTCTCACCTCTGGCTGACCTTGAGGTTCTGTGTAAGGAGGAAGTGAGGGCTAAGGCAGAGTTGTCAAGTACCTCATTGAATGTTGAAAGAATGACACAAACATACAGAGAAACTCTCAGCATAGATTGGGAGATTTATTGGTTCTAGTTGTTTAAGGAAATCTCTTTTCAGTCGTTAACTGACCACTAAGCTAACCAAGCAGAGACTTCACTGGCCACACACAACAAAGAATACAGACTTTACAGAATTAGTTTAGAAAAGCCACTAAGCAAACAACAACAAACCCTGGGGAGGGGAGATACTCTGATTTCCAGTGTTGACACATTATATTATTTAAAATGTTCAGATGAGACATGCAAAAAAACAAGAAAGTATAGCTTGTACATAGGGGAACAAAAGCAATCAATAGAAATGGCTCTAAGAAGGCTGGACATTGGACTTATGAGATAATGACTTTAAATTAGCTATTTTATATATGCTCAAAAAGCTACAGGAAACCATGTCTAAAGAACTAAAGAAAATTATGAAAATTATGTCATTAAAGAATATCAATGAAGAGATAGAAATTACAAAAAAGAACCAACCAAACTCTAAAATTGGAATGTATGAATCAGAAATGAAATTTTTTCTTTTTTAAACATGACCGATAAAGGGATCTTAACCCTTGACTTGGTGTTGTCAGCACCATGCTCTCCCAAGTGAGCCACAGGCTGGCCCAGAAATGAAAAGTTTTAAAGGTGCTCAACAGCCAATTAGAACAAGCAGAAGAATCAGTGAACTTGAACATGGGTCAAATGATTATTCTGTGTGAACAGAAAAGCAAAGAATGAAAAAAAATGAACAAAACATCAGAGTCTTGTGGAACTCCATCAAGTGTACCATGATGGGAGTCTAAGAAGAGGAGATAGAAAAAGGGAAAAAAGATATTTGAAGAAATAATGGCTAAAACCTTTCCAAATTTGATGAAAAACATTAATCTACACATCTTAGGGGCAAAATGGACTCCAAAGAGAATGAATCAAAAGAGATTCATACATAGGCACAATATAAGTACACATTTGAAAGACAGAGAGAATCTTTCAAGCAGCAAGAGATTAGAGATTCATATATCAACAACATTAACAGCTGTTTTCTCATTAGAAACCATGGAGGCTAGAGGCAGTGGCATGACATATTCAAAGTGCTGAAAGCAAAACTGTCAACAAAGAATCTATATCCAGCAAAACTATGCTTCAAAAATTTAAGAGAATTTAGAACATTCCCAAATAAACAAAAACAGAGAATTTGTATCTAGCATACCCACCCTACAAAAAACCAAAACAAAACACTGAAGGGAGTCCAGGGTGAAATGAAAGGAAACTAGACAGTAACTCAAATCCACATGGAGCAATAAATGGCACCAGTAAAGGTAATACCTAAATAAATGTAAAATACAGAATGACCTTATTTTTTGTTTTTAACACTTTTTTTCCTCCTATCTGATTTAAAAGAGAACTGAACAAAGCTGCAATTATAAATCTGTCCTGATGGGCACACAACATATAACAAAGTAGTTTGTATGACAATAATAGTGCAAAGGAAAGGGAGTGAACAGATCTATATAGAGGCAATGTTTTTGTATACAATTGAAATTTATACTAGGTTGTTGTATATTAGGATGTTAATTATAATATCCATTGCAACCACTGAGAAAATAACTAAAATACATTAGTAAAAGAAACAACTAAGGAACTGCAATGGTAAACTAGAGAATATCTACTTAACACACAAGAAGGTATTAGTGGAGGAATAGAGGAAGAAAAAGATATGACATAGAAAACAAATAGCAAAAGTGCAGACATAAATCCTATTTTATCAGTCATTACATTAAATATAAATGGATTAAGTATTTGGATTAAAAGGCAGATATTAGCAGAATGGATTTTTAAAAAAAAATAATCCAACTATATGCTATCTACAGGAGATGTACTTCAGATTCAAAGACACAATAGGGTTGAAAGTGAAAGGCTGGAAAAGGATAAACCATGCAAATGGTAACCAAAAGAGAGCTGGACTGGTTATACTAAAACACAGGTTAAGACAAAAAATGTTACTACAGACAAAGAAAGACATCTATCAGGAAGATATAATAATTAGGGCTGGCCAATGGCTCACTTGGGAGAGTGTGGTGCTTACAATACCAAGTCAAGGGTTAAGATCCCCTTATTGGGCTGAGCCCATGGCGCACTCGGGAGAGTGTGGCGCTGGGAGCGTGGAGATGCTCCCGCCGCAGGTTCGGATCCTATATGGGAATGGCCACTGCACTCACTGGCTGAGTGCCGGTCACGAAAAAGACAAAAAAAAAAAAAAAAAAAAAAAAAAGATCCCCTTATTGGTCATCTTTTTTTTTTTTTTTTTAAAGAAGATATAATTATAAACTGTTATGGACTGAATTGTGTACCTCCAAAATTCATATGATGAAGCTTTAACCCCCAGTACTTAAGAGTGTGATTATTTGGACATAACTTTTCAAGTGGTAAGTAAGTTCAAATGAGGCTATTAGGGTGTGCCCTAATCTCATCTGACAGATGTCCTTATAGGAAGAACAGATTAGGACACAGGGAGTTACACCAGAGGTACACACGCATAGAGGGGTGACCATGTGAAGATGCAGCAAGAAGGTGTCCATCTACAAGCCAAGAGAAAGTCCAGAAAAAACCAACACTGCTGGCATCTTGATCTTGGACTTTCAGTCTCTGTAACTGTGAGAAAATAAATTTCTCTTGTTTAAGCCACCTATTCTGTGGTATTTTGTCTTGACATCCCTAGAAAACTAATACATAAACATATATGCACCTAACGACAGAGCCCCAAAATACACGAAGCAAAAACTGATAGAAAGGAAGACAGAAATAAACAATTCAACAATAGTTTGAGATTTCATTACCCCACTTTCAATAATAAATAGAGCAACTAGACAGGTTATCAACAAGGAAATGAAATATTAGACAATATCATAAACCATTTAGAACTAACAGATAGATGTTAGAACACTCCACCCAACAGCAGCAGAAAACACATTTTTCTCAGGTGTACATGGAACATTCTCCATATGTTAGGCCACAAAACAAACCTTAATAAATTTAAAATGACTGAAGTCATGCAAAGTATATTCCACAACAGAATGAAATTAGAAGTCAATAACAGAAAGAAATGTGGAACATTCACAAATACGTGGAAATTAAACAACAGACTCCTACATAGCCAATGAGTAGAAGAAAAAAAAAAAAAGAAATTAGAAAATACCTTAAGATGAATGAAAATGAAAACACAACATACCAAAACTTATGGGATGCAGCTAAAGTACTAATTGGAGAGAAATTTATAGCTGTAAATATCTAAATTAAAAAGAAGAAAGATTTCAAATCAATAATCTAAACTTCCATCTTAAGACACTTGTATTAGTCCATTTTGTGTGTTGCTGTAACAGAATTACCTGAGACTGGGTGATTTATAAAGAATAGAGGTTTATTTGGCTTACGATTCTGGGACAGCTGCATCTGGCACGGGCCTCAGGCTGCTTCTACTCATGGTGGAAAGTGGCAGGCAGCTGGTACAATCAGATCACATGGCAAGAGGAAGCAAGAGAGAGTGAGGAGGTGCCAGGGTCTATTAAACATCGAGCTCTCACGGGAACTAATAGAGTGAGAACTCACTCATCAATCCTCCCTCCCCCAGGGAGAACATTAATCCATTCATGAGGGATCTGCACCCATGACTCAATCAGTTTCCAGCACTGCCACATTGGAGATCAAATTTCCACATGAGTTTTGGAGGGGACAACACATCCAAACTCCATCAACACTGAAAAAAGAAGAGCAAACTAAACCCAAAGCAAGCAGAAGGAAGGATAGCATAAAGATTATAATGGAAATAGTGAAATACAGAATAGAAAAACAATAGAGAAAATCAACAAAATCAAAAGTTGATCTTTGGAAGGATCAACAAAATTGACAAAATATTAGCTAGACTGACTGAGAAAAAGGTGGAGAAGACTCAAATGATTAAAATTAGAAATGAAAAAGGGAACATGACTCCATAACCTACAGACATAAAAAGGATTAAAAGGAGATACTTTGAACAATTGAATGCCAACAAATAAGATAAACTAAATGAGATAGAAAAATGTGTAGCAAGACGCAAACTGTTTAAACTGATTTAAGAAGAAGCGGACAATATAAATAGATCCATAACAAAGAGTGTGAAGTAATAGTTGAAAACAACAACATCAACATCCCACAAAGAAAGGACCAGGACCAAATGCAAGAAAAGAAAGGAAAAATGGACTCAAATTGACTGATGGATGGAAAAGAATTCCAAGTCCTCAATTATCCCACCTTCCTTTTTTTTTTTATTGTGGTAAAAAATACACAGCATATAATTTACCATCTAAGCATTTTTTTAAGTGTACAGTTCAGTAGTGTTAAGTATATTCACATTGTTGAGAAAAAGATCTCCAGAACTTTTTCATCGTGCAAATGTGAAACTCTATACCCATTAAACTTTTCCCTCTCTCCTCAGTCCCTGGTAACCACCGTTCTACTTTCTGTTCTATGAATTTGACTACTTTAGCTACCTCATGTAAGTGGAATCATACAGTGTTTGTCTTTTTGTGACTGGCTTGTGTCACTTAGCATAATGTCCTCAAGGTTCTTCCATGGTGTAGCAGGTAACAGGGTTTCCTTCCTTTGTAAGGCTGAATAGTATTATTATTGCATTGTACGTATACATCACATTTTGTTTATCGATCCATCCTCTTATAGACATTTGGGTTACTTCCACTTCTTGGCTGTAGTCAATAGTGCTGCTTTCAATTTGACACTCTGCTTTCAATTCTTTTCGAAGTATACTCAGAAGTGGGATTACTGAATGAGATGATAGTGCTATTTTTAATTTTTTGAGGAATTGCTGTACTGTTTTCCATACAGGTTATGCCATTTTATAATCCCACCAACAGTGTATAAGGGTTCCAATTTCTCCACATTCTCGCCTTGTTGTTTTCTGGGTTTTTAATTTGTTTTTAAGAGTAGCTGTCCTGGGCCGACCCCGTGGCGCACTCCGGAGAGTGCGGTGCTGGGAGCGCAGCAGTGCTCCCACCGCGGTTCGGATCCTATATAAGGATGGCTGGTGCGCTCACTGGCTGAGCACAGTGCACCGGTCACAAAAAGACAAAAAAAAAAAAAACAAAGAGTAGCTGTCCTAATGGGTGTGAGGCAGCATCTCACCGTGGTTTTGATTTGCATTTCTCTGATGGCTAGCATCAGACCTTGAACACTTTTCCCTATTCTTTGTTGGCCATCTTGTTTATCACCTTTTGAGAAATGTCTATGCAAGTCCTTTGCTCTTTTTTCTAGTGAAACTGATGTGTTACCTACTATACAAATAAAGTACCTTTACCTTTCTATAATTGGGCTACTTGATTTTTTGTTGTTGAGTTGCTGGAGTGTTTTATATAACCTGAATATTAACCCCTTTTCAGATACATGATTTGCAAATATTTCCTCCCATTCTGTAGGTTGCCTTTTTACTCTGTTGATTGTGCCCTCTGATGTGTAAATGTTTTAAAATTTGATTATTACTATTTGTCTATTTTTCCAACCTTTCTTTTTAAGTTGACTTATTCCTGTCTTACTTTTTTTTTTTTTTTTTGTCTTTTTTTGTGACCGGCCACACCGTGCTCAGCCAGTGAGCGCACCGGTCATCCCTATATAGGATCCGAACCGCGGGGGAGCGCTGCTGCGCTCCCAGCGCCGCACTCTCCTGAGTGCGCCACAGGGTCGGCCCTCCTGTCTTACTTTTAAAGCTGATTTCCCACCCATGTATCCTATTCCTTGATCTGGAGTCTCTCAAACATCAATATGCATCAGTATATCATGGAGGGCTTGTTTTACCATAAACTGCTGACTCCCACCACCAAGATTTTCATCAGTAAATCTGGGGTGGAGCTTGAGGATTTACTTGTATCTAACAAGTTCTCAGGTGATACTGATGTTAATGATCTGGAGCCACACCTTGAGAACTGCTGCTCTAGTCAAACTCAATCCCTCCATGTTTTTTAGAAATTACTGGCAAGCCGCCATGCCTTTGCTCACGATGTTTCTCTGCCCAGAATGTCCTTTATCCATGTACCTCCTCTATGAACTTTCACTGAACCCTCAAGCTGAAATGATTTTCTCTTCTCTGAGTTTCTATGTCACTTTATTTTGTCACTTCTCATCTTTTGCTTTCAAATATACTTATTTATGTGCCAGTCATCCTCTATTAGAATAATAAGCTTTTGGATGTCATTACTCATGTTTAATTTATCTTTATATGGCCCCACAGTGCCTAGCAAAGTACCTCACCTGTACTAGGCATGCAATGGCTATTTGTTGAATGGGTGAAAAAATAAGGAAATGGCCCATGAAGAAAAAAGACAGCAGTGTTTAAGGAAAGAAAAAAAAGATAAATAAAAAGAGATAGGAAAAAGGAGGGGATAAATGTGGTGGAGTTAAGTGTAGTAAATGGGGTGGGAATACTTTCCGAAAGGGAACTTTGTTTTGCCAACTAAATGGAAAGCAAAAATAGATCAGCTCTCTCCAGCTGTTCTGTTTGTCTGTTTTCTTTCTAACAGCTGTGCTAGATTTTTTTTTTTAGGCCAGAATTGCTAATCACCATGCCAGTAGGGCCCTTGTGACGAAAGAAAAAGAAAGGAAGGAAAGAAGGAAGGAGAAAGAAAGAGAAAGAAAGAGAAAGAAAGAAAGATTAGTGACTTTAATTCACCAATAACATGGTGTGGTTATACGTGTGGAAGGGTGCAATATTCTAGCGTATTGACTGGAGATCTATGCTGCACTTTCATCTGATGAAAGATCAAAGATTTTCCTCGTGGAAAATCAGAAAGACGCCACTGTAGTGTAAAAAACAGGTACTGAAGAAACAGTTATGAACTCTAGAATTAGTTGTCTATGCAAGAAATTTTAAACCAATGTTTACATATGATCCCAATCTGTAACTCTTCATGATATTTATGGTCCTACTTCTGCAGCCGATTGGACTGGGTATGATTTCTGACTTTTCCTTCTTAGTTTGATTGTTTACTAGGATAGCCTTCATTTAAAAATAGTAATATGCAATAGGATGTTTTCACTGCTATGCTTTGCCCTGTGGGCCGGCAGAGAGCTTTCCAGTGACTTTCTGAAAACGACAATGGGCCTGGGAATGCAGTCTTACTGCAAACACTGTGAGCCAAGGGAAGAAGCAAACCACAAAGTGCCCAAACGTTTCTGCTGGAGCACGTGCCCTGAACACTCTTCCGAAGTTTTCATGATTTTTGTCCCCATGGCAGTGGTTTACTTTGGGTCCTGGCTACTATCCTAGATTGTTCTATTCAGCTGTTTGCCTTTTCAATTTTTGTTTGCTTGCTGTCTGGACATTTTAAGCAGATTCCATTGTATTATTCAGATGTTTCTATCCCCAGGTGGACTACCATGGCATTCTAACCACCAGACATTTGATGCTCTTTGTTAGTACATAGAAACTTGAGAGAGTCTTGAGAACCGGCCTGAAAATTTTATTGGGCCCTCACTAAATTTGATCTTTTAAAACTATTTCTCCATGGTGTGGTTACACCTGCATGGAACTGGAAATCAAGTACTCAATTATGAACTTAAGAGCCTATAAAATTAAACATGCTCAGAAATCAATCATTTTTCTCATCTCTTCTGTTAATGATATCTCAGCAGTCACGTTATCTCCTTGCTGCTAGGGGATATTCAAAAGTAAGGATTTTAAAACTCTTACTAAAAGACTTTACACAAGACCTTGAAATAGATTCTCTGCATATGTATGCAAACTGATTTTAAAAATTCCCTGCATATGCTGAGGGAAAAGATGAGGAGTCTAGGTGGGTCTCTGTGGCAAAGTGGGAGCCTGTTTTTCTAGGTGTCATTAAAGTATGTTTTTCTAGGGACTTTAAGGTATGGTTACAACTCTGAATGAAATGTGACCCAAATGCTGAAAATCTTGGAGGAAATCAGATATATCAAACATGAACGTGTCCTAATATCAAACAAATGAACTATTTTGTTGTTCGCTCAGGGTGAGCTAAAGGTGCCTCTAAGCTGGACACCAATAACCCCCAGTTTCTTCTAGAACTTCCAACACATGGTGACCATGTTTAACCATAAATCAGACAGAAATGCTGAAAGGCATTCTAACTAAGACCTGGTAGCATTATAACTGGGAAATAAAGATGGTTTTTTTTAGAACCCAGAATTCTTTCTTTTCCTTTAAAAGGTTATTACATTCTAAAATTTTGGAAAAGAAACACCATAACCACATGTATAGTAGACATACCCCTCTTTTTCGGCACTGCACCTTCCATCACGCAACCCTAAGATTCCTGTGGGAACAGCCATGGTCTTCCATGACCTGGCCCCCTGCCAATGGTTGGAACCAATGATTTGCTTCTCTGGGATATTTGAACCTGATTCCAAGAATGATTATCCATATGCATAGCCACTTGGGGGGGCTGAGGTACCCATCAATCAGAACAGATGTTGGCTGAAAAATTACTGATACTGCTGTGGCAGTGCACATTGGCTGAAAGAGAATCCTTGCTCCAGAACAGAGAATATAGGGAGTGTGTCTTCAGAGGTGGAAGTTGGACAGTGTGGTCTGAGAGAGCCATGCTTTCTTCATGTAGACAAAGCTGATCATAGTGAATAGGAAATGAGGCCAACAGTAAGATCTAGAGATGGAAAGAGCCACTTGGACATGTTGTAACTCCAGGTCCCAGTTGTTCCAATGGGCCAGCTGGATCCTTGCTGTTCTGGAGCCTTATTGCTCAACACTTCCTTGGGATCTGGGAGCAAATACATTCAATTTTTGGCCTAAGTTAATTCAGGTTCAGTTTTTTCCCCCCTGTAACAGGGTCCTAACTGATTCAACGTTAAACAATTATGTCCTTTTTTACTTTTCCCCCAGCTTTATTGGGGTATAATTGACAAATAGAAATTGTATATAATTAAGGTGTACAACTTGATGTTTTGATATATGTATACATTGTGAAATGATCAAACAATCAAGCTAATTACCATATCCATCACCTCACATGGTTATGTGTGTGTGTGGGGGGGTGAGACTTAAGATCTATTTTATTAGCAAATTTCAAGTGTACAATACAGGATCGCCAGAGTTACTCATCCTGTTTACTCAACTTTTGTACCGTTTGACCAACATCCCTCCATTTCCCCCACCCCCAGCCTCTGGCAACCAACATTCTACTCTCTGCTTCTATGAGTTTAACTATTTTAGATTCTACAGATAAGTGAGATCATGCAGTATTTGTTTTTCCGTGTCTGACTTATTTCACTTAGCATAATGTCCTCTAGGTTTATCCAGGCAGGATTTTCTTTTCTTAAGGCTGAAAAATATTCCATTTTATATATTATATATATCATTTTCTTTATTCATTCATCTGTTAATACTTAGCTTTTTCTCTATCTTGGCTATTGTGAATAATGCTGCAATGAACATGGGAGTGCAGATATCTCTTTGATATACTTACTGATTGTATTTCCTTTGAATATATACCCAGAAATAGAATTGCTGGATCATATGGTAGTTCTATTGTTAATTTTTTGAGGAACCTCCATACTGTTTTCCATAAAGGTTTGGCCAATTTATAGTCCCACCAGCAGCATGAAGGGGCTCCCTTTTCTCCACATCCTCACCAACACCTGTTATCTCTTGTCTTTCTGATGATACTATTCTAACAGGTGTAAGGTGATAGATCATTGTGGTTTGGATTTGCATTTCCCTGATGATTAGTGATGTTCAGCACCTTATCATATGCTTGTGGACCATTTGTATGTCTTCTTTTGAGAAATGTCTTTTCAGATCCTTGGCCCATTTAAAAATTGTATTATTAGTTCTTTTTTGTTGTTGTTGTTTGCTTGTTTTGCTATGGAGTTGTTTGAGTGCCTTGCATATTTTGGATATTAACCCCTCATCAGATATATAGTTTGCAAATATTTTCTCCATAAGTTGTCTTTTCACTCTGGGTTTCCCTTGCTGTGCAAAAGCCTTTTAGTTTGATGAAGTCTCGTTTGTCTGTTTTTGCTTTTGCCGGTGCTTTTAGTATCATATCCAAAAAGTCATTGCCGAGACAAATGTAAAGAAGCTTTTCCCCTATATTTTCTTCTAGTAGTTTTGCCTTTTCAGGCCTCACATTTAAGTCTTTAATCCATTTTGAGTGTGTGATAAAGGTCTAATATCCTTCTGCATGTGGATATCCAGTTTTCTTAACACCATTTGTTGAAGAGTTATCCTTTATTGAGTGCTCCTTCTATTTCAGGTACTATATGTGTAGTATATATGTTTCTGATAACAACCGCAGAAGGATTATTATCTTCAGAATAGTGACGTGAGAACTGGCTTAGAGAGGCAAGGTTACTTTCTCAAAATCACACAGAGAGGATTAGATGAAGTCTTACTCTGTGCCATTCCAAAGCCATGTCTACCGTGCAGTGCAGCTGCCTACTACCATGGTTTACCACAGCAATTATTCCCTTGGTTAACATCTATGTTACTTCCTGGATTTTGGACACTTTGGATTGGGTTAGATGTTTGATATCTAACTGTTTGCTTCTGCCAGCTTCACAATTGTTGTTTTTATCTGCAAAGGACATTTAACCTAAAGATATGCACATTGTATCAGGTTGTTGGACTCTATTTTATGTTATCCTGTTGGGACCAGTTATCTCCCTTTATTAATTTACTCAATAAATATTTATTGAACAGCCAGCATGTATTTGATGTTAATATCTAGCACAAATGTGGAGAAATATGATATCCTTGGGAATATCAAGGTGAATCAGCCATGGATCCTGTCTGGAGCTTTTAGTCTAGTAGAGAAGATAAAAAAACATCAATAATCATAGTAAAAGGAATAAAGGTTTAAAGGGTACTTTAAGAGAGGTACAGCTAAATATTGCGGAAATTCAGAGGAGGAAAAGATGACTTACAGCTGGGAAGACTAGAGAAGACTTTCAAGAGAAGATGGCATTTGAGCTGGGATCTGAGCCATGGGTAGTTTGAACCTGTGAAGTACAAGGGCGTTTTGGGAACAGAGGTCAGCATTGCTGTTACACATGTCAGACAGACCAGGAAGGCCAG
This sequence comes from Cynocephalus volans, assembly GCF_027409185.1. NCBI lineage: Eukaryota > Metazoa > Chordata > Mammalia > Dermoptera > Cynocephalidae > Cynocephalus > Cynocephalus volans. Next base: position 150,002,544 of record NC_084464.1, on the reverse strand, counting down.
TGTCCTCCAAAAGGAAGCGCTAATTGAGGGCCCAGACATCTCCAAACAGGAGGAGGGGAAAAGAGGTCAGCACCATGATTTATCAACCTAAACGTATTATTAAGTCAGAAGATGGAGTTATTTTCCTTTAGATAATATTACCCTACTTACTCATTTCCCATTCATTCCTCCATCCACTGCAATCTGACTTCTAAAGTCAACAAAAACCTCCTAATTACCAAATCCACTGGGCCCTGTTCAGCCTGCACCCTTCTTACCTTTCTGTAGCATTGTATGGGATTCTTCTCCTTGAAACTCCTCCTGCCCCACCCGGCTTCGGTGACACCCCTCTGTCCTGGCCCCCTTCCACTTTTCCCTGACCACTCCCAAATCTGCATTTCCTAGCTCCTTGCCCCGCATGTCAGCGCTGCTGTTCCCAAGTGCTCCACCCTCTGCCTGTTTTTCTCCCTTTGCGCTTCCATTTTTCAGTTACCACTATTCACTGATGTCTTCCAGATCTGTTTTCAGGCAGATTGCTCTTTTTGTCTTTTCAGTCTCCATCTGGATGTCCCACAGGTTCCTCAGACTCAAGAAACAAATTGATTTTCTTTTTAAAATCTACAGCCACTTCCTGTATGACTTCAATCTGTCCCGTGGCTTTAGATGCCCTTCATATGCTGAAGACTCCTAAGTGTCTATTTCTAGCTCAGCCTGCGCCCCTGAGCTCCAGACTCGTGCCTGCCTGCCATGTACCTCCCCTGGGATGTTTAACTGATGTCTTAATATGTCCCAAACTGTGCTCTGTATTCTCCCTTAAACCTGCCCCTCCTGTAGTGTCTTCAACTCAGTGAATGACAATCCCACCTTCTTAATTGTTCAGGTCAAAACCTTAGAGTCCCCCTTGAATCCTTTTTTTCCTTTTCCATCCTAAATCTGCTATGACAACAAATGCTGCGAGTTCTGTTTTCCGTACACTGGCAGAATTTCACCGGTCCTCGCCACTCCCGCTGCCACCAACCTAGTCCAAACCGTGTCATCTCTCGCTTGGATGATTGCAGTTGACTCCAAACTGGTCTCCCTGGTTCTTGATCTCCCTGAACCTGTTCCCAGCACAGCAGCCATGTTGAAACCTACATCAGATGGAGCTCTCCCCTGCTCCAACCCTCCAAAGTCTTCCACATCACTCAGTAAAATAAAGTCCTTCGTTTATTTCTCAGTGCCACTGGTTTCCTCTTACTTACCCTGTGACCTTGCTGCTGCTCCTGGCCCCACCATGCCTGTCCTGTAGCCTCGTTGGCCCCATGGTCTTCCTCCCCTAAGACCTTTGTATTTTTTCTTCTCACAGCCATCCCAAGGACTCACTTCCTTCAAGTTTCTGTGCAAAAGGCTATTCAGGGGTCCTTCCCTGGCCGCTCTATGTAAAACCTAAGTCATATCCCTACACTCCACATTTTCCTGCTGTGCTTTATTATTTTTTTTCTTAATGCTTCCTACTGTCTAAACCTGTGGCGTGCTTCACCTACTCACCTTTGTCCCCTCCATGGAGACCAAGCGAGAGGAGAGTTTTGCCTATTTTTTTTTTCAGAATTTGTATCTCTAGTACCTAGGACAAGACCTAGCACCTAAGAGGCATTTGTCAAATATGTGCTGAATGCTAACACCAATTATTCATTTGTTTCTTTAGTAATGTACCAAATTGTGTACTACTCTTACACTGCTAGTTTTGGATCAGTACATAAACATGGTAAAAAGTTTAAATAGTACAAAATGGAAAGCATCTTTTGTTATGGGTGGAATTGTATCCCCCCACCAAAAAAAAAAAAATGTCCTAACTCCCAGTACCTTAGAATGTGACCATTTTTGGAAGTAGGGTCATTGCAGATAGAATTAATTAAGATGAAGTTATACTAGAGGAGGGTAGACCCCCAGTCCAATGTGACTGGTGTGCTTAGAAGAAGACAGCTATGTGGGGACTCAGAAACACAGGGAAAAATGCCACGTGAAGACAGAGGCAGAGGCTGAAGCAATGTATCTGCAAGCCCAGGAATGCAAAGGCCCACCAGAGACCATGCGAAGGTGGAGGAGACAAAGAAGGGTTCATCCCCAGAGCCTCGGAGCACAATACATTTCTGTTTTATTTTTAATGTTTTGGTGGCTGGCCAGTACAGGGATCAAACCCTGGGCCTTGGTATTATTAGCACTATGCTCTAAACAACTGAGCTAACCAGCAGCCAGCCTGCAATTCTTGTTGTTTTAAGCAACCCAGTTTGTGGTACATTGTTATGGCAGCTCTAGGAAATGAAAACATCATTTAAAAAACTTCCTTACAGGTATAAATTATCTTCCTTGTTTAGCTTTGCCTAACCTGAAGTTAGGCACTGAAGTATGTATTGGATGAATAAATTCATTAATAAGAATATTCTTCTCAGAGCCACCGCAGGAAGAGCCCCAGGCTCTCCCAAGCAGGGGAGGTGGGGGGCCTCGGGCCTCAGCCATGCCCCTCTGACACCCACAGCCAGCCCTGTGGCAACCACCAAATTGCTGCAGGAAGCACCCCGATCTCTCCCAACTCAGGGTGGTGCCACCCCCCCGACACATGCAACCAGCCCAGTGACAACCACCAAGGTGCTACAAGAAGTGCCCTGGGTTCCTGGGCTGGGACAATGGGGGTTAAGGGCTTTTGCAACACCCCCCTGACATCTGCACCCAGCCCAGCAATGACCAAGCCACCGCTGGAAGTCCTCCAGTCTCCTCTATGGGAACAAGAGGTGTGCCACAGGCCTCAATCCCACCCTCCTCCTTCCTTCTTCTTCCATCCCATTTCCTGCCCCTTTCCCCTCTCCCCCTCTCTCCCAACTGCTCTGCAACAACATCCTAGAATGTAAAAAATAATATTAATAAAATTTCATTTTCTTTAAAAAAAAATTCTTTTCAGTAGAGGTGTCTCATATTAAAAATGGAAAAAAATGTTAACATCCACCATAAATTTACTGAAAAGTAACTTTTGATTGTGCAAAATGATGAACATTTAAAGATACTTACTGTAGCATCATTTACAATAGCAATGAACTGGCAACAACCTGAATTTCCATCAACAGAGTAATCAGTCAAACTAAGGATCATTCTGTATCTAATCAGCTATTAAAAAATAGGATTTGGCTTCATGTGTAAGAAAACAAGTACAGGCACATCCAGGCCAGAAATGGAGCCAGCCCCGCCCCTGGGATCCTGAGAGATGGGGGCCAGGAAAGCCCTGCCTCTGCCTACAACCAGATCCTAGAAGATAATTATTATTTTTTTTGTGGTGGGTATGGGGAAGCGAACTCCTGACCTTGGTGTTACAAGGCTGCACTCTAACCTACTGAGCTAACCAGCCAGCCCTCTAGAAGATAATTATTAATCACTTGTATTTCTTTGGGTGGGTGACTTATCTGCTCATGTCCTTCAGCAAATCGCAGCTTAGATTTTTCTAATTCATTTTTAAGAGTTCTTTTTGCAATAAGGATATTAATCTCTGTGTCTCTAAAAATAAAAAAAAAAGTAGAGAATAGAATAATGGTTACCAGAGGCAGGGAAGGGTTTGGGGTAGGGGGAAGATAAGGGGTGAAATAATGGGAACAAAACTATGCCATCTCTCCTAAGTGAATCATTATGCAAGATATGCATGCATTGAAACAGCACACTGTACCCCACAGAAATAAACAAAATTGAATTAAAAAAAAGAAAAACAAGTATAGATCCATATGTATAGTTTGCTATTGTTCATGTAAAGAAAAAGAAAATTATATATAAATTAAATATATATGTGTGCATATGTGTATATATATGATATGATAGAAAAGCTCTGAAAGGAAACAGAAGAAAATTGGTAACAATGCAATAGTTGCTTCTAGGGAGAAGAACCTGGTGATCTTTAAATAAATAAATACATACATATACACAATTTAAAAGTAGAGTGTGTGAAAGGGTGTACAACTAAATTCATTTAAATGTACCATGATGTTTGGTGGCATTTCACTGGATTTTTCTATTCCTCTGGCCTAAGGGATGAAAAATTCTGTGATGAAAAATCAGAGGGTAACCAAATGGTAAATGAAAGAAAAAAAAATCACTATTATAAAGTAGGCTTTCGTTTAAATTTTTTAAAAGTTTAATAATTCAGACAGACCACTTATTATTAGTGAGTGAACTTTTTTATGGAAGCAGAACATGCAGGCAAACAGACAAGCACACTAATCATCTCAGTAAACACACCCATGTAAATGTTACTCAGATCAAGATCTAGAACGTTCCCAGCACCCCAAACCTCCTCTGTGCGTCTTCTCAGTCCCTTCCCCCCACAAAGACAGCTACTGTTGGGGCCTCTATCAGTGGAAAATAGTTTTGCCCAGTTTTGAACTTTATATAAGTGGATCTGAGATAGGAGGTGCTCAGTTTCCCTGGGATTGAGTTTCAGGCCACTCCCGTGGGTCTCACACCTCTCCCCTAGGACTCATGCCCCTCCTCTGAGTCCTGCCACTGTTGCTTGTTGCACCTATTTTCAGCACCCACGTGTGGAGATTGAGACCTTAGGAGGCAGACTTTTGTAATTCCAGTGGCTGAGCGTGCTTAGTAGAAAGGATTCTGTCCTATAAATGACCTTGCACTGGAGGCCCTAGAAAGCGCCTAGCATATTTTAAGTGTATTTGGTGGAATTTGACCAATGAGCATGCTCCAAAGAGACCAACTGAGCATGTGTAAGGCTATGTTACATAACTGGGCACCACCCCCTTAGCTGAGTGTCATTAGATAGCATGAGTACATACAGAATAGACAAACTATAAAAGAATCCAGGAAGAAGGTGGGGCTGCTGCTCCCTGTCTCTGGAGTCAGCCCGCACTTCGCCTGTGAGGTGTGCGTGCTGTACCTTTCTGTGTTAAACCTGCCTTCAGCAGGCTGCTGCTCACTCTCTTGAGCCAGCCTGCACTTTGTGAAGTGTATATTTCTTATTCTTTACATTAAACTTGCTTTTGCTTTCTCCTCTGACTCTGCTCTTGAATTCTTTCCTGTGGCAGAATCAAGAACTTGGTAGAGGACAGGGAGGTTGAGGTTGGCTCTCTGACTTCCCCAGACCCTCTCCTCTGGTATCAGAACCATATCTCTGATGGACTTTATCATGAGTATCATGAGCATGACGAGCATGGCAAGTCCCTAACCGCTGTTAGACATGCTTCATGCTTGTGAAGCGTGTCGCTGTGGCTGCCATCTTCCGTTCTTCTCATGGCTGTACACGCTCCCATTGTCTGGCTATGCCAGTTTGTTTATCTAACCCGTCAATGGCCATCTGGATTATTTCCAATTTCAGGCTCTTACAAATAATACTTCTAAGAGCATCATTGTATGCATTTTCTGGTGCACATGTGTACACATTCCTGTTGGGTATTGCATTAGTTTTCTATTGCTGCTGTAATAAATTGCCACAAATCTCTCAGCTTAAAGCAGCACACATTTATTATCTTACAGTTCTGTGATTCAGAAGCTCAGCATAGGTCTCACCCAGCTAAAACCAAGATGTCAGCAGGCCTGTGTTGTTTTTTTTTTTTTGAAAGCTCTAGAGGAGGATTTGTTTCCTTGCTCATTCAGGTTATTGGCAGAATTATTTTTTGTTGCAGGAGTGAGGTTCCCGTTTTCTTGCTGGCTTTAAGCTGAGGGTAATTCCCAACTTCTAGAAGGCTCTGTTCTGCATTCCTTGGCTCATGACTTTCTCCATTTTTGAATCTGGCAATGGTGGCTTTGAATCTTTCTCCCTTCACATGTCTCTGACCGATCCTTCATCATAGTATTTCTCTCTGACCACAGTGGGAAAGGTTCTTGGCTTTTAAGGATTTATGTGATTAGATTGGGCCCACCCATTTAATTCAGGATATTTCCATCTCGAGGTCTTTAACTTAATTGTATCTGCAATATATCTTTTGCCATGTAAGGTAACACGTTCGCAGGTTCCTGGGATTGGGATGTGGACATCTTTGGCAGAGAGAGGGTGGTCTTTATTCTGCCTACCACAGGTGCATACCTGGGAGTGTTGGGTCATTGGGTGTGCATAAATTCAGCTGTAGTAGATACTGACAATAGTTTTTGAAATTTACCAATTTACACTCCCATAGTCAGTGTGGGAGAATCCAGTTGCTCCACATCCTTGCCAATTCTCAGTATTGGCAAGTTTTATCAGTGTTAGCCATTCTATTGGGCATATAGTGGTAAATAAATGTGGGTTTAATTTGCATTTCCATGGTGATCAATCATGAGCACTTTTTCATATGTTTATTGGCCATTTGTATAACTTCTTTTGTGCCTGTTCAAGTCTTTTGCCCACTTTTTGAAACTGGGTTGAAAGCAGACCACTCTTTGGACTGTGAAAACATTCACCAGGGTGAGATTTTTCCATCTGAACATGTTAAAATACCTAGAAAACAAAATGCAGTCAGAGTGCAGTAGAGGAAGAAAATGAGCTAACTCATGCAGTTCTTTCTTATCCTTTTTTCCTTTATGTAAAGCTTAACAAACAATGAAATCGGTAAGAATAACTCATATCTGTATAGTGCTTTAGGATTTACAAAGTGCTTTCTGATCTATTTTCTCATTCCATTTTTATTGGAAGTAACAAATGAAATGTTGCTTGCTAGTCCTGTTTTCACAGCTGTATTACTTCACCAAATGCAAAAATCAAGGGAAAATGCATATATTAAAAATAATTGTAGTTGGGCTAATCAGTAGCATAATTTGTGAATTTGATTTTTTTTTTTTTTTCTGCCCTCACAATTCTGTCCTTTAATTTGGTGATAAACATCATACACACTTGCAGAGTGTTTACCAAATCCTCCATCTCCTGATGCTGAAAGGTACACCGCCTTCTGGGAGTTGCTGTTTAAATCAGGAAGAGGGCATAAATCCACAAGAGCCTGGTGATTGGAAATGTGTCTGCTGCAGAGAGCGGAGCAAACTTCTATTGTTGGGGGCAGCAGAAAGATACAAATCAAGCAGACATCTTTTCAAGAAGCAGATCACAAATAACCTTTCTACATGACAGATACTGTTCTTATTCCTTCCAGAGTAGACACTAATCAAATTAGCCGTTTTACTCTGTGCTTTAGTAAGGAACTGTGCTTCTTGTTTGAGGCTGCATCTTTCCCAGGACTAAATATGTGTGTCTAGGGGCGAGGGAGTAATATCTATGTGTATGTGTGAAATGAGAGGAGCTGTTGAAGAAAAGCAACGAACATGCGTTAAAATTCTCAGGCTAAAATAGAACTCTGATTTTTATTTTTTGGCTTCTTGACATTTTACATACTGGTATGCTATAAAAATATACAACCTCTTTTCCCATCAAGTTTACAACCTTCAAAGATAAGACAGGCAAATGTAAGACAGAAATGAAAAATACAAGTTTAACGACCATCTCAAAATCATAAGAAGTGAAGTTGCATCATAGACTCAGAGAGTAGAACAGTGGTCCCCAGAGACTGGGGAGGGGAGAGGGAAGCGGAGGGTGTGGAGAGATTGGTCAGTGGGTACAAAGTTACAATAAGATAGGAGGAAGAAACTCTGGTATTCCATTACGATTAACAGTAAGGTATTGCCTATTACAAAATAGACAGAAGAAAGGCTTTTGAATGTTCTCACCACGAAGAAATGACAAATTCAAGAAGTGATGGATACACTCACTACCCAGATTTGAGCATTATACAATATATAAAAGTATTAAGATATCAGATTGTACCCCATAAATATGTACAATTATGTGTCAATTAAAAAATTAAAACTTAAAAAAAGAGAAAGTCAAATGCACGTGCCATTTTTCAGAAGTCAGCGCTGTCAGCTGCAGTCTCAATATTTATGAAGCAATAGCTCAGAAGTGCATTTGGTTATGAATGGGAGAAAATGAGGTAATCACACACACGCACACACACACTTACACTCATGCATTCTAAAACTTCTTTCATTGGTTGTAACCCAAACTCAGTTTAATCATCCTTTGCTTGTGAACTTTCATTTGCTTAACATTTATGTACATTGCTAATTTCATGCCTTTCTTGAGCTAAATAAACACTTTAAAAGGGGTGGGGGTGGAGGTGCAGGGAGAAGTGAAGTTGTCCCCCAATTGTAGTAAAAGCCACCAGAGATAGAAGATTTTACTTGCAAGTATGGCAGCCACACCATTGGGGGCCACACAGGGAAAATCAGGGTTGGTCAGGAGGCAGAGGGGAGGGAGCAACTGTGGGTGAGAGCCCTTAGTGTGGTTTCTGTGGGAAGAGAGATGAGGCAGTGTAAGCAGTTTAGGATTGGCTGGTTTGAATCATTTCAGTGGGCACTGGGGTACGGTGGCTGTCCCTAGTTGTCTGGTGCCTGGCCCTGGGGTGTTTAGAGAAGGTGGACAGTGGCCTGGAGTGTGAGGGCTTGATAAAACAGGTGGTTGACTTGCAGACTCTGGATTTTTTGGTTTGCATTTGAAAAGCACACTCTCTGCTGAGTTGTTTAATATCTCTAGGAATTGGCTAACCCTGGTAGGGTCAGTGCCTTTAGGGTCACCAGGGTCCCAAATGTCAAAGCATCAGAATACAGAAAATAAAAGACATAGTTAATAGATAGAATCACTGAAAGTTTTTAGGAAAGCACCTAGGAGATCATGTTTTTACTATTAATATAGCAAAAAGAACAGGGAAACAATTAAAGCTGATTTTTCACGATGCCACCACAAATTTTTGGACCAAAAAGTATATATTGATTATGTGTAATCTTTATGACATAAAGCATTCTTGATTGCCAAGCTCCCCACAGAGTGATTAGTTACTTGGGTATGGTTACTTTTGTTTTATTAAAGAAGCCTCTGATATCCTTTGCTCTTTCTTCTTTATTCATTTAACAATGTTTTCCAGCACCTAGTATGTGCTAGGTACTGTCCTGGGTACTGAGACAGCGAGAAACACCAAAAGGTCCCTTCTGTCTTAGAGCTTATATTTGGTATGTAGGTGGTGGGGAATAGACTATACAAAAAGTAATTAAGGGCCGAGCCCGTGGCGCACTTGGGAGGGTGCGGCGCTGGGAGTGCGGCGACGCTCCCACCGCGGGTTCGGATCCTATATAGGAATGGCCGGTGCCGGTGCACTCACTGGCTGAGTGCCGGTCACGAGAAAGACAAAAAAAAAAAAAAAAAAAAGTAATTAAACTGTTATATAAGACAATGGCATATATTGGTAAATTCTGAGAAACAAATAAATAGAGTGGGGAGACAATAGGTGACATAGGATGAGGCTGGAGGGGTGTCTCAATTTTTGATTGGGTGATCAAGGAACATAATCCATTGCCTGCAACCTCTCCCCGCCTCCACACACACATTCTGGAGGTATCTTATCTCATACTTAAGCCTTCAAGGGCTTCTGAGTCCAAGTGCAGGTGGCATTTACCCCTTCACTCCCACCGCGCTGCCCTAGACGTTGAGGGATTTTCCACTCTATGCCTATCGTCAGAATAAAGGCAACTCGCCAACACCATAGAGATTCTTTCTTCCACCTTCTGCTCCTTTTTTCATAAATGCAACCTAGCTGAAGCTTCCTGTGTGTCTGCTCTGGACAGAACACTGTGTTAGGTCATGGGTCTTCCATCTCATCCTGATTTGATGTGTTTTGGCTTTGTCCAATAAGGCTGGTTAGTTGGAGTGTCACTGTCCCTCCCCACAGCTAACCAACTACAGTCATGCACCACATAATGGTGTTTTGGTCAATGACAGACCACATATATGATGGTGGTCTCCTAAGATTATAATGGAGCTGAAAAATTCCTATTGTCTCATGGAGTCATAGCTGTTGTAACATTATAGTGCAACACATTACCTTTTCTATGTTTAGATACGTTTGGAAACACAAACACCATTGTGTTACAACTACCTGCAGGATTCACTACCATCACATTCTGTACAGGTTTGTTGCCTAGGAGCCATAGGCTATGCCATATAGCCTAGATGTGTAGTAGGCTATACCTCTATACCCTAGGTGTGTAAGTGCACTCTATGATATTTGCACAATAATGAAATCACCTAATGACACATTTTTCAGAATGTATCCTCATTGTTAAGTGACACATGATTAGTCACAGAGCATTGCGTAAGTGCACCTTTGATTTGTGGGTCCCTTGGTTGGATTCTTCTTTTTGTTTGTTTGCTTGCATGGTTTTGGCTACACATTAGTTCAGAGTCACTTCAGTAGGCTGAGGGTTCTAGAAACCTAGTCACTATAGAGGACAGATTTATCTTGCAAGGTGGCCAATTTTACTAATTTAGGGTCATATGAAGATCTGCTGAGAACTGGCTGCTCACACCACTCAGCTATAATGGTTGCATTTTCTGTCCATTCATTTCATTACTGCCCTTCTGACAATAGTGAGTATTATGGACTGAATTATGTCCCCTGAACCCAAATTTGGATGTTGAAGTCCTAACCCCCAGTACCTCGGAATGTAACTGTATTTAGAAATAGAGCCTTTGAAGAGGTGATCGAGGTTCAGTGAAGTCATATGAGTGGGCCCTAATCCAGTCTGACTGGCGTTCTTATAAGAAGAGGAAGAGATGATGTTAAGGGTGTGCTTTGACAGGGGGACAAACATGTGAAGAGGCAGCAAGAGGATGGCCACCTGCAAGCCAAGGAGAGAGGCCTCAGAGGAAACTAACCCTGCTGGCACCTTGGTCTTAGATTTCCCATCTCCAGAACTGTGAGAAATAAATTTCTGTTCTTTAAGCCACCTATTTTGTTATGGCAGCCAGAGTAAACTAATGCAGTACGGACGAAGGGGTCCCCTGCCAGCGTGCTTCTTGCCTAAATGAATTTTGTTTTCCATTCAGCCTTCTGTTCCACTCACTCCAGGCTTTGTATCCGTTTTTCCTCCTCTCTGCCCTAAAACTTGCATAACATTTTTCTCAGTATCCGTTTACCTTCTACTGCCAACAGCACCTCACTTTTCCTTTCAACAACCTCCCTTCTTGAACTCTTAATCCATGCAGTTTGGGTGGGACCGAGGCTACATCGAACTCTTCTGCCTCACCCGCTGCAGTGGTGGGAATGTGACCCAGGTCTGCGTAATCAGTGTCACAGTGAGTGGGTAGGTTGAGGACTTTTCTGCAGCCCTAAGAAGGGGGGTTCTCCACCTGGGTTGCTAAGCTGATTGGCTGCAAATCCACAGCTGCCAGATGCCACCCCTGGCCTTGTGAAAACGCAACAGACTCAGGAAAGCAGAGCTGAGACCACATCCTAGTGACATCATTTGGTCTCCATCCAGCCTTCCCTGAGCTTATTTTTTGCCTTTTTAATTACATAATACAGCCATCAACCCCTTCCCCACCCCATTAAAAAAAAATATATGACTGGTAAGGGGATCTTAACCCTTGACGTGGTGTTGTCAGCACCACACTCTCCCAAGTAAGCTAACCGGCCATCCCTCCATAAGGATCCGAACCCGTGGCCTTGGTGTTCAGCACCGCACTCTTCCAAGTGAGCCACAGGCTGGCCCTTTTTTTTTTTTAAAAGCAGGGTTAGGTTGAGTTTCCATAACTGGTAGCTGAAAGAGTCATGACTTGCATAATAAATCAAATTCATTCCTTAGCACCCAGAGCCTATTTCATGTTCTTCACCAAATCTTTAATCATTTACTCCAGCACGTGGCCTTTCTTGTTTCTGAATCCTTACAGAATGTAGAGTCTGTGCTACACAATTTTAGACATCACCCTGCACATGTTACTTCTTAAGCATTCAGAAAATTGTGAATTGATTAGTCCTGTGTATTAGCTTTTTTCATTTTTTCTTTTTTCTCCTAGCCATGCACACTGCATCACAGCAGGCCAAATAAAAGCCCCCTGTGCTTTCTCCTGGTCTCTCATTGGTTTATCTCATTGGGTTCCCCCAGCCACCCTGGGAAAGATTAAGTCACTTGCTAAATGAAGGTCTCATAGTAGTATGTGGGGGGTGGGTGGCTGGGTAGGGGTCGGGGGGTAGGTAGGGGCAGGGAGAGCGGTGCCCTTTTAGTACTGAAGATTAAGTTTGCCTACATTGACAAGAATCCAAAATAAGAAGTTTAATTCTCTCTCACACAAAAGAATGGAGGTTGGCAGTCCAGGGTAGAGGCTGTGCCATATGAAGGCAGATTACTGGGCCTCTTCTGTCCTTAGCTCTGCCAGGAGCAACCTCCATGGTCACACTCATCTCCTGATTCAAGAAGGCTGCTGAAGCTCCAGCAGCAGGACGGAGGAATGGGTCGCTCTTTCCACTGAAGAGTCCCTGTTGGAAGCTGCACTTGTCACTTCTGCTTTCATCCCATTGGGTAGAATTTAGTCACACTAAGCTTCAAGAAAGGCTGGGAAATGTAGTCTGTATTGCAGATGGCTGCAGTCCTAGCTCACGGCAGAAGGCAGGAGGGTTGTCTTACTAAAGAAGAAGGGGAAACAGGCACTGGGGGATCACTAGGAGTCCCTGGCACGGGCTGCTCAGTTGTTTACTGTTTCATGTTTGGGTTCTCTCCTCCCAGAGTCTGTGAACTCCTGGCAGACAGAGACTATGCAATTCTCTCTGCATTCCCAGTTCCTTGGATTGTGCTTTTGACATTGTATCTTGATAATAAATCTATACATATTAAAGAGAAGAGGAGTTGTGAAAGAAAACAAAAAACCTAGATATTAAGCAGCATTATCATCCCTCAAAGACACAACCCAGTAGGAAGCCGGACCCACAGTCTTGCTGAGGCTTTGAAATCAGACAGTTTAGATTTAGATTCCTGGCTTCTCCTCTTCAGAGCTGGATGGCCAGGGAAAAGTGAGTCTCTGAGCCTTATTTTCTTTATCTACTAAAATAGGGATAATGCTATCTTTTTCGGTGCTGTGAGATGATTTGTGTAAGATCATTCCAAAGATGATTTGTGTAAAATGCTCAGCACATTATGGGTTTCATTTATCCCTTCTTCAGTCTTCAGTACATGATAATGGATTGGGGGTTGGTCTGCAGCTGGACGCTGTCCAGCTTTGTGTGTGTCTAAGTCGGCAGATCAGGGTTACTCCAGGGCATCAGAAATGTGTCTTCTCTCTCTTTCTGACTTCTGCATTTAAGACTTAATCTTTGTCCATCTTTAGCAAAACACAGGATGATGCAAATATAATTACAATGTTAACCTAAGAAGTATCTAGGTTTGCACACATGACTGAATAAGTAGCATCTATTGGAAGATTTCCTCTGCAGTGACTTGCAAATAGCAACTGTAACTTAATTATTTAGAAAAATTCCAGGAACAGTCCCTTTGCTTTTGTATCTCCCGTTTCCGGAACATCAACAAATCATCCCCTGGGTGACTTTCAGCAAGTTATTTAAAAAGTTATTGCAGCTTAAATATAGGAGACTATTGGTCCAAGTTATCAGAATTGTAACAGGATCAACACTTAGTCAGGAATTGTCTGTTGCTTCTTAACAGTTCTCCAAAAGAGCCAACAGATTTATGTTTTGCTTAATTCGTATTAAGTCTCGTTTCTGATGCTTGCAACTAGAAGAGTCTAAAACATAGGGATTATAAATGACCTTTTTTTCCCTTGTCAAGCACATTTCTTCTGTATCTTAGGTCAGGGCTATATCTATCAAGCATGAGCCTGTCCTCACAAACTTGTCTCAATCCAGAAGAGAGCCAGGAATTTCTCACATTAAGGGGAAAGGAACTACTCACAAGAATATTCCAATTTAGACTCAGCCAGGGGGAAATCATTTAAACAGGTAAATGCTGCACCCCCTAACGATAACGCTTTCTTCCATTCCTCTCACCCCCACACTTCTCTTCTTTCCATTAAACGTTTCCTTAAGACTCACCTAATTTAGCACAGGGCACTTCCAAAGCTCTTTCTTATGCCATTTCTCTTGAATCCACCTGTGAATATTGTCCCTACTTATATGCAGAAACCTCAACACTGACCAGAGTGACTGGGTTCCTTTAGACTCCTCCCTTCATCCTCTGTTCTCACCCTGTGACCACTTCTGCAAAGGGATCTTTCCTAGGAAGAAGATGCTAGGTTAGAGACATCTATTCTTTTAAATTATTATTATTATTTTATTATTAATCTGCCCCAGCACCCTTTGGTTTTGGAATTGCCCCTCTCCTTTCTTATGTGACTGTAGTGGCTGTCCATGACAAAGCCTTGTATCCTCTCCCCACTAACATGTGACTCGTGCTGGTCAGTGTCCCCCACTCCCCAAGATATAGTCATCAGTCCAGCTGTGGGCCAAACTAGGTCATTTTGAGAGACCGAGATGGATGCAGGGTAAGAGATGACCTCTGTCTTCCCTTCTGGGATTGCAGTCTGCAGGGACCATAGACTGAGCATGGCTTGGCCACCTTTCCCACCTTGTGGAAAGAGCCTGCCTGAGAAAGGAACACCAAAGACAAGAGCAGGACTGAGTGAAGGGGAGCGACCAACATCAGGTGGTTCATCCAAGCCTGGACATTTCAAAAACGGGAACCAGTAGGTTCCTCTTTTGCTTAATCTATAATATCAGGTTTCTGATGTTTCCAACTGGAAGAGTCTAACACAAGGATTATAAATAATCTTTTTTTCTCTACCTTGTCAAGCGCATCTCGTGTATTTTAGGCCAGGGCTCCATCCATCAAACATGATTTGGTACAGTTTTGGGCATGCCAATATTAAATAAACACTCACAGGCAGTACCGTAGACTCCTTCACTTCAGTACAGACTAGGAGTGTATATTTGTTTAAAGGCTTATTTGAAAGGTTTTACACTTTTCCTGTGCACATATCTCACCATCTGAATTTTGGTTTTGAGCTCTTGGACTGTAGCATGCATATTTCCATCTTTTGGTGTCCCTGGATACTGCCCAGTATATTGCAGATACGTAGCCCATACCTGAAGTTCTGGGGATCATTTGTGTTTCATAATTTAGAAAATTTTTGATTTTTAAAAGGTATCAGAGCATAAAAACCCCCAGTGGGTCTTCCAAAGTTCCCTGTAATGTAATGCAGTCATATATTTTCATATGATATGAATATTAACACTAATTAAGTTAGAAGTTAGATAAAGACTGAATAGCCACCCATCATTTTAGGTCAAAGTTTGCTACCATATGAGTTTTAAATTTTCTTTTTTGGCGGCTGGCCAGTATGGGGATCCGAACCCTTGACAGCAGTGTTATCAACACTGCACTCTAACCAGCTGAGCTAACTGGCCAGCCCAACGTTTTTGTATTTTGGAACTTTTTAGGCTTTAGAGTTACAGTCAGGCCTTGTGTCCCTCCTTGTCCTCTGTCCCGAGTGGGATGCTCTGTCCTCATCACCATCCTCACAGCCAGGGTTAACCTTCTGTTCAGGATAAAGCTAAAAATACCCTCTGTAGGGTCACTTTATATCTCACCTAAAATCCAAGGCAGCATAAATAGGGATAAGATGTTTGCAATAAATGTACTATGTACACACACACATAAGCATGTACACATAGGTGCAAAATCTTCATGGAAGGTATGAACCAAACTATTCATTTTTAATAAAGAGTCCCTCTGGTTAGAGGGATTATGAATGACTTTTGTCACTTTCTTTTTGTTTTTCTGTGTTTTTGAAATTTCCACTCTAAATGTCTCTCTTTTTTTAATTCTTAAAATAAAATGCTTCTCTTGGATTTTCTAGATAGTCAAACATATCGTCTGTAAATTGACATATTTTTGTCCCTTCCTTTCTAATACTTATGTGTCTTGGCTTCCCTTGTTTGATTTCATTGGACAGGATTCCAGAAGAGTGTTGGGGAATCACATGATTGGGACCATTGTCACCTTCTTGCTGACTTCAACAGAAAAGAACATATTTATAGAACTAGCAATTCTATAAACATTATTTTTAAAAGCTTCCATAATTTTGATTTGTACCATATAGGAAATCTGAATAGGATGGATAAAGGACCTTTCCATGAAAAAAGGATCCAAACAAATGTGTAACATCGGGTATTTCAGTTATCGTCTTCACCACTGATTCTCGAGAGGATAGAAAAATGAAAATGGAAATATGAAGTCAATAATCATCCAAACACTGATTTATTCTCTGTCTAATTATATCAGGAAGAAGTAGTTATTTAGAGTAAGTTCAAGAAAATATAAACTGAAAGCTAAAATGAAAATATTTACCTAAAAGGAATGGGAGAAAAAGTAAATTGAAAAATATAGTTGTAATAAAGTACTCCAGAAAGGGAATTGGGAAATCTGGGGGAAAAAAAAAAAAAAAGTCTGAAGCAGAAAAAGTTCTAGACAGAGTCAAACAAGAGTCACCAAAACAAAACAAACCAACAAAAAAACCCTCCAAAACCAACTCTAGGTAATATATCTCATGTACTAATGACTAAGGGACAGAATATAGGAAAACTGTGTTAGGGAAGTAAGGTAAATTTGAGATCAGTTCAATGTTTATAAGACCAAATTGAAAGGAAAGACAGAGAAAACAAGAAAGAAAAATGCACCTCACCATGCAAAAAACAATGACTTGTGCATACATGTGTGCCACACTTGTCTGTGAACGGCAGTGCAAAAGCTCTGATCCCGGATGTGAGATGATTCTGAAATTCAAGTCCCAACTCCTACCCTTCCCCCACCTAACCTCACTCACCCATAGGATTTATTCTGGCTTCCTCACTGGCTTGTTGCAATCCAGAAAGGAGCCAGAAATATTAACTAAGAACTTAGATTTTTTTTTCTTGGGCCACTAAATTGTCCTTTAAAAAAAAAAAAAGAGTCTATAGCACTCAGTAGTCCCAGGAGGTCTCCCATCTAAGCACTAAGGAGTCCTGACCCTGCTTAGCTTCTGAGACCACTAAATAGCCTTTTATTCTAGGAATGATCTTTGTAAATAGAACTAATTTCTGTAGAATCATGCAATTCATAACATTTTAAAGGAATACAAAATTCTATTTTAAGGTAAATTTTGCTGAAACAATGCTGAGATCACCTACTTTTGGATCACAGATAATTTTATACATTTAAAGAGAGACTATCCTATGACTAGCAGTTTACAAGAAACTTTAGCTAATAAAAATTGTTGCAATTCTATTGTTTTACCTGTTTTCTATATGTAATTTTCAAAGCACAATCTATTATCATTTCAAAATAACTCTTCTAGCATTTAAAGTTGTAGCATGTCCAAAATACCCAAATGATTGTGTTATTGTGAATTGCTGTCAGATGACTTGTTTTTGCTTGGAAAAGTAAGATTTTAGCTCTTTCCAGAAGTGGCACAACTGTAGGAGAGAGAGCTCTGTTCCAACTTAAAAGGATCTCAAGAATGAGGCAGAAGCCTATTTACAGCTATAAGCGTTTATAAGCAAGCACCCCACAGTAATAAGCCAGCACCCCCTAGCCACCCTAGCCCCTCACTCACTGCAATCAGCCATGGGACTAGGAAGAGGAATAACCTGCTCCCTCCAGAACTTGTCACTGGATTCCCTTCTGTTAAAGCAGGAGCTGTAAGACCTGGAGGTGAGGGCTAGAGGCTGCCATGGAGACTGAATCTGTCTGAGAACAAACGCAATTGACCATATCCAGTTTAGGGGGTTGTTTTGGAAGCTGGGAGCATACAAATCCCCACTGAGGGAATAAGAAAGGGGAAAAGCCCCAGCCTCAAGAATATCTGTCTGTGGACTGCTGTGAGCATTTAATAATAAAAATAAAAAGTTACCACCTTTAGATATATGCCACAAAGAATTGAAAGCAGGGATTCAAACAGGTCCTTGTACCCTCATGTTCATAACAACATTATTCACAGTAGCCAAAGGTGGAAGCGATACAAGTGTCCATCAACAGATGAACGGATAAATAAAATGTGCTTTATACAGACAATGAAATACTATTCAGCCATAATAAAAAGGAATGAAATTCGGGTAGAGGCCACAATATGGATGAAACTTGGAAACAGTATGCTGTGTGAAATAAGCGAGACACGGAAGGGTTGAATGATATTACTTATCATACACATATTCACATATACATATACATATACACATGTACACATCACTTATTGTATAATTTTACTTATGTAAACTACCTAGAATGGGCAAATTCATAGTGCCAGAAAGTAGACTAGATTACTAGGAGCTGGGAAGAGGAGGAATGGGAAATATTGTTTAATGGGTACAGAGTTTCTGTTTGGGGTGATGAAAAAATTCTGGAGATGGTTGCACAACACTGTGAATGTATTTAAGGCCACTGAATTGTGCACCTAAAAATGGTTAAAATGGGAAATTTTATGTTATGTATATTTTACGAAAATAAAAAACAAAACAAAGACAATGAATGTTCAAAATGAAAAATAAGTACTGTAAAGTTCCTATGTCTGGCACAGGGTTCCCTTCCTTTTTTCTTGCTGCTTCTCCCCCCACCCTCCCGACCTACCCACGTTCCCCACACTCAGCCCTTCATCCCTGAAAGAAATTACAAAGTGGTTGCAGGACTTCATTCCAGCAATTTCCTTCCTTTTTCTTGTTTCCTCTATTTCTCCCTCTCTACTGGGTTATTCAGATCAATAGCTACGAGTATCCCATAATTAAAAACAACCAACCAGCCAACCAACTCAAACCCCCTGAACCCATATTCCCCTCCAGCAACTGCCCCAATTCTCTGCTCTTGGCTCTCCTTCGCAGCAAGAGTTCTTCAAAATCACCTCCACTGTTTTACTCAATTCTGTCCTCAACTCATTACCATCTGGCTTCCATCTCCACCACAGAAATGAAATTACATTGTCGAGGTTCCCACGCATCCCCCTTTGCCCAAACCAGCAGCCAGTCCTCATCGACTTGGCCTCGCCGCAGCACTGAGTGGTGGACCACTTCCTCTTGAAACACGATCTTTCTTGGCTCCTTTGGTCCCACTCCCTCCTGGCTTTGGTCTAACTTCACTGACTCTTCCTTCTCAGTCTCTTCTGTTCACGCCTCTTATTGTGTCCTAAGGGTTGAAGCCCCTCTTTCTCAGTACTTTCACCTGGGGTGATCTCATCCTGTCTCATGGCTGTAAATGCCATTCCTATGCTGACCTCCAGATTTTATCTGTCTGTAGCTCTGACCTTGCCCTTGAACACCAGACTCATAAATCCGACAGTCGATTGGACTTCTCCGAGACTGGCTGATAGGCATCTCAAATTTAAGAGGTCTAAAATAGAACTTTTTATCCGTCCCTAACCTTCCCCTGATAAACATGCTCTTCCTTCCTCTTCCCCATGTTAACAGATGTTAGTACCATCCACCTAAGTGCTCAAACCAAAATCCTACAGATCTGATACCTGCTTAAAACCCTCTAGCGGCTTCTTATCACAGTTGGAAAAAACAGCACAGTTCAGTGTCCATCAGGCCCAATGTGATGTGGCCCTTGCCTACCTCTGTGACATCATCTGGCACTCTCTCCTCTCAGTGTGCTACATTGTGGGTCTTATTTTTGTTCCCAGGACACATTGAACTTGGTCCTGGGTGTATGCCAGATGTTTCGCCTGCCTGGAAGGTCCTTTCCCCAGATCTTCAGCCAGCTGATTCTTTCTCGTTATTTAAGTCACTGCTCAAATGACATCTCCTCAGAGAAGACTTGCTTTTCCTTCGAGTCTAAAGTAATGCACTCCCCACCCTTTCCAACTGTATCACCGTCTTTCATTTCCTTAGGGTTCATCATCTGCAATTATCTTGTGTATTATTTGTTTTTTTATCTTCTTGTCTTAAATTAGAATGTAAATTCCACAAGACCAAGGATGTCATCTGTCATTTACTACTATATCCCTAGTGACTAAAACATGCTGGAAGTTGATAGGTGCTTAATAAAAATCTGTGAGTGAATGAATAAATGAATGAATGAATGAATAATTCTGTTTTAGGAAATGCTCATTGTTCTAGGTATCCAGTAACCTGGCGCTGTGCTGACCCTAAGCCCCTGTTGGATTCAACAGCCTAGGCAAGCAGAGGGTCACAGGGTCTTAGAGGGACAGGATCACAGCAGGTGGAATATACATGAATATTTATTCAATGGCCTTTAAGTTTATGTGCACTATTCCTTGGTGAGGGAGCACAGGCAGGACTAACAGCCTCGCTGAACCTCCATGTCTATAATGCTTCCCCTAATAAAGCCCACAAGGAAGGATCTTCCATAGAATTCTGGCTCAATGGCCCATTGTCAGACACTCTGTCTGCTGGCTGGTGTCTTAGGATTTTGAAATCATCCTGTCTGGTTGGACCTCATCAACCTGTGTTATGAGGCGGCTGAGGCAAACCACAGTTTTGTTTTGAAAATGTTTCTTTTTCAAAGAAACTTCGGTACAACCTTATTATTTGATGAATTTGGGAGAAAGAGACAGTGAAGACAATGAATACTGGAATCTGCAATAAGGCCCTGGAAAAAATGTGCTATGTCTGCCTGGGTTCTGCCAAATAGTGTGGAGGAGATGAATCTCCACGAGGCTACACATGACAGGGCGTTTTGCAGTGGTTAGTGAGTGTGGCAGTATATTAGGACTCCTTCTCGGACCATGATGACTTCTTAGGCTAGGACTCTTTGAAGATGTGTTAGTGAACTATAGCTGTCTCTTTTCCTTTAGACCTAGCTCAGTTAACAAGTAGTCGTGAAGTTATTGAACACCAACCAGGTACAGGTACTGAGCTAGACACCTTGTGTGTATCCTCACGAAAGTCCTGAGACAGATAAAGTATTAACTTTCATTTTACAGCTGAGGAGGCTGAGGCTCAGAGAGGTTAAGTAACTCACCCAAGACCACACAGGAAGTAAGTAACAGTCTTTCCAGGAACCCCTTGTCCATGGACCCAGGTTAGGAATCTTTACCCAGATAATCTATGGGTGAGCTTCTGGGGTTCCTGCTAATTCCATGAAATTATGTAAAACTGTTCACCTGATGCGAATATTTCTGGAGAGATAGTCTACAATTCTCATCAAATTTCCAAGGGGTTGTGACCTCAAAGATTAAGAACCACTAAGAATGGGTGGAGGAGGGCAATAGATTAGAATTTGGCCAAGAGCAGTTTCTATGCTGGTTGATTTGTTTTTGGTTTCATATAATACTTTTCTACTCACCAAATAAAAAAAAAAAAAAAAAAAAAAAGATTTCTTTGAGCTTTACTTTGTCCAGTGTGTGTAAGGAAAAAGGAAAACAATGGTGTGGAATATACTATAAAGCAAATGAACTTCACAGGGCCTGGTTTTCCAAAGCCTTGCAGTTTCAAATACTGACCTTGCAGAGGACTGGAAATTTTCTTCAGGCTATAAAGTCTCTGGTGTAAGATAAAGATTTGTGGCACAGCAAGGTAGCTGGCTCAAGGACAGACTAGTTACTGATTGAAATGTAAAGATACTGGAAAATTGTGGAGGGAGAAGGAATGTTTGCTAAAATCAAGCTTTTGTTGGTAGATCACTTAATTCCCTTACTGGAATGTCATCTGGCTTGTTTCACTGAAAGTTACCAGCCTATATTGTTAAACTATAACCCCACCTATGTTCTCTTCCTGTAACTTCCTGGTCTGGAAAATAAATGCAGGAAGAGAACTCCAATTCAGGGTTAATCTCCCAAGGAAGTGATGCCTCTCTCTTGAGGGTTCCGGGGAAGTTAACCACTTCGGGGCTTCTCACTGCTCAGAAGAGATGGGCTTTGAGTAATCCTTTGTGGTTCCATCACCCAGGGAAGTGGGGTGACAAATCTGTAAGGGGCAAAGCAACACAATGGTATGTTGAAGATGCTTTTTAAAATCACACTCTGGGTTAGCCTGTTTCAGTTGCTTATAACAAAATACCTGGAACTGAGTAATTTGTAAGGAAACAAAAATATATATATTGCTTACAGTTTTGGAGGCTGGGAAGCCCGAAGTCCAGGGAACACATCTGGTGAAGGCCTTGGTGGTAACAGTAATACAAGGGTCTCACATGGCAGAATGGCAGAGCAGAGAGAGAGACTGTCACGTGCTCTCCTTTTAAAGTCCTCAGAACCACACCCATGATTACCCTTATTAATACATTCACTACATCATGGTCCTCCAATCTAATCACCTCTTCAAGGCCCCACCTTTCAATCACCATAATAGGATTTCCCACCCTCAAGAGTTACTGTGGGGATTAAGCTTCAATGACTTTAGAGGAACATTCAATCCACCAGTAGTCACCCTAGACCATTCTCAAGGGCTCCTAGTCCAGTCTTCTGCCCTCCTGAGGCATAATATTTTTTTCCTTTTGTGTCCAAATGGAAAAGTGCATACCGCTGTCTTCCCCAGGATAAAGCCTAATACATGTGGAAGCTCCTTGATAGAGATGTATTTCTTGTACACCCATAACCTTCCAGGCTCTCTGCTTTGAGCAAGGCCAAACATGGATGACCAGGGTTTCATATTTGAGTAGGGGAAACAGATATGTAAGTACACAGTTCTCTTAATTTATAAAGAGCTCCTATATTAAAGACTAGCTTCCCAGTGAGAAAGTGGCAAAGGCTATGAGGGGACAAGCTATGAAAGAGGAAATACAAATGGTCCTTAAATATGAAATGATGCTTTACCTAACTCATAATATGAGATGTACAAAATAAAACTAAAACGAGATTGCATCACTTACCTATTAGATTGGCAAAGGTGAAAAATCTGGCAAGAATTGTGTTGGCAAGGGGTTGGGGAAAAAGGCACTATCACATGTATTGCTGGTGGGAATATACATTAGTAAAACATTTATGAAAAGCAATTTGATAGTATTCATCAAAATTTAAAATGCATACACCCTTGCCCCAGAAATTGTATTTCTTGAAATTTTTCTTGAGATTTGGTGTCACATGTTCAAGATCGTGGATATACAAATTTGTTCATTGGAGCTTTGTTTGTGGTAGTAAAGATTGGAAACAATCATCTATTGATATAGGACTAGTTTAACTAATAATGGTACATTGATACAATGGAATACAAGGCAATCTTTACAAAAATGAAGCTGTTCTGCATGCTCTGCTATTGAACTAATTCCAAGATATACTGTTAAATGAAAGAAGCAAAGTGCAGAAAGAAGGTGTAAAGTATGTTATTTTCTGTGCAGAAAAAAGTATGCATGTCTTTGATTATATATGTATAGAGTATCTCTGGAGGGAAATACTAGAAACTGATAGAGACTGCATTTGGAGAGAGAAATGGCACGGGTACTAGGGGAGAGTGTCTTGCTTTTACTCTACACCCTTTTTTACCTTTTGTTTTGTGCCACATGAAGGTATTACCTATTCGATAAATAAATAATTAAAAAAATAAAAAGTGTGTAGGAAGAAGGGCCCATAAGAGGCCAAGAAGCAATGATCAGCAAAGGAGGAAGAAAGGAGAGAACTTTCACAGTAATCAGGGGTGAGAGTTCCAAGACCTCTCCTGCAGGAACCATGAAGCCCACCCACAGATCTTCTCATAGCCCAGTCAGGCCAATAGGATAAGGTCTGAAGGGAGCCCACTGCATTTGCTGATTAGGGTGCAACTTCTCCGTTAGGGATTTTAGTTGACATAAAATCCTACTTTGTAATTTTTTAATGGCCACTGTTGTAGACTGGATGCCCCTGCCAACCTCACTGAGGCTTAATCCCCATTGTAACTGTTGAGGTTGGGAAATCCTATTATGGTAATTGAAAGGTGGGGCCTTAAAGAAGTGATTAGATTCCAAGGACCATGCCTAGTGAATGGATTAATAATGGTGGTCACAGGTGTGGTTATGAGGGCTTTAAAAGGAAAGTGCATGAAGAGATTTTCTCTCTCTGCTCCATCATTTTTGTAATGTGATACTCTGCCGTCACTGTCGCCAGCACCAAGACCTTCACCAGACACGTTGCCTGGACTTTGGACTTCCCAGCCTCAGAAACTGTAAGCAATAAATTTTGTTTTCTTTATAAAATGCCCAGTTCCAGGTATTTTGTTATAAGCAACAGAAATGGACTAATCCAGCCACCCAACATCTTTTGAACAGCCTTCCTCTCTTTGGGGAATTTCATGCTTTATGAATCTTGACTGAGGAATCCAGAAACTCAATGTACCAGCCTCCCGTGGGGCTCAGGCATTGGCGTAGTCCCCACCAATCAGACAAGCCCAGCAAGATTTCATTTGGAAAGAGGGTAAGAAGAGGAAATAGGTTAGGCCAGCCCGTGGCTCACTCGGTAGAGTGCGGTGCTGATAACACTAAGGCCTCGGGTTCGGATCCTATATAGGGATGGCCGGTTTGCTCACTGGCTGAGCGTGGTGCTGACAACACCAAGCCAAGGGTTGAGATCCCCTTACCGGTCATCTTTTTTAAAAAAAAAAAAAAAAAAAAAGAGGAAATAGGTTCTGTGGGGTGGTGGTGGTAGTAGTGCCTGGTTTGGGGGCACCCCATGCTGGGCAGTGCCCAGGCCTGGTACTGGAGCAGGGACTTTTCCATTGGAGCAGGGTTAGCTGCAGAACTTCCAAACCTGATTCTTGCACTGTCATGGAAATCCGGGTAGTATATTTATAACATCATTTAATAAATTGCTTTTCTGTTTTAAATAGCTAGAATGGGTTTTGCAGTGATTTTTAAGAGGGAATGTAGGTTCAAAAGAAATCAAGGGTAAGTGGATGTTTGATTTTGGGAACCAGGTTTCTCACTGTTGCAGTGGGAGATTATAGGTAAGCAAGAGGAAAATGCTAGAATGATCCCTGTGGCCCTGGATTAGAGTTGGAGACATCAGTATGCATTCATGGTCAGCTTAATATAGATATGGGTGGTTACATGTAGAAATATTTTTAGATATGTGTCTATACATGGATTAGTATACACACATATATATATTTCCTTGCTTTGTGAGCTGAGAGGCTTAGAAGCAGCAATACTCAGTAGCAGTGAGCACACGTAGGACCCAGATCTCGGTTTCTAATGCCATTCTCCAATAAAAGAAACCAAGGCTCCTTGGAGAAATGGCTGTTTAAAGGACTGGGGCAGGAAATATACAGGATGTGTCTGGAGCATTTTGTAGTGCTGGAAAATAAGTGCTCAAAAAATCAAACAAAAAACTCCAAAGAACCAACACAGTGATGGGAATATATCAAAGGGACAGTAGAGCCAATTGAAAGAGTTCCCAATGGTGAAAGCTGGAACAATCTGAGCAAGAAAATTTTAAAAGTAGTGTTGGATTATAACCCAAAGTATAAAATAAATATCCCTGAATCCATATTGATATAAATAATTAATTGGGAAGAAGAGATATATCTCCTATGAAGAATAACTCCAAATAATTTATGTAGGTGCTGCACCCTCCAGGTGGTAGAGCATACCTCTCTCCTCCTCAAGTGCTGGCTGCAGGTGATGACTTCCATCCAAAGAGTACGGTATGGAAAGGTGGGCAGAGTAAACCGTTAGAGTGGAGACACCTGACACGTACCATCCCTGCTAGGTGATCGAGGTTGACATCAACAGTGATAAGTTAGGTGGACAATATGGACCCTTGATATGCCAGGATGAGAATGGTACTTTACCTCTGAGGTCTTCCTCCCCCAAAACCCCAATCTAATTATGAGAAAAACATCAGACAAATTCCAACAGAGGGACTTTCTACAAAATACCTGACCAGTGCTCCTCTGTGTATGTCTAAGAAGGAGCTGATGAGCAAGGGGACAAAAGAGCTGACCAAGGATGAGGAAAAGGATAAGGAGGTGATAATAAGGCCCAGATGAGATGGTGACCTAAACATGTGCTGTAACAGCAATCTGTGCTCTTTTCCCTAAGTAGCCTGTAGACAGGAACAGAGAAGACAGATAGGGTGAATAGATCCTGAATTTGTACAGGGAGTAGAATTGATGGTCAGGAAGTTGAAGACCAAAGAATAATGAAGTAAAATTGTGGCCGGGGAGGGAAGGCAGTAAGGCCAGGAGGAGCTTGGTATTGGGGAAAGAGAGAGGCCAAGGAGCTGGAGGTTTGGGTTTGGTTGAAGATTGTGGGTTAAAGGGATAGTGGAATGAAATTCTGGTTGTAGTCTAAGTGGGAGCTCTTGAAGAGTTAGATTTGAGGGCCATGCCGTAATAAACTATGGTACATCCATGTACTTGTAAGTAAATGTTAAGTAGCTCTTAAGTAAGGTAAACGGGAAAAGCAGAAGCAAAGAAGTGGGAAAATGTAAAGACTGGTAGAGAAACATTATACAGTCCTGTTTGGTTAGATGGAAGGTCAGTGTATGGATTAATGTGGGACATATATTGATTGGTGCTGTGGATTGATTGAATTGTGTCCCCTGGAGTCCATGTATTAGAAGCTTAATTCTCACTGTAACTGTTGAGAATGGGAAATTCTATTATGGTAATTGAAAGGTGGGGCCTTGAAGAGGTGATTAAATGGTAGGACTACCCTGTAGTGAATGGCATAGTCAGGGTGTGGATCTGAGGGCTTTGAAAAGAGAGTGAATGTGGAGGTTAGTCTCTGTCCCTCTCTCTGCTCCACTGTGTTCTGCCATGTGAGACCCCTGCATTGCTGTAAAGCCACCACCAAAGAAAACCCTCACCAGATGTGTTCTCTGGACTTTGGACTTCACAGCCTCTACAACAGTAAACAATAAATTTCATTTTCTTACAAAGTACCTAGTTCCAAGTATTTTGTTATAAGCAACAGAAACAAACTAATACAATTGGTAAAGGTAAGTTGGGGCCAAATTGTACCAAGTTGGTAGTCTGGAGTAGGGGTATGTGCACACAGTGCATATAACATTTTCTTGTTTAAGTCCATCCTCGTATCAGAGGGTGGGAGATAAGGACGGAGATCTCAGAGGTAGATGAAAAGATTAGGGTTGAAGGACAGCTATTGTGATTTCTGCACCAAGTCAATGGCACTAAAAAAAAGTGAGGCAGGGACTTCTATAGATTAAAAGAATATTAAAAGTCATAATAACCAAATGTTCATCTTTTCTCGCTACTGACTCCAACAAACCAACCAAAAAAGACAATTTTATGAAATAGGGAAAATCTGATATGGATGGTGATTTAGATAGTATTAAGGAATTACTGTTAATTTTTTAGAAATGACCATGACATTGTAATTATGTAAGAAAATGTCTCTTTTTAGAGATGCTTCCTGAAGTAACATGGCTAACATGACATAATGTCTGGACTTTGCTATAAAGAAAGAGGAAAACTGGGATAGGCAAAGAAATGTGGCAAATCTTGGTAACTGTTGGATCTGGGGTTCGTTGTAGCAAGCTCTCTACTGCTGAGTATGTTTGAAAATTTTCATAATATGAGGCTATTTCAAAAATTTCTGAGAAAAATAGAATTAAAAGATAATAGGAATCTTTCCATAAAGTTTTTGAAGTTCCCTTGTACATTTAAAGAAAATAACAACTGAAAAAAATCCGGGTGGACAGGGAGTTAGAAAGATTCATTCTATCTATAATCCCAAGGTGGGTAAGAGCCTGGGTGACACCCCTGTGGCAGGGTAGGTGGTGGTGGTGCTGGGTGAGCTGCCCCCAACCCAAGGCCAGGCCAGGGCAGCCTCCGATCCTGGATCTCGAGTTGAGAAAGGGGAGTTGATGGCTGGGAGGCCCGTGTTCTCCTCTTTGCTCAATGACTGGGAAACCCTGAGGTTCCTTCTTGTGGCATTGCCCAGGGAGGACAGACTGGACAACAGGAGAAGCAGAAGCTCCCACCCCACTTGTGTGTTTGTGGCTACTTAGCTGTACTTGCTACCCTAGGGTAGGGTGTGAGAAAACAGTGATTATGGTAAAGTTTGTGATGTTTGTTTTTCCCAAGATCAAAACTCCATCTCCCCTCTGTTAACACAAGCCATCCAAAGTCGATCTGTATTTAATTTTCCTTGGGTGGTCCTGCATTGACATCTTGCCCTTCTGTCTTGCCCTAGGAACTTGGGAACCCAATCCTTTGTTCATCTGCTTCCAAGACAGAAGGCAGCCCGCCTCCCGCTGCTGGCCTGGCTGTTCCAGCATGGATTCTGTTTTGAAACCTCATCTAAAGTTTCAGGGAACAAGAGATCCTTACATTTCACATGAGCATTCTGAGTGAAAAGCATGTGTCCTGGCCATATTCATGCACAATTGGTCTGCATTCATGAGAAAGCCACAGTGCAGGAGTGAGGCTGAAAATGTGACCCCTTCCTGCCCCCGCTTCTTAAAGGCTCCCCTATACTGGAGAGATTTTTCTTGAAAAGCAGTAACTGAAGCTTACTTTGGAGCAAGTGAATAGGCCCTCTGATGGCTGGCGATCTGGCTGGGGTTCATGGAGAACTGTTCCCTGCCTGACCCGTGGTGGCATCTCCTTGTCTCCCTGAGGAGGAGTTGGTGGCAAGGGGAGGGGGCCCAAAAGTTGCGATAACAGCTCTGGGAAACCAAGCTAGACACATGGACCATCTGACCCCTCTGAAAAACTTGCTTCTCTGGCACCTGCAAGGTGGGGCTACCCCAGAAATGAAGAAATATGCACAGGGCCACGTGCTCACATGACCAATCACAATCCACAGGGCACACCTAGAGCCAGGGGGAGGAGCACGGGAAGTTCAAGCATCCCTCGTCCCGACGCATCTCCTAACCTGGAGCCACCGTTCACGCGCAAGGAAAGCACTTGCTGTGTCACTCCCCTTGCAGCACTCTCAGGCTAGGGGACCACAGTGTTGGAAACCTCATATCATTTTCCTTTTCATCTCCCTGAAGACTGAAGCCTGTTCCTATTGCAAAATCCTAAAAAGGCTGGATCTGAATCATAAAACAGCTTGTTATGCAGAATTCCTATGATGTGGGCATCTTGAATTCATCATGCCTATGGTTTTATAGGGTATATTTTAAATGTATATACTAAAGTGAATATAAACTTTATGATTCATTTTGCCCAAGAGGAAGAAAATGATGAGAGGAAATTAAAGCTGTGCCCTGCCACATTCACCTTCGTGGAGCCTCAGCCGACGCGGCTAAAGCATCTGAATTTCAGAGTCTGCACAGTGCCCTGTCTCGAGACTCCCTCCTTTCTCGGTGCTCCTGTCTCCTCATGGTGTGTCCATTTCTCCTGAGGCTGACAATTGTGTTTTAAAAGGTTCCCACTCATCACTCGAGGATCAGCTCGCATGAAAGCACCTCATGGCTCAGAGCGAAATTGTTCACATTTTTCAGGTCTATGGATGCAATTATACATCTAAAGACCTGGGACTGTTGTTCACCTGTGCATGGGCATTTATCAATCATGCCTGAACCCTCCTGGAGATGGGTCCAGAGATAAACTCATTCAGGCATGACCATGAAATTTGAGGCTGGGAAAGCAGACTTGAAAAGCTCCATTTAAGCAATCTTGATTCTCAGGTGAGGCAGAACTCCCTGAACTTACTCACGGAAGCTCTGATAAAACGTAGAGCAATCCTTGGTCTCCTTGGCATTCTACCCCTCTTTAAAGTCCTGAAAGTCACTTGTGGTCACTAAGTTGTCTGGATGAAATTGGTAGTACATGCTGGCTTTATAGATAAAATAAACCAATGTGCATAAAACACGCAGAATAGTGATTGACACATAGTAAATGCTGGAAACGATTTGTTTCAAAATCTGGTTTCCAAACAGTGTGATGTACTTTATATATATATCTACCTACCTACCTATCATTTGTCAAGAGACATTGTAGCTATGGAATTCAGGCGAGTTAAACAATTCTTCTTTGCCTCAGTTTCTTCATCTGTACAATAGGAGTAAGAATAGTACATATACTACTACTTGAGGATTACACATGTGACTATCAGAACTCAGAACAAAGTCAGTATACAATAAGTGCTTTATAACACTTATGTGTTATAACACTTATAACACTTATGTGTTATAACACTTATAACACCTATGTTAGCTATTATGATTACTATATCTGGAATGACATACACCCAAATGTTAATAGTAGTATTTCTGAGTGGTAGTATCGTGGATGAGTGTCGACTTCATGTTATGTTGGGTAAGTTTACGCTTCTTCTGGACAGGGGTACATTTTCTCGGCCTTTGTAATCTTTGCAGACCTGTGCCTGGCTGATAGTAGCTGCTCAATAAATATTGGTCTCAGCTGTTAGGATTGCACTGTGTGATCAGCATCTCTCCCAAATATGCATAGTCATTGTCTCATGTTTTTGTAGCTATTTAGTAAATTTCTGTAGTAAAATTAGTAAAGTGAGATGAAATAAAGCTTAGTAAACATCAGTCCACATGAATGTATTTCTCACAAATTGTCTGTCTTTTTCAAGACCCCTCAAGGTTTAGATAACAGGTTCTAGACTTGCCCTCTCAAGAGAGGCCCCTCTGTAAGCCTGCACCATGTGGCTTGCCATAAAAATATAAAACAAACTACTAGTTAATTGTCTGCATATGTGGCCCATGTACGTTGGCCCCTGGAAATGATAAATAAATGGGATTTTATGGTAGTCAGACCTCTGAAAAGACAGTGAAATTGGCAGTTAAGAAGAATGTAAACAGCAAAGAGCAGGTTACAGGAAAGCATATATGGTATGACTCCATAGGCATGTAAAAGTACATACATAAGTCTGTTTGTGCATATATGTAGAGAATGTCTTAAAATGTAAATGATGGTTATCTCTGGTAGTGGGATTTGGGGAGATTTTTTTCTCTCTCTTTATGCTTTTTCTATACAGAAAAAAATATACACACACAAGTATATTATACATATGAGAAAGAAAAAATATCCACATACTTTCAATGAAGTGCTCACCAAGGGAACAGCTTTGTCCAAATAGATTTCAGAAATTAATGATAAGGATGTTAAATCTGATGTTTAGTAGGGTTGCTAGATTTAGCAAATAAAAATACAGGACACCTAGTTAAATTTAAAGTTTGATAAACAATAACGTCTCTTGCAATATTTGGAACATCGCTTCTTTTTTCAAAGAATGAATAAGTAGGTTTTGTTTCACATGGCCAAGAATCACACCGTGTATGTGCAGTTCTCATGCATTGACCAACTTAGGGTTGAATCCCCGCGATGGGTCAGGCACTGTGCTAAGTGCTGGGAACACAGCACGGGTGACAGGCCTTTGACTTTGCCTCCACTCAGCATAAAATCATTTTACATCGCTTTTGTTTAAAATTTTATTTATTTATTTATTTATTTACTTACTTACTTACTTACTTACTTATTTTTGGTAGCTGGCTGGTTAGGGGATCCGAACCCTGGATCCTGGTGTTATCAGCACTACACTCTAACCAACTGAGATAACCAGCCAGCCCCCCAAATTGAAATAAATGTATAATCTGCCATCAAATTGGCATATTCTATTTTACTTAACCTATCTTCCATTGTGGATTAATTTAATCATTCATTTACAGATTAGCTTTTTGCTAGTATAAATAATTCTGCCCTGAATGTCTTAACATATCACGGTTTTCTCACATTTCAGCATTATTTTAGTTTTAGGATAGATACCTGAAAGTATTATTTTATTTTTAGGGTAGTTAAAATTTCATAATAATTTGTTTAGAAAAGGTTAATTGGCTAGAATGACAAACAGTTTAGGTCTGCATTTCTTTGATTGCTGATATGGTTAATCATCTTTCCATGGGTGTGTTCACTAATTTTATCTGCTGGATTGTCTACTTATTTTGAAGGGGAAGGTCTTAGTGATTTTTCATATTTACTCTATGAACTCATATGAAAAGGCATTAACTTGGCATCATATTTGTTATTTGCAGTTTTCAGTCTGTTGGTATTTTATTTTTGGTTATTTTTATTTTCATTTTTTGACCTAGAGCAATTTAACGTGGTGTCTATTAATATCTGTTCAACTTTTGATTTCTTCAACTCTTTCTCAGTGTAGAATGTCATTTTTCTATCCAGACATTTACTACCTATTTAATTCTATTTTATGCCTTTTTTATATTTTAAAATATATTAAACCTTAAATCATTTGGAATTTATTTTGGTGAAATAGGTCATAGCTGGTAGGTTTTTTTTTTCCTAGATGACCTCTCAATTATTCCCAAAGTAAACTCCAATTTTTGTTTATCTTTCCCTTTGATTTTTGTTATGAATTTTTATCATATATTTAATTTTCTTATATGATAAATCTTACCTTTGGATTTTATATAATATTCCTTTGATCTGTCTAGTTGAATACCATTGTCACATTGTTCTGTTTTATAAAATCTAATAACATGGTATTTGAGAGTGTTATAGAATTATATTATAAAGTATATAGAATGCATACAGCAAAAAATAATAATAATAATAATAATAATAAATAAAAAGAGAAGAAATTAAAGGACTGGCTGGTTAGCTCGGTTGGTTAGAGCGTAGTGCTGATAACACCAAGGTCCAGAGTATGATCCTTGTATAGGCCAGCCACCAAAAACAAAACAAAAAACAACAAATAAAGAACAACAACAAAAAAGATAGTATGCATACAGCTTTACAACATGTTTTTATGTGTTAGAGTTATTCCTCTAACTCTAAACTCTTTCTGAAAAAAAAGATTAAGTTCTACCATAGTCCCACTGAGATTTGAGTTGGAATAGTGCTAAAGCTATACTGTAATGGGACAACAATGGGCTTTTCTCCACCAAGGGCATGGAATTTATCCATTTTCTAATTCTGTTTCTATATGTTAGCAAAATCTTATATTTACCTCATTTTTACATTCTCTGATGAAGATCATATGTAGGTTTCTCGTATTTTTTTTTTTTTTCCTGCCTCAGGTTTATTCGTACAAACAGCATGGGAGGACACCAGCCCTATGTAGACACCAGCACAGGAGTCACACCAGTCCTTCTGTCCTCATGTTGGCAGACAAGTCTTCTACTCTGGAGCCTTCGTGGGGGGCCTGGGCACCTTTGGGGGCCTGCACTGGAGCTGGAACTCCTCACAGGCTGGTGAGGCTGGACAGGCTGGAGGCAGGCATGGAGCTGGAGATTCATTCACAGGACGATAAACCACTGTACTCTCACTGACATTTACTTACAGTTTTGGAGGCTGGCAAGTCCAGTGTCCAGGGAACACATCTGGTGAGGGTCTTGCTGGTGGTGACAGTGACCCAGGGATCTCACATTGCAAGATGATGAAAACAAAGACAGCAGAGAGAGAGACAGACTCTCTCTGTTTTTAAAGCCCTCAGAACCACGCCTCTGACCACCATTATGAATCCATTCCCTATGGCACGGTCCTACAATCTAATCACCTCTTCAAGGCCCCATCTTTTAATTACCATAATAGGATATCCCACCTTCTTAACAGTCATAGTGGGGGCCACGTTTCTAATACATAAAACTTGGGGGACACAATTCAAGCTTCAATGAGTTTTGGGGGAACATAATTCAATCCACTATCTCAAGGAAAAGAGCTTGGTATTTTTTGCCCCTTCTCAACCACATAAGAGCATGAAAGCATTACAATTTAGAGACAGAAAGCATCTTAGAGACTAGTTTCCTTGGGCTGCCAAAGTACCATAAACTGGGTGGGTTAAAATAACAAAAAGTTACTGTGTCATAGTTCTGGAGGCCAGAAATCTGAAACCAGGGTTCCGCTGCGCTCACTCAGAAGCCCGTAGAAGAGGGTCCTCCGTTGACTCTTCCAGCTCCTCATGTTTGCAGGGATCCTGGTGTTCCCTGACTTGTGGACACATCACTCCATTCTGCCTCTGTCATCATGTGGTCATCTTCTCTCTTGTTTCTCTGTCTCTGTGTCTCTTTCTCCTCTTCTTATGAAAACCCCAGTTATGTTGGATTAAGGGCCCACCCTGGTCCAACATGACCTCATTTTAACTAATTACATCTACAACAACACTATTTCCAGATAAAGTCACCTTCTGAGGAATGGGGGTTAGAACTTCAACATATGTTTTTAGGCGACACAATCCAACCCATAACAGAGAACATCTTCTCTCACTCTGTAAAAAGTTGAGCTGGAGGGTAAATTTGTATGAAATGGTATGTCATTTCTCTTGACAGTCTTGGTTTCAGGAGACTAGAAACCCATCTCGCTCTAGATTAGGCTACAAGGAGTTCTTGGATCATAGAGTCTAAAGAAGATGGGCCAATCAGACTGTGAGAGGTTGGGGCTCCAGCTTGGCCTCAGAAGCTACTGGAACAAGGGGCCAGAGTGGGTCAGGATTTTTCTCCTTCTCTTCTTTGGGCTGCGTTCTCTGTCAGAAGGATTTCTGCTGGGCCGACCCCGTGGCACACTCAGGAGAGTGCGGCGCTGGGAGCGCAGCAATGCTCCCACCCAGGTTCGGATCCTATATAGGAATGGCAGGTGCGCTCACTGGCTGAGTACCGGTCATGAAAAAGACACACACACAAAGAGAAGGATTTCTCCTGAAGGTGGATACCATGGCGGTTGTCACTTCCCAAGTTTCACCCTCAGGTGTTCTAGCACTAGAAAAGGACTCTGCCTGGGAGACAGAGCTAGCAGCCCAGGGGAGGGGGTGTCCGGTCAATGAACTTCAGCCAGTGGGATGCAGCCCAGTAAAAACAAAGCAGTCCATGCAGTAGCCTTGTAGATGAGGGCAAGTGGGTCAGCGGACTGAACAATGCTACAGATGTCCTCTGCACAAAGATAATTCAAGAGAGGAAAATCCAATTTTTATGTAAATTATCCAGATGGGCTCCTATGCCTATTCATATTCACTAGAGAAATTGCTCTGTTCTCTACTTTGTGTTATTTAGTAGATCAGGTTGATATCTGTGCCCCAGGGCAGTGACCCACAACACTTACTAAATTTGAACTCAAACAGTAATTTCAGATTAATTTGAAAATTGATTTGGTCAGACGTTTTTGAACACATATTTTTGCACTTTTGGAGTGTCAAATAACCATTTATGGATCCAAGATTTATAGGTAAAAACAGACTTTCAAGTCAATTACCAACATCCACTGGAGTTTAAACATGACCACTTTTAAAGTGCATATTTTATCAATGATATCCTTCTTTTAATTTCTTTTAAAGCATTTGTTTGACTGTGAGAAACAGGCATCTATGCAAATGCTAAC
Source organism: Cynocephalus volans (assembly GCF_027409185.1). Classification (NCBI taxonomy): domain Eukaryota; kingdom Metazoa; phylum Chordata; class Mammalia; order Dermoptera; family Cynocephalidae; genus Cynocephalus; species Cynocephalus volans. Next base: position 149,967,577 of record NC_084464.1, on the reverse strand, counting down.
TCACTCCAGGACTGTAGTGAATGCATAAAATGTACTTATCCCTTTCTAGATTATCAGTACTGTTTGGCTAAATCAATCATAAAAAGTAAAAGCAATTTTTACCTCTTTCTGCTAAACTACAGGGAACAGAATGATTATGGGACTATGATCTTTTTCCTACCCAAATGTCAAATTTTCAAAGTCATAAGTGGCAGACGGCTTTCCTGAGCACCAGGTCTGATTCCCAGCTGCCAAAGGGACATCTTCCGCATACCCGTGGGCACCTCACACCCGACTGTGCAAAAGCGACATAAGCCCATGCCTTCACCAGTGCTCCCTCTCTTAATCCGTGGTGTTACCGTCTTCCACGCTGATCCAGTCTAGGGCCTGGATTCCTTTGACTTTTCTTTTGTCCCTGCCTTCTGTGAGACATTCAAGTGCTATCTACGACACTACCTATGTCAGTGTTCCCAAACCTGGCTGAGTATCAGAATCACCTGAGAGACCTTTAAATGAATTCAGATTTGGAGTCCCTTTCCTAAGATTCTGAGTCAGGACATCTGGAAGTGGCCTGGGTATCTTCTGCATTTTAAAAGCCCCCTGTTCCCCCCACCCAGTTATTTGATGATTACCAGGATTTAGGAGCCTCGTGTTCCATCCCCACTGCTACTACCCTAGTTCAGCCCCCACACCTCCAGTCCCAGCCCTGCATTCCGTCCTTTATCCTTCAGGTGACCCTCTAACCCATTCATCGACTGTAACAGCACGTGCTTTTGAGTGCCTTTTCCCCAGGCACTTTGCTAAACAGTGGAAGTACAAAGATGAATGAACCATGCTCTCCTCTCAAGACACTCTAGTGAGGGAGATAATCCAGGATTTCTATTCATGAGCTAGTGTCTAATTAGAAGAGTAGGGATGACCTAAAGGTCGCAAAAGAGGGACTGATTAACTCAACCTTAGAGCATCTCAGAAAGCTGCACAGAAGTTATGCTGACTTTGAGATGGAGGTGAGTTTATCAGACAGAGGAAAAAGTTAAGAATGGGAGGGAGAGAGAGAACATTCCAGACAGTCTTGAGCAGGGGAATAATGTGACTACATCGGCGTTTCAGATTTATCTCCAGACTTACCTTTTAACATCACACTTCAGAGCCCATGTTACCCCAATTTGAAAACTCTTGGCGATTCCCCACCATCTTCAATGTCAAATCCTAACTCTCCTCGCTGTCACCTGTCACCTTCCATCCTGGGCTCTGGCCACAACAGATTATCAGCTTTCTTTTAAAAAGCTCTGTTCTCACTTCTCCGAGTTTGTTCCCATCTGTCGCCTGCACTTCTCTCCCTGTCCCACACTGCCTGTTTATTACCTCGCTACACCTATTTTAAAAAAAATATCTTCATCTAGTTCCTTTTGAGAGACTGAATTTACAAATGGACAATGGTCAGATTATATATAAATATAAAACTCTGACCCACAACCTCTAGCAAACTGCCCAGGAAACCAGCCCCTTCAATTAACAGCCCCGGATGCCAGGCTGCTAGGAAGTGGGACTGCTGTCTCTAGCAACAAGGAAGCCAAACAGTAACCTCCCGAACAATTGGCCCCAAATGGCCAGCACGTGATTAATAACTGACAGTTTCCCTACTTTTTGTCCCTACTTCCAATTTAGGACCAACCAGAGAAATCCAAATATGCTTCCTAACCAATTACATAGGATGCCTGCTTCTAGTTAGCTGCCTTGAGCTTCCCTGCGCCCACAGCCTCCAGTCAGAGCATACCTGAAGCCGTCCCTTTTGCCCACTGAAAGTCTGCCTGCCTTTGAGTCTCTGTCAAAATGCAAGTTCATCAGTCACCATTGGCTGACTCCCTTGCTATAGCAGGCTCTGAATAAATAGGCTTTGCTTTTCTCATTTGGGTGGTCTTTGTTTATTTGCACAATTTGTAAAACTGTTAAGAAAACAAAATAAAACAAAACAAAAACACCAGCAAAACAATCATATCACTGGTTCCTATTTTTTTTGTATATTCAGAGAAATTCCTTTCCTTTGTTAAATCAGTTCCCTAATCTGGATAGAAAGTGGTTAATCTCCACACTAGCCTAAAAACAAATGGTCGGATGCCTTAGGTCACCATGGGAGTCTTCTAGCCCATTTTGTTGGGTTTTGTTCAACATGCTGCTATAATAAATCTTGTCTATTCACTGGGTCACTTTGTAAATATTAATTTGAAGTTACTTATCTCAGAGGTGACTTTTTTTTTTTTGTCTATTTTGTGACCGGCGCTCAGCCAGGGAGTGCACCGGCCATTCCTATAAAGGATCCGAACCCGCAGCGGGAGCGTCGCCGCGCTCCCAGCACCGTACTCTCCCGAGTGCGCCACAGGCTCGGCCCAGAGGTGACATCTTACTTTACTAGAATCACTTCACTCATTTACCTGAAAGGGTAAGATAATAGGTTGTGTTTTCAGCTTGTGATAAATGACGTTCCTCCTGGCAGAAAGCCCCTTAGACTTCCTGCCTCTTGGGCCAGCCTCCCAAGGGCTTTTCCTGTCATTTCCTTCTCACTTTAACCTAAAAATCTGATCCTTGAAGTTCTGGATCTCAGTTTTCCAAGACTTCCAGAGACCCTGATTAAGCAGTAGAAACTGAATAGCCTGCCAACCTGGTAGGACTGAAAGGCTCAGGACGCTGTTCTTTAAAATGAGTTATTTTATCCTAAAGCAAAAATTCTCAAAAGCTTCAGTGGCTTTTCCCCTGACTACAGAATCAAATCCAGACCTGTGAGCCTGTCCACCAAATCCAGCCTGATTTCTACCAACTATTCTCCTACCAGGATCCTGGGCGCCAGGAAAACTGAACCGCCTGGTTTATGCCTCCTGCCTGCTCGCCTTTGTGCTTGTGGCTCTCCCTGCTCGGGCTGCCCCTCTGCCCACCTCATCTGGGCAGGTGGCCATGTCTCTTGTTCTTCAAGTCCAGCATTGGCTGCAGGAAAAGCACACCGTGGGGAATCGCTCTGTGCTTTTTTACTTCACAGCTGCGGGATGCTGAGCAAGTACTTAACCTTTCTGAGTCTCTTTTATCACCTGTAAACTATTTAATACTAATTACCAGATAGGTCTGAGAATTTAAAGAGAAAAATGCTTATTAAAACATTCCCAGCCTAATGTTCTCTTTCTTGACATGGGTGGTTACACAAGCATTTGCTTTTTGATAATTTATTGAAGTACATATTTATGTCTTTGTACTTTTCCTTATGCGTGTTGATGTCAATTAAAACATTAGAAACAATCGCCCAGTCCAGCTTAGTGGGGTCTTAATAAATATTATAAATATTGGTTCTCTTTCCTCGTCTTTTTCTCTTTCTTTTTGGTGGCTGGCCAGTACCCTGACCTTGGTGTCACAGCACCACACTCTAATCAACTGAGCTAACTGAGCTAATTAACCCTTTGTCTTTTCCTGCTAGAAGGCAGATGACCAGAGCTGGGTTGGATGGCTAATGCAGGAATCACAGATCAACATTCACAAGCATTTAAATGTGCTGCACTGAAGTTATAAGAATACTAAGATGAAATTTATTAGAAATCAAGCTGTAGGAGGTTTGAAAAGACACAGCACAAGTAACAGTAGAAGATTTGCTTTAAGAAAAATTATTATGAAAAAGCTCAGAGATTTCAATTTACTGTAAACTTAATTTGAGTCAGCAGTCTACCTTGGCCACTAAACTCTCTAACCTTCTGCGAAAACAAGCAAATGAAACATAGTTAAGCGAGAACAAAACAAAAATCTCAACACAATTTTTGGATTCAATAGAGGTGTAATGCTCAGATCGCAGGAGGTAAATGTACCCGCTGGTTCCCGCATCCATCAGACCATAGCTACACTGTATGTGTTCAGTCATGGAAGCCTCTTTGACCAACGAGCATGGCCAGAGTTCAGTGACCGGGATCCTCAGAGGGTCTTCAGACCATGTCATATGAAGATCTGGAGAATTTAGCCTTAAGAAAATGTTTGGAAGCTGCTTAGGAGGGCTTCACCTATTTGAAAGGAATTTGTCAAGAGTGATTATGTTTATTCTATATAGTCCTATAATGGAAAACTTGAATCAATAGTTGACAGTCTGGAGAGGCGGACTTTGGAACAGATTGAGGAAAGAATGAGGTAGCTCATCGTGGGGCTAAAAATGGAATAGGCCACCTGTCTCTTATTGGCAGTATGTAAGCAGAGCTCTATGGCTACACACCATGGCCATTGTGGACTATATTTTTATTTTGGGTGGGATAGCAGATTATATGCATTCTGTTATGGGTTTAATTGTCCTCCAGAAAGATATGTTTAAGTCCTAACCCCTGGTACCTGTAAATGTGACCTTATCTGGAAATGAGGTCTTTGCAGATATAATCACATTAAGATGAGGTTGTTAGGGTGGACCCTAATCCAGTATGACTGGTGTCCTTATAAGAAGAGACACACAGACAGGGAGGAGGTCATGCGAAGACACACAGACGCACAGAGGGAAGGTGGCCATGTGACATCAGAGGCAGAGAACAGAGTTATACATCTGCAAGCCAAGGATTGCTGGCAATAACCAAAAGCCAGGAGAGAAAGCGTGGCTGTACTGATACCTTGACTTCAGACTGCTAGCCTCCAGAACTGTGAATACCATTGTGTTGCTTTAAGCTCCCCAGTTGGTGGTACTTTGTGACAGCAGCCCTAGGAAACTCAGACACCCAAATCTGTTCCCATTCATAGCCTCTGAATCTCTATTAGTCAGTTAGCAACAATAAAGCAGAACTGCCATACAGAATTGTCAAGACACAACCATGGTGACAGTGTTGACCCTAAACCCTCTTGTCTTTGGAGCCTTCTCCAGCAATGCTCACGGCTGCTGAACCCCTGGGAGACCCTCCACCACACTTCACCTTTCCCTTCCAGCCCTGCTTTCAGCGTGGTGTTGCCTGCGCTAACACTCTGGAAGCTCTGTGAAGCTCACAGTCAAGGCCAGGGAGCTACAATAGCGTCATCTTGTTTATAGCAGGAATCAATGGGTTTTGAGATCTCCAGCCCAGCATATTCAGAAAAAGGCTTTCTGAGATGCAAACAACTCCCTTACAAATGAACTTTTGGAATACATCGTCATCTGTGAGTTCTGGGACAATCTGTGTTTGACACTCAGGCCCAGTTTATAGATAAGGTTATAACATTGCAGCATATTGTAACATTCAACAGTCCAGAAACATGCTGAAAGAGCTCATAAAGCAACTCATTTTTCCTCCCACTGGAACTCAGGAATGTCCTTTGAGGACTTTTGCTGAGATAGGCGAATGATTTGCTTTTCAAAAAACTGTAAATCAGGACCTCCGAGTGATTCTCGCCCAGGTCCCACTGATCACGTGCAGAGCTTCTCTGGGTGCCTGGTTCTCCCTGCAGTGGCAAACAGATGGGGCCTGCGTGGGTTGAGACCCAGATCCAGAAAGGGAGGCTGTGAGAAGTTCTCCCTGAGGAAAGCAAGCACAACCCGGAGTTCCCTCTGGCCTCCTTACAAAGATAGCAAAGACTTGAGTCCTTGAATCCCCTACAGTGTGTGTCCTTGATCAGGGTGTGCTTCTGTGTGCTGGTCTCCCTGCACCCACCGCAGCCAAACAGCTCGACTTGATGGCTTTACACATCGGGGTGCTGCATAAGACGGCACTTTTAAAGGGAGTCAGCCAGCTGCTAACATGTGTTTGTATGTGTGCACCAATTTGAAAACCACTCCTGTGGTCTGGAAGAACATTGTGGTGGGTTGAATAGTGGCCCCCCCCAAAAGGTATGCCCTTGCCTTAACTTCTGGAACCTGTAATGTACCATATTTAGAAAAAGGATCTTTGCAGATGTAATTAAGTTAAGGATCTCAAGATGAGATCATCCTGTATTATCCAGGTGGGCCCTAATGCAATGACAAGTGTCTTTCTAAGAGAGAGAAGAGCAGAAGATACAGACACACTGAGAAGAAGAGAAAGCCATGTGAAGACAGAGGCAGAGATTGGACTGATGGAGCCACAAGCCAAGGGATGCCTGGAGCCACCAGAAGCTGGAGGAGACGGGAAACGGTTCCCCCTAGAGCCTTCCGAGGGAGCGTGGCCCTGCCCATCCCTTGATCACACACTTCTGATGCCCAGAACGAAGAGGATAAATGTCTGTGTTGAGCCACCCCATTTGTGCTGATTTGTCACAGCAGCCACAGGGAACTGATAGAAACATCACCAGGCATTTGAGTGTCCCTCTGTGAAGGGGATGGGATCTTGTCCTTTCCTAAGCCCTCCCCTGGGCCCTGCCTATAAAAGGAACATGATAATTCTACTTCTGGGACTCTATCCTGAGGAAATAACTGAGAAAACATGCAAAAATTAAACTCTAAAAACGTTTATCACAGTGCTGTTTGGAATGAAGGGAAGTTGGAGACGATCTGAACGTCTCACCATAGGGGAGGATCAGTTAAGTCAACCGTGGTGCAACCATAGAAGAGAATCCTATGTAGCCATTAAAATAACATTACAGAATGTGACTACTGATGTGGAAAGATGTTAGCAATTTTCTTTTTTTTTTTTTTTTTTTTTTGTCTTTTTCGTGACCGGCACTCAGCCAGTGAGTGCACCAGCCATTCTTATATAGGATCCGAACCCGCGGCGGGAGCGTCGCCACGCTCCCAGCGCCGCACTCTCCCGAGTGCGCCACGGGCTCGGCCCAGCAATTTTCTTGTATCAAAGTGCATTACGGTATGACCTCATTAAAAAAATGCATAAGTACAGGACGTGCATTATGCATCTATACATGGAAAAATCTAGAAGGGAATGTTAGTGGTTCTCCTTGAGAGGGTGGGTGTTTTATGTTCTTTTGTTTCTCTATGTTGTCTGTAATTAATCCACAATTTATAATAATAATAAAAAATATTTGTAGTCATAATTTTAATTTTTTTTTTGGCGCTGGCCGGTGTCAGAACTCTTGACCTTGGTGTTATAACATCGTGCTCTAACCGACTGAGCTAACTGGTCGGCCCTGTAATAATAATTTTAAAAAGTAATCAAAGACATTTCATTGGGGGGAAGAAGAAACCCTGAAACTTGTCATCAGCTACACAGTGGGGAATATTATTTTGCCATGTGGAGGATTTAGGCAGACAGGGTGATCCAACACCAGGAAAGCCTTTGCCCCTGGGAGGTCAGAAAGAGACCCTGGAGGCTGGAGTGTCAGGAGTCGGCTAGCGGGCAGGGGAGTAGGAAGCAGGCACCTTCAGGACTTCTCAGAGCCTTCCATGTGCCATTGTCATCGTGAATCCCCCAGAGATGGGAGTATTTACAGCTTCCCTCCCACCTTATTTAATCACTGAGCCAGGAGCATGTGATAGTAGTCCTGCTCTAAGAAACACAGTTTGGAAAATTTTGGAATACTATTTACCAAACCCTGGTTCGATTGAGAGCAAAACTATGCAGATATGAAATGAGGAAGAATGTTTTCGTTTCTACCTTGCTGAGAGAGACTTGTTTCTCTAATCGAAGTACAAGCAGCAGCGTCCGAGCACAATACCCACAGTCTGGGAAGTAGCAGGGAGCCCTGCCTGGCTGTTTGGGTTCCGCGTCTCAGAAGGTTGTAGAAACTTTAGAGAGGTTCTGGGAATAGTGGCAACCAACAATTATATGAGGCCACGGAGGAGAGGGGAGCCCAGATGAGTGGAAATATGAACAGGCTTGAACACGATCGGTGCCCAAGTGTCAGTGGACAGAAAAGAACTTGCGCAGAAATCGTCCTGTGCTATTGGCAGGTTAGAAAACCAGCCCTTTGCTGAAAGTGGAGGCCACGTGTCCAGCTCAGCCTCCAGCAGATGCTCTCAGAGCACCCGTCACAGACCGCTGCTTCCACATCAGGGGACCGAGCCACCTTCTCTTTCCTGCCCAAACTGACCACGGTACTAAGTTTGGCTCTTTCTCTTTTTCTCCTCTCATTCTTTCTCTCTTTTCTCTCTCTCTGTCTCTCTTTTCTTCTCCTGTCAGAGAATGAACCTTTGGGAATCAAGAGGCATGAACTCTGCCCCTCAGTCACAGGCTTGCAGGGGGTCAGGACAGGCAGGGCTGGATGTCCACTCACAGCCTGTACAGGACGCAGGAATGCAACGGGACATCCTGCCCTGGTAGGACCCTCCTGGATTCTAACTTCCTGCGCCACGACCAAATGCCCTCTGCTCCTGGCTGAGCCCTGGCTTTGGCTGTCTTCCTTTTTCCTGTGGTCTTTCCTCTGCTCTCTGTTCTCCCTCCCTCTGTACAAGATACAGCCCTAGGTGCTTTGGAAAGGTGGTGACTAGCTTTCTGTGGCTCTTACTTGATTTTCTCTCCCCAGCCCCAGGAGCAGATGTCCACTCCTGCCCCTGGATACCCAGAGCCACCCCGTGGGGCCCGCAGCCATCCTCTGCCCTCTTCTCTTCTCTGCCACCTCGATCCGGTGCCTGCTCTCGGTGATCTGCTTCGGCCTGTGGTTTCCATACTTCAGAGTGCATGAAAATGACCTGGGAAGCTCATGAACCCTGCAGTTCCCTTCGCTCCTCATCTAGACAGTCTGATTGAGTCAGGGCGCATGAATCTCCAGTTTTTGAAAACCCCAACTGATTCTGACCCAGAGCCCTGAGAGCAGGTTGTCATCAGTTACGCAGGTGCACAGCCAGACTCTGGTTTTCTCGCTCTTCCCCACGTGGAATCTACATGCTATTTATTTTTATCGTCTTAATATTTCTCAAAGATTTGTCCTCTTCTCTTTATTCCCCATGCAACTGGTCAGATAAAGTCCAAATCCTTAGTCTATACTATATAAATAGGACGTCTGTATAATCGATTGTCCAAACGGGGTGCTGTAGTGAGTGACGGAGAGCACTGTTAATACTTATGCTGAGAAACAGGGCAGGACCGGGCCAAGCTGGATGAACACGCTCTCGGTATCTAACCCTCTGTGACCTGCCCCTCTCACCTCTCCAGCCTCTCTGAACACTCTCCTCCTGGCTCTCCCGGCATCCACTCCACAACCGTGGGTTCCAGCCTCCCTGTGCGGCTTGACATTCCCTGAATGCACTTTGCTCACTCAACTTTCTCTTAACCCCTCAACCCCAGCCTGGGTTAGGGCATCCTGCCACGTGCTCCCGTAGGGCAATGGTGTGCCCACCCCACTGTGGCCTTATTTTTCTGTAATCGTCCGCTTACAAGTCTCTCTCTTCTCCCTGCAGGCTGGCGGCTCCTTTAGGACAGACACTACACTTTGTTCTCTGCTATCTTTAGGGCCTCACTAGTAGGAAGCCAAGATAATCACTCAACACAAGTTTGTCTCATAAAACAATGTACACAAAACCATTAATTACTCCCCAAAGTTCATTCAAGAAATTCTTACTGAGCACCCACTACTAGACACCCTGCTGAGTATACACCCTGGGCATACACACGAAGAAGACCCCCGTCCTCCCAGGGCTTTCTTTCTGGACCTGAGTCACTCCTCTCAAAGGTATTTGCACTTAAAAGGAGGATGTCTCCATGCAGTGGCTGCCTTGATCGGCATTTTCTCCAGCTTTGGTTTCTAGGTGGAAGGAAGAGACTGAGTGACTTTAGACCTTTCAAGTGTATGTTGGCAGGACAAAAACAGCCCTGTATTAGTCTGTTTTCCCTTACTTATAATAATGCCTGAAACTGGGTAATTCTTAAAGAAATGACATTTATTTTTTACAGTTTTGGAGGTTGGGAAATCTGGTCCAGGAAACACATCTGGTGAGGGCTTTCTCGGTGCTGACTCTACAGCAATTCAGAACATTCCATGACGAGAGAACAGGCTGAACAGGAGAGCTCACCTGCTCACTTACTCTCCTTATAAATCCACCATAACCATGCCCATGATAACTCATTATTGCATGAATGGATTAATCCATTCACCAAGGCAGAGTCCTCAAGATCAATCACCTGTCAAAGACCCCACCTTTCAAATACCATAATTGGATTTCCCACCTTCTTAGCACTGTTACAATGCAGATCAAGTTTCCAACACATGAACTCTCGGGGACATCTTTGACTCAGAGCAGGCCACGACAATAAAAAAGGTGGGACTTGGGCGAAAACAACACACCACAGCCGCTCAGCATGCCACCTTTGCTGCCTGACTACCTGGCCTCAAGTCTGGACCCTGCCACATTTTGGACAAGTGACATAAACTCTCTGTGCTTCAGTTTTTGCATCTGTAAAATGAGGATAATGACAGAAACTTCTTCCTTGGGGATCGTGTGAGTATTGAATGACTAACTGTGCCTGGCACATAGTAAGTGCTCAGTAAGTATTACTATCAATAGATGCTTTTACTATCAAAGGCTACATCTCTAACTGGGGACCTGCATGGCAGGTCACAAGCATGTGAAGGAAACTCCACTTGGGCAGGCTTGTCAGGAGCTCTGAAGCACGGCGTGTAGGCCAGGCCCCTCTCTGTGATCTGGGCTGTTGCAGAGAAACATCTGGAGCATTTGGGCCAGCTGGAGACAGCTTTCAGTTTGGACAATAGCCACTCTCAAGTTTTGTCCCAACCAGAGGAACCTTGGTGCTCAACTTGGGACAAAATAAAAAGAAATATAGCAGGATGAGCTGGCATGGCAGGGGGTGCAATGCAGAGAATGAAGAAGACCGTCTTCATGTGGGATTTTTGAAGATTAAAGGAACCTGGTTTTAAATGTTCATTTGAGTCCCCAATGCTACACACAGATCACTGTCCATCAGTTACTGGTTGATTTCACATTTCTGCTTTCATGAAGAGAATAATAGTAATTCTGACAGCAGAAACTCCATTTAGTGGATGTGCAAAGCAAAGAAGACTGCTGCTTGAGCTGAATTTGCCCAAATGCCCTCTATTCTATCCTTTGGGTTTAATTAAAACTAAATCTATTAGGGAGAAATTTTCAAGTTGAGGCAGCCTATTTACCAAGTTAAGTGAGGACTGGGGATGAAAGGCAGATGACAGACCGTGAGCATCCGCAGAGTGAAGTTATGATGTTGAAGTCCCTCAGGTGTGGGAGCTTCCCCACCCTCTGCTCCTCCCCTCACCAGTGGAAATGGCCAGTGTTAAAGGGGGTGTGCATCCATCTGACTCCTCTCCCCTCTAAGTAATTTGCACTGCGCTAGGCATTGGGGACACAGCTGTGTACAAGACAGATGCTGTCTCAGCCCTCTTGCTGCTGCCCGTCCAGGCAGGGAGAGATGAGCGTTAAATGACCCACCACACAGGTATTGCAGACTGGAGCCTCCAGTTCTCCTGCAGCGTCCTCCCCTGAGAGGCTCATGAGCTCAGCACCCAGGAGAGGGGCTGCCAACGAGGAGGCTGGTGACCGAAATCCTGCCCCTGCTGATCTGGAGGGCTGTGGGACCCTCAGACAGGGGTGTCTGGACTCTGTGAAACTCTTCCAATGTCTTTTCCCTGGTGACACTCCTCACTGTTGACCTTTCATCCCAGATGTTACTTCTTGTGGAAACCTTTCCTGCCCACCCAGGCGTGGGCTGGCTGCACTGCCTGGCATCCCATCGGTCCCCTGGGCTTAGCCCATCACAGCCCTGAGCAAAAAGTGCTCTAATTGCCAGCTTCCTGAGCTCCATGAGACAGAGTCTGGGGTGTCTGCCACTGGGTCTCCAGCTTAATACAGGGCCACACATAACAGAAACTCAGTAAATATTAGTTCCATGAATGCATGTCCATCTTGGAACCTTGGAATGTGACCATATTTGGAAATAGGGTCATTGTAGATATAATTAATTAAAATGAGGTCATACTGGAGTAAGGGGGTGTCATTGCAAGGACAGAAGAGACACAGAGACAGACTGTGCAGAAAATAGAGTTGTTTAGTCAGGCCCCACTCACTTCAGGTCCGGTTGGGGGTGGTGCAGTACATTCTTTGTAAACAAGTTGTGTGTGGGAGGAGTTAGTGCGCATGTGCGCCCATGTATCTTTTTAGTTTATTGCTATTGTGTGTTCTTGAGTTTGTGAAGCAGGGCTGGACGGCAGAGCTCATGTTTAAAAATAGAGCATGTTAACTTTGCTGGCAGCTGTTCAGTTTTTTTTTTTTTTTTTTTGGACTTTGCCAGTAGCAGTTGAGTTTCTCTTTGGAGTGCCTAGCTCTTAGATGTATGTGTGCTGAATAAAGCTTACTATTCCTTTAACTAAGACTCCAAGGACCTTTTTCCAGTTACCCGGCTTGTAGACTTGCGTGTAAAGGGTTTGTGACCTAGTCTGGACAATGGGCTTGAGAGGTCTGTGAGCTCCAGACCCAGCCCTAGCTCTAGATAGACCTGCAGGGAGAACTCCATGGGACAACGGAGGCAGAGCTTGGAGTGATGCCAACGAGAGACAAGTGACATCCAGGATCACCAGCATTGCTAGAGGACTGAAGGGTACAGGGGATCCTCCTCAGGAGTTTCAGAGACAGCATGCCGGCCACCCCTTGATTTTGGACTTTTAGCCTCTGGAACTGAGAGAATAAATTTCGGTTATTTTAAGCTGCCCAATTTTTGGTACCTTGTTACAGCAGCCCTAAGAAATTAATACAGTACCTTTATGCGTGTGACCCCCAAAGGTATAGCATTAGCCTGAACTTCTCCCCAAGTTTTGCTGATTCTAGACTCCCTTCCCTCCTCTTCATCCCCATAACTAGGCCCTCATCATCCATCACCTGCTTTTCTTTAAAGGGCTCGAAGTCTTAACCAGTGGCCAGAGTGATCTTTCTAAAGGGTGCATCGAACGAAATCTCCTTTTCCTTCTGGGCTCTATTGCAGAAGGCCATGCAGCCATAAAAAGGAATAAGAAGCTCTTTGATACTCATTTTGCAATAATTTACAAGATGTTAATTGAAAAAAGCAAGGTGCGGAACAGTCTTAACGTGCTACTGAAAGAATTCACAAGAAACTGACAACATTGGGCATGTCTAGGAAGAGGAACTTGATGGGGGACCAGGGGTGTGGAGGGTGACTGTATTAGTTTCCCAGGGCCGGTACCCAAAACTGGGTGGTACAAGACAACAGAAATTTATTCTCTCACAGTTCTGAAGGCTAGAAGTCTGAAATCAAGGTGTCAGTAAAGCCACACTCTCTCTCTCAATGTTCCAGGGGAGGAACCTTCCTTGCTGCTTCCTAGTTTTGATGGTTGCTGGTGATCTGCGACATTCCTTGACTTCTAGATACATCACTTGATTGTCACATGGCCTTTTCCCTGTACATCTGTTTCCAAACTTCCCTCTTCTTATAAGGATATCAGTCGTATTGGATTTAGAGCCCATTCTAACCCAGCACGACCTCATCTTAAACTGATTACATCTTTAAAAGACCTATTTCCAAATAAGGTCATGTTCACAAGTTCCTGGTGGGTGTGAATTTTGGTGGGGCACTATTCAACCCAGCACAGTGACTTCTGGTTGTAGGCTCATTCATATCTTTTGAGTTTTACATATTAAATATATTACTGGCCACTCACTAAGCACTTGATGCCTATTTGATGAATAAAATTTGATACCATTGAATTGCGGAAGATTCAAAATCCCTCAACCAAAGCATGGCATCAAAATTCAGGTGTTGGGACCCAACACTGCCTCCCCTTCTCTTTCAGCCACGATTGCAATAATTCCTGAGGCTGGAAGGCCCTTAAGGGCAGAGGCCAACTCTGTTTTCATACCCTTGGGTCTCAAATGTGTTTAAAGACTGAATTCACACAAAGGTCAAGGATTCGGAAACCTGTACAAAAAAAAAAAAAAAAGAGAGAGTGAAAAAAAAAAAAGAAAGAAAGAGAGTGAATTCATGCGTGAGAAGGGAAGAATGTTTCATTTGGATTTGATGGCTGTCAGAAATCATTTTGAGAACTGGCATATTTAAGCATGAAGAATGGTAAATGAAAAAGATAGTAACTTGCATGTATATATCCTTTTAACACTTATAAAACCCTTTTGCATATACTTTAATCTGATCCTCACACACCCTTGAGAGGAAAGTTGAGCCCCAAAGTAATCAAATTTCTTGTTCAAGTTCTCGGGGCTAGGAATTGGATGGTTAGAAGCCAAATCTCTCTGCTACTGTTGGGCTTTGCGTCGTTTTCTGCTTTCAACAAATGGTGTTTGATGAAACACAGTCCTTCTTCCTCAACCACTCAACCAAGCCTATTGTGAAAGAAAATATCATATTTCTCTTTCAAAATGACAAAAATATGCACTTGAAAACAAGAGGTTAAAATTTCAGTTTGGTATGAGAAAAGCCAAATAAAATTTTTTTCCTTAAGCTAAAAGCTGAGATTGGAATATATGAATATTAAATATTTCAATATGTAAAGCATTTGTTTTAAAAAATTGGCCCTGAGATACACAGATTGGATTATTCCTAATTACTATTACTCATCAGATTTTAAACATTTCTATTTTCCTCTTTCCTACTTATGACATAGTCTCATCTTTGGTAACATTTTCTATTAAATTCCAAATGCAAATAAACTTTTTCACCTGGATGGTCTAGATCAGCAGTTGGCAAACTATAACCTGAGGGCTGTTTTTGTATAGCCTGAAAGCTGAGAATGGTTATTACCTTGGTATCAGTTGTAATAAAAACAAAGACCATGTGACAGACACAGTACATGGCCCTCAAAGCCTAAAACATTTATTGAAAAAGTTTGTTGAATTCTCATCTGTGTGTGTATTATCCTTGGGCCAGAAATCCTGGCATTTACCCATGTATTTATTTAACCTCTTCCTCATCCCACAAAAGGTTCTGTGGAAGCAAATGATTTCCAAAGTTTCCATATGTCTTCTGCAAAATAAGCCCGTTCAGCTGCACCACCATGGCGCCCATGGCGGACGCGCTGATGGAGACAGCCCAGCATTGGACAGTCTGCTGCCTTCAGTGAAATGGTGAGGAACACACGAAGGAAGGACGCTGGTATAGGAGAGCCGCCTCGGCTGAGAAGGATGATTTACTATTTACACAGAGCTTCTTATCTGACAAGTATATTTTAATTCCTTTTTATCAATTTTCTGGTAACTCCTTGATGGTCTGTGTGATGTTAACTACAGAAAAATCAGTGGAAAAAGAATAGTTGAAACAGATGCTAAGCAGTGATCTGTCAGTCTACAATGCGTTTTCTGGTGCCATAGTGGTACGGATTTTGGGTATTTCTGCTCTCTTCGAGAGGTGATCGCACTGTGTTCTAAGAGCCATCAGTGTTATCTTCACCCAAGATTTGAAAGTCGTCTTTATGCTTTTGGGGTCCCTCAGTTAAAGTGGAGGGTCTGCAGGCCTGGAAGAGAGAGCAGCAGGGCTGGAAGGGGGCAAATGGACAAGATAGGTTTCCTCCCGGCTCTGGGCCTTTTGTATTTGCTTTGCCCAAAGACTCGCATAAAGTACGGCTCACTAGAGGGGAGGGCAGGGGCAAGTGGAGGGGTTAGAGAACGGGTGGAAAAGACACACTTGGAAGTTGGAGAAGCAGCTGGGGTCACCGGTGGAAGAACTCCAGAGGCGTTTTCCTAGAATGCTCAGCAGGCAAACCACAAGTCCCACCCCTGCTTACCTTGTCCCTCCCAGACAACTGTGGACGATTCCTTCATCTGGCTCTCGAGAGGGTGAGGAGTGATTGATGAAGCACACGGCTCAGAGAACACATTCTGTGTGTGGCTCCCCACCCTGATGTCTCCCTGCCACCCTCTTCGTGACTGGCCTGCTGGCTGCCTGGAAAAAAAGGGTGAAGAGTGGGAGCCAGATCAATGACCTGCCACTGGCTAGTTCTTTTATCCATGTGAGTGAGTAGCCTCGTGTTTCCTAGAGAATTCCAGGGGTAGAGAGAGACCGCTGTGTGGGTCCTCTGAACTAGTTCGCTAGTGCTACCTTGACAGATGATCACAAACTGGGTGACTCAAACAACAGAACTTTACTGTCTCACTTTTGTAGAGGCTGAACTCCAAAATCAAGGTGTTGGCAGGGTTGACTCCCTCTCAGGGCTGAGAGTGGGGTCTGTTGCAGGCTGCTCCTAGGCTGTGGATGGCTGTCTTCTCCCAGTGTCTGTCCACTTCAGCATCCCTCCTATGTGTCTGTCTCCAAATTTCCCCTTTTATAAGAACATCAGTCATATTGGATTAGGAACCACCCTAAGGACCTCATCTTAAGTTGATTACCCTTGTAAAGACCCTATCTCCTAATCAAGTCACATTCGTTGGTATTGGGGTGAGTAATAAAGGAAATTTGAGGGTGGTGGGACCACAGTTCAACTCATAACAGAGAGAGACAGAGTGGGGACGCAAAGAGATTGCTAAAAATTTGGAGTAATCACTGAAGGAAATGGAAAAGAGAGCTCACCATGAACAAGTCAAAGGTCAGTTGAACAGTGTGAGGGTCTAGCTGAGGTTTGAAATAAAACTAGCAATAAAAACAGCTAACATTTATCGAGCTGCTACTATTTGCCAAACATTATATTAAGCATTTTTTGGCATTATCTCATTCAATACTTCCAATGGTCATATGAATACTAGTTTTCCTTATTTTATAGATGAGGAGCCTAAAGTGATACCAGTCTACACAGCCGAATGATTTTTGCAGCTGCGCTTATTCACCTGGGGGTAGGAAGAGAAATAGGTAGGTGGTATGATTGATTCACGGCTGTGGGGCTATTGGCTGGGAGGAAGGGAAGGACAGGAAAGTTAGGAACTTAAGGGTTTACTGATTTCACTCAACAGGATGCTCATCCATGAAAAATCAGTTCAAGGGTCTACTCAGAAGAACTAGACTGTTGCTATCCATAGATTCTTCTGCTGTGATGGAAATGTTCTATAATTTGTGCTGTCCAATACAGCAGCTATTAGCTACATGTAACTATTGTGCATTTGTAAACTGAATTTTTAATTTTTTAAAAATGTAAACAGCCACATGTTGCTGGTGGCTACTGTCTAGTACAGCTAGCACAGGTCCATGGCATGCTGGAAAACAAACAGCTACCTGGATGCACTGTGGACATTGGCAATCACATGTCAATCAAGGTTACGTGATGTCATTAGGGTGGGTCCTAATCCCATGTGACTGATACCCTTACAAGAAGAGAAAACAGAGAGACACAGGGAAGATGGCCACTTGAGGATGGAGGCAGGGATCAGAGTGATGCAGCCACAAGCCACAGACCATCTGGGGCCACCAAAGCTGGGTGAGACAAGGAAGGACTCTCCCCTAGAGACTTCAGAGGGAGCCTGGCCCCACCGACACCTTGATTTCTCACTTTTAGCCTTCTCATTCAGTAGGTAAAAATAGAGACCATTTGTGGTGTATTCTCAACTAACCGCACCCTCCTTTGGCAACCCCGTGCCACCAACCTGTCTACATCCATACCTTTCCTCATGCTCCTCTCCCGTCTCAGAGCCCTGGAGGAGGGTAGTTTCTCTGTCCAAGGTCAGTCCTCACGTACATTCCCAAGTGGCTCTTCCTGCCCTTCCCAAGGCCTTGCTCCATCCCCCTCAGGGCTTCTCTCTCTGTTTCCAGCTTATTCCTCTGTCCACAACGCTGTCCTGCTAGCCCCTTCCACTGAGTCTGTGTCCCGTACGATCCGTCCTCTGACTCCATCACCCCACTAATGAGCTCCTGCCAGGGTCATCGGTCAACGTCAAGTGGCCAAGCCTAGGGGGTCAACGTCAAGTGGCCAAGCCTAGGGGGCATTTTCTGCAATTCTCCGACTTGAGCTTGCTGTTTTGCCTTTGCTAACCCCCTCCTTCTTCTTGAACCTTTCCTGTCTTAGCCTCCTGGACACACTTCTGGTTCTCCTGTTTTGTTTGCCGATTCCTCTACTTCTACCTGTACTTACAAACTGGTGTTTTTCATAGTGTCACCCTTTTTTCTTTCTCGTCCCCAATCTCCCCACATCCCCAGTTTTAACTACCCCCTGTGCGGTGCAAGGCAGGACAGAGACATGGAGAGAAGCAAGATCTTCAGGCCTGAGCTGCTGGATCAAACTAGCCCTTCCTTGGGCCTTTGCAAATATGTGGGCCAATAAATTCCCTTTCTTGTTCAAGCCTGTTTAGGTCAAGCTTTCTGTCTCTTGCAGCCAAATGATTTTAATTGATGCAGTGGCCTAATCTAGTGAATTTTCTGTTCTGAGTGTAACCCCAAACCACCATCTCCCTCTCTTTCCATCGCCGCATTCCCACCCTTCCTACTCCAACAGGAGAGGGGCACTTTTAAAGTGACTCCCCACCCCGCCCCACACCCAGCCTCCCAAAGAAGTTTTATTGCATTCTTCTTTTAGGTCATTGGGAGGAACTTCTCTTTGCAGTAAGTAATTCTTTGTAGAATAAAGCAGACCTGCTTTAGGATGGTGATTTTTAGTTCCTAAAACAGTTGGTAAGATGAGAAAAAAATAAAATGTAATTTCTGCGGGTGCCCCTGGGTAGGGTACTTAGTTTCCTGTGGCTGCTGCAACAAATTATTACAAGTTTGGTGGCTTAAAATGACAGGAATGTGTTCTCTTCTAGTTCTGGAGGCCAGAAGTCTGAAATAGAGCTGTCAGCAGGGTCAAGCTCCCTCGCAGAGAATCCACACCTTGTCTCTCCCACTCCTGCTGGCTCCAGGCGTTCCTTGGCTTGTGGCCACATCACTCCGATCACTGCTTCTGTCCTACATAGTCTTCTCCTCCGTGGGTGTCTCTGTGTCTTCTCCGCTTCTGTCTCTCGTAAAGACAACTTGTCATTGGATTTAGGTCCCACCTGGTTAATCCAGGATATTTCATGTGGAGATCCTTAATTTAATTACATCTGCAAAGGCCTTTTTCCAAATAAGGTCACATTCACAGGTTCCAGGTAGAACTATCATTTGGGGGCTATTTCAACCTTTGGCAGGCATTTACTAAACAAATATTTCTCAGAGACTCTCTGTCTCTCTCCTGAATCCCTTTCCAGTGGTTTCCTGGCTGACATCATAAAACTTACCCTCTTGCCATACCTACTCCCTTCTAGTCCATCCTCTGGGCAGCGTCAGAATGATCTTTCTACAGTGTGAAACTGATCATGTCATTCCTGTTGGGAAAATAGGATAGTTTGGTCAGGGACCTTGCCTCGGGTCCAGTTGGGTGTGGTTCAGCATCCTTTGTGAGCAAATTGTGTGTGTGTGGTGTTAGTGAGCATGCACACCACATGTATCGTTTTAGTTTTGTTGCTATTCTTGTGTTCTTCGTGGGGGGTGGGGGAAGAGAGAGAGAGAGAGAGTTTGGTGAAGCAGATGGGCAGGCATCAGCCCTGGGCATTCGCCTGGCATAGCCATGCTTTCCAACCTATGGCTCCAAGGACCTTTTGGCCAGTTACCTAGCTCATAGACCTGTGTTTGAGGGGTCTGGTGACCCAGCCTGGCATATGAGGGGTCTGGTGACCCAGCCTGGCGTATGAAGGGTCTGGTGACCCAGCCTGGTGTATGAAGGGTTTGTGACTCAGTCTGTGAATGGGCTTGATGGGTCTGGGAGCTCCAGACCCAGCCCTAGCTCAATCATCGGACCGGTTGGTGCAGGGTTACCAGCAGGTAAAAGAGCCCCAAAACTGGCATGGCTGAGTAGCTTTACAACTGGCATCACGAACAGGATTAAGAGCTAGATTGGCAATGTGAGCAGGATGCCAGGCCTTTGCCGTAACACCACAACTCCCCTGCTCAAAGAGCATGTTTCTAAAAAGTGAGACTGCAGCAGTGATGAAATTCTGTGTTTCAGAATATATATTGTAATGGAAACATTTCCAAGCTTTCAAACTACAGAGAATTTGCTCCAGTTTGTAGATTAGAACAATTTAAATGCATTCATCTGGGTGATGCCTGTGCATAAACTTCCACTCTGCTGCCTGAATTAATGGATTGGTATCAGGGCTCCAGATTCTGCTCAGCTACTTTATCTAATTGGATGCAAATTAAACAGCCATACTTAGTAAAGTGAATTTGGAAACTCCACAATCCCTCCAAGCAAACAAACTTCCAAATGTTCAATGTGGCCAACAAGTTCCCTTAGACCCCAGCATGAGGTAATTTTCTTAAGTTTTCCATACTTCATCATAAATTGAGAACACAGACTCCCAGTACCTATGAGCTAGCACAGACGAAGAAATGGTTAGCCCAGGCCCAAATCCAATTCACTTGAGACCAGGCAAATCTGCTTCACTTCAGCAAATGCAAAAAATCAAATTAAAACGAATATACTTTAAAAACATATCTCAGTGCTCCTTATAAAATGCTAATTCTCAAGGATGCCCTGGGAGTCACCTGCTGGACCACCTAGATTTCCAAAATCACTAAACAGCCCAAACTCCCAGTGATTCATAAGCCTTCCCAATTGGAAAGCAAATCATATTTTTAAAATTATAATTGTATCTTTGAAGCCTAGACAATAAAGGTTTCAGACATAATTAGAAATTCTCAAAGTTATCACCACCCTGAACCTTTCTCATTGGGTCTGTCTGAGGCAGCCCAGCCGGACCCCTGGCATGTACCACTATGGGGATATGATTGAGTTCTTTATAATGTGCCATCACAGTTTGGTTTTTGTTTGGATTTATTAAGTCCCTTGAGAGAGCAAGTGACAGAACTTTAACTCAAATGGGCAAAACGTAAAAGAGTGTTTCTATTGGCTCAGTAACTGAAAAGTGTGGGGAATGGTTTGGCTTCAATCATGACTGAATCCAGAGGCTTAAACAAATGTCATCAGGACGTGGGTCCTTTCTCCATCTTTCACTCTCCTTTCTGTTCTGTTGGCTTCATTCTTCAGACACCTTCCTCTGGGTGGAACCCTGGCAGGTCCAAGCTTACTTCCTACTAACTCAGCAGCCTCAGTGGAAACACTAGCACTTTGTTCCCCAGAACTTCTCCCTGCCCCCACCAAAGTCCTCGGATTGGCTTTTGCCAGCCTAATTTGGGTCTCATTTTCCTCCTTGAGCCAATCTTAGTGATTGGCAGACCTGGATCACTAGCTCATGGCTGGAGCCAGTGATGGGGTTTGCCCCGCCAGCATCACACAACAGTAGAGAGATGTGGTTTCCCCAAAGGCAAACAAAGGTGTTGTTTCTAGAGAAAGAGGATTGGGTGCTGGGCAGGCAAAAACAATTTTTCTATTACATACCAGGATGTGAGGCAGCAGTGCATAGAAAGAAGCAATGAAAGCACTGTCCCATCTCTGTATTTTTACTGTCTGGTAGATCGAAGAGAAGGAACTCCTTGGTGCAAGATAATATATATATACATATACATACATACGTATAATAAATATATGCATATACACACACAAATATGTATAGCCCTTCTCATTAGAAGACACAGCTCCTGAACTTTAACCCTCTTCAGATGCTGATTTATATGAGAGTCTGAAGAGATGATGTAATGATATTCAGGTTTATTTGTGATGAATATTTACCATCAAGCTTCAGGGACTGACTTGCTTCTCGTGTGCACTGGCACTTGTCTGATGGTCATACTGTGAAGGTCAGTCAGTTCTGAAGGACCCAGAACTGTGCTTCCCTCATCATTGCTTTAGGCCTGACCTTTACTGGGATCCCCTCCCAATGGTCTGCAGTCTATGACAGGTTGGCAAAGTCAACCTTTGCCACTTCCCGGTTTGTTTTTTCTTCACTAGAAAGAAACAGCCACTGAACACTGATTTACTGAGTACAGTTTGTCTGTGTTTTGAAAGCTTAGAAATGTGTTCTTTGGACTACATAGTTGGCCTAAAAGACCCAGTGGACTACCACACATGTACCCCTATCCACACCCTACCCTACTGACCATAGGAGGGTCACATTTACTGTTTACAAAGATCTGTTCTTCAGGACCCAGTCATGAACACACTCTGTCTTCATAGGCTTATTGGAGAAACCTAAGGTAAGATATTTGAATTGAAAAGTACCTACAAATCCATCTTCTCTCCTACTGATTGATTGAATCCCTTTCATAGTGTTTCATGAAGATGGTCAATCAGTCCTGCTTACACCCTTCCCCTGAGAGGAAAGTCACTGTTGAGAGATTCCTCAGTCCTTTTCATTGCTGAACAATTTGTATCATGAGAAAGTTCTCTCCCATGTAGATCTAAAGTTGCTCTCTCGCTAACACCCACCACTTCTTAAAGCAACAAAGCAAGTTTTGAGGAATTTTTTTGTGCCTCTTTTTAGTAGATCAGGGATTGCACTTCAAATGATTTTTTGGGTGTCTCGTTATGAGGCAAAGCTCATCCTCTTTACTTCAGGTCAGTTACAAGGCAGGTTTCTGGAATGTGTATATGGTTTCTGTATAAACAGTCCCCAAACTCATGTATCAACCTGACAAAGTCTAGACTCAAGAGTTTGTTTCAAAAAGAAAAAAAAGCCAGCCATGATAGAAAGAATTGCAAGCCTATAAATTGTGCTGAGGTGTGTTTATATAAGTAGATTAGAGTTTAAATAAAGCAATCCAAGAGTAAACTAAACTACAAGTCATAGCTGTAAAAGCAACCTCAGAAGGGTCAGTTAAAAGGACAGGTTACACTTGTCTCGATTGTGCGTGCAGACAATACAGATTCCTAAGCAGATGGCCAGCACCTCAGGATATTGCTTCCAGCGGGTAAGTTTCATCATTATGATTCTCATCTTGAAGTTCAAAGCGATGAGTGACTGCCCCAAGGCAGACAGAGCCCTCATTTCAAGGGCCAGGAATACCTGTGACCACTCTGACCTAATCCAGGTGACAATTTACAACCAATTCATATGACCCTGTTAATTTAGGCCAGTGCCCCAAAGCTATTTCCAGTTTGATGAGACAACAGACTCACCTGGGAGTGCCTGTACTGTCAATTTTGTGTATTTTCATCAGATTCTTACAGAAGTCTGTGACAAGCCCCTCTCAGCCCCCATAAGTATTTAGAACTCTTGAGTCATAACTCAACCATCAATCAAGTTTTCTAGAGAACCAGGGACATAATGTGATCAGGGATTTTGGCTTATTCTAAGGATTAAGCAAAGTCAGAAAAGGAAAACAGAGGGACCAAAATAATATATTCAAATAATACTTTTTTTGGTGGTAGTTGGATGGTAAAGTGATCTGAACCCTTGACCTTGGAGTTAGAACACCACACTAACCAACTGAGCTAACTGGCCAGGCCCTACTCAAGTAATACGTTAAAAGCAAGTCCAAGAAGAAGCTGAAGGAGGTCTGTGGGATTATAACAAAGTCAAAGCTTTCTAACATTTCTTAGCCATGTGTTTTTAAGTAATTTTAAGGTAAACTGCTTTATACCATATGTGCATGATTACAAATATAAAACTATATATCAAATGTACATCTTTAAGAACTATAATCTGCTAATATTAGATGCTGGAACTATTTGGGTCCTAGCTGCATTTTTAATTAGACAGGAACAAAAGTGGGCAGATGGTATAGCCTGGTGGCTCAGAGGTGCCGATAAATGTCATTGTCCAGACTCCTGGCATTTCTCACCTGGACCACTTTAACTCCCAATTGGTCTCCCTGTCCCTTGGCTGTCCTTTCTCTAATCCATCCTCCCCAGGGCCATGATGGTAGACTTTCCTGAAAATACTTCCATGGCTCCATACAGCCTCTGGAAAAAAGTCCCCACTTATAATAGGTCATTCTGGACTCTCTGGGATTTAGCCCTAACGTTCCTTTCTAACCTCATCCTCCCCCATGTCACCAGACACCAAACATTCCCTGTTCATTTGTCAGGATCCACCTAAGACTCTCTCGTTCATGAAGTCATTGTCCCAGGGAGCACATCGCTACAGAAATCAGCTATAAAGCAGAATTGCGTAAAGGAAGGTTGTATTTTCCAAAGAAGCCCACGCCTATAGATGCACCCCACTCTACATACTCTTCTTACAGCGTGACTGATGGTCACCCCATGGAGATGTGGGAGTGTGTTGCCTCCCTTTGAAGTGATCAGCGTGACCAATGGAGTTTGGTGGGAACAGCACTGTCCACTTCCAGGTTAGGTCACAGCAAGGATACAGCTTCTGTCTGGCTTTCTCCCTTGGAATGCTTGCACTTGGATCCTGGCTGCCATGTTGTGAAGAAACCCAGGCCACATGGAGAAGCCATTGGTGGGTGCTCCAACCAACAGCCCCTGTTAGTCCCTCAGCGGACAGACATCATCAGCCATCAGACATGTAAGTGAACAAGCCTTCAGATGATTCCATCTGCTGCCCGTCAAGCCTGCTAGCTGAGGCCCCAGCCATTGTGGAGCAGAGATAAAACTGTGCTTCCTCTGGGCCTTTCCAATTTTCCGACCCACAGAAACCACAAGAGATACTAAATGACTCTTGCTGCT
Source organism: Cynocephalus volans (assembly GCF_027409185.1). Classification (NCBI taxonomy): domain Eukaryota; kingdom Metazoa; phylum Chordata; class Mammalia; order Dermoptera; family Cynocephalidae; genus Cynocephalus; species Cynocephalus volans. Next base: position 149,943,283 of record NC_084464.1, on the reverse strand, counting down.
TTAAGTCACTAAGGTTTGGAGTAATTTGTTATGCAGTAATTGCTTAACTATTACAGTGCTACTTACCTGGTTTTACCCACTCCAGGTAAAAGATCTTGCTTATCAGTGGATAGTATCCAATGCAGAGATCTATATATAAAGACCTATATATACTGCCAAAGCCCCTCCCCTCCCCCCTTTTAAAGATTTCACTCTACACTCAATATTATTTTATTTATTTTATTTTATTTTTTGACAGCTTGCCAGTGAGAGGATCTGAATCCAAAGACCTTAATTCTGGACTTTACAGACAAAAAAAAAAAAAGGGAGAATATTTAAATCCTGATAAAGAACTGATGAGTATACGTGTGTGTGTGTGTGTGTGTGTGTGTGTGTGTGTGTGTGTGTGTGTGTGTGTAGTATCTTAAGCATAAAGATATATAACAGAATATGAATGTTAGTCAGTGGAGTTCTGATTACAATCATCGGTTCTTCCTTATCAAGCTCTGGTGAGGAGCTTCAGACAATGAGGTGTTGAGGAGAAAGCTGCACTTGGGTTTGGATTTCTGTTATTTGTACTTGAGCTGCTCCTCTTTTTCCAGGCTGTTTGTGGAGGCATTGGTTACTTCTAGTGTAAGGCTCTTAATACTACTTTCAGCTTTGCCTCTATCTCTGCAAGATGATCGCTCATCTTGGCTTGAAGTTCCAAAGCTTTGTCTGTTGATTTGGACAATGATTTGCTTTATTAGAGATCCCATTCATTCTTAATGGCTACATATTGTCATTGTATGGATGTTGAAGTGTTTGTTATTGTTGTTGTTTTGTTATGCAATTCCTAGGTCGATTTTCAATGATTTTGGTCAATGATTTTTAATGATTTTGGTCAACAAAGGTGAACAGTCCATGGCAGCCAGTGCTAAGTTGTACTCTTGCTTCCTGCTTCTCTGGCTGAGGGTCATGGGGCAGACATGGATATGTCCATTATGCTTCTTGCTAAGAGCCCTGATTACTGCTGTGGCTTAGGGAAGACAGAAAAAACATAATGGTTAAAAACAGAGTTGGAGAATATTTGCAGGTCTGTGAATCTTCATCGCATACCTGAGAGTTTAGCTGCTGTCTGCTTCATAGTCTGGAGGCTCAGGAGAGTCAACTCTCGATTGTGTTAGTGGCGGGGAATAAGTAGACATAATCTAAAAATGATGCCTGTTTTCTCATACATTCTTTAATTACATTGATTATGTGTCTAATTTGGGGGGAGTCCAATTTGTTTAGAGAGAAATAATGAAACCTACTGTGAAGACCTGACTAGCTTCCCTGTCCTTTCTCGTCCCGAGCCCCTCAGCCTCCATCTCCAACAAGATCACAGCATCATCTGTCACCCAGTAGGAAACAAAGCACAGCAGAAACAGCTGCGGTTTTTGCTGGACCTCGGACTTCTATGACAGGCTGATCGCTTTTCCAGGGAGAAAGCTGAGCAGTGGTTTGGTTCTGATGTTCTTCCTGCCGCTGGACTGAGCAGCAGTTGACAGCATGGCGTGAGGAGCCCCAGACCAAAGCCACTCCATGCACTCACTCGATGAACGTGCAAGGTCAGTGAACCTCCTCAGCCTCAGGTTCCTCTCTCAGATGAAGATGGTCATAGCACCCTCAGGGATCCCCGTGAGGAGTAAATGAGGTAATGCTCATAAGAAGTGTAGCAGAGAGCCTGGTAGGCTGTTGTTATTAAGCCTAGAGTATCAGAGCAGCAGAAGACTGCAACAGGCAACGTTGTACAACGTTCTCATTTTACCTGTGAAGCAACTGAAGACCGGAAACGTGACACGCCTTGTTTAAGGTTGCGTAACTAGTTTGAGTAGAATCTGGTAATCAGAACCAGGGCACACCTAAACCACAGAGAAAATAGGCATAGGAAGGAGGAGACAAATCTGCCTCAAATGAGTCAAGAGGTGTTTAGGGTGTCTGATAATTAATGTACTTAAAATTTTTTTTTCTCTGTGAACATTTATTTATTTTTAATTTTTATTGAATTATAATTGATTATACATATATTTGGGGTTCAATGTTGACATATTTTGATCAAATCAATATTACTAGCATATATATTGTTACAGATCATACTTATTCTTTATGCCCTTTGTCCAATCTCTTCCCATCCTCCTCTCCCTCCCCCTCCCACCTCTAATTACCCTAGATTTCTTCTCTCCTTCTGAAAGAGTAATGGTTATTCTGTTGATTTGCTGCCTAGATGATCTGTCCAATGCTGAGAGATGTGTTCAGGTCTCCCAATATTATCGTAGAGCAGATGCTTCCTCTGTCACTCTGGAATGAGCTTTGTGGAGAGAGACATCCTCTTCTTTTCTTTGGTCTCTGCTGGTGTCTCTCCTTGTGTCAATGCACTCCAGTGGCTGGCAGACCATCTGCATCGTGGTTGTGGCATCTAGCCGCTTTCGTGGCAGCCATGGTTACTGTGGTAGCTGTGGTGGGCCACCACATGGAAGTGATGTTTTTGGCATGCTCCTTGGCACTGGTGGTGTGCCTGCTTGTGGGAAGGGGGCCTGGTTCCTGGCTCCATGTCTCAGGGCCCTGGGCGGGCCCTGAGACACTGGCAGTATGCCTGGGCTGGAGCTAATTTTTTGTCCTTTGATTATAACTTCCTGTGGGGACCAGTACTTAAGCTGTGTGGTTGAGCTAAATTTCTGCTTTGCTGCTGATTCCCTAGGGAAGACTTTTTGTGCAGTGTAGGTTTTAATTGTTGACTTTATAGGTACTTTTGGCTCTCCAGAAACCCAGTGCACCTAGATTGTGTAGAAACTCTGATCTGGGTCCAAGTCTTTTCATCAAACTGCACCCCATGCAATTCTATATTCCTGACCAGTCTCCTCTGAGTGGTCCTTTGCTGATTGGGGTGCCAGTCAGTTGTCCTTGCTTGCCCCAGTGTTCCCCCGATGGACCTGTCTCCCCCACTCCCCATGCTCCAAACACTTCCCATGGGATGGGCCATGTGCTGGTCCCTTGTGATGACTCACCAGCCTCTGAGTGGCTCCTTTTTTTCAGTTGTTGTGGCTCCTTGCTCCTATGTGGGTCCACGGGAACCATATTAGTGGTCTTGCTGGCCTGGGGGCCGCCAAGGCCCTCTTCTCCCTGGCCACCTCCAAGCAACTTCATCCGAAGGGCACAGCTATGGCTTTTGTAGGCTTCTGCTCCGTGTGCTCAGCAGCTCCAGCCTTAAAGTGGCCACAGCACAAAATGGTCAGAGTGGTTTTTTCTTTCTCTTATCATGGCTTCTCCCACCTTCATGTACTCTGTAGATCTCGCCTCCTCTTCCCCAGAGCTCCAGCAGCCCCGGCTTGGCTATAGCTTTTATATAGTTGTAAATTGGTTGATTTGTGGGAGAGAGTGATGCTGGTGACTGTCTATTCCACCACTTTGACTGGAAGCCCCCTAAAAATGTTTTAATGTGGGAAAATATATGCAATATAAAATTGATCATTTTAATCATTTTTAAGTGGACAGTTCTATTGTATTAAGAACATTTGCACTGTTGTGCAACCATCACCTCGTCCATCTCCAGAACTTTTTCCATCTTCCCCATCTGAAACTCTGTACCCACTAAACAATAATTAATGAACTTTTAAATTGGAATTAAAGTATTTTGAATTGGGAAATGTCGAGTATCCTAGTGTATAGTTGTGACTTAAAATCTCCCGAGTTCTCCTCTTCGTGTGCAACTATTAGTGGATCATCATGTCATTTTTGACTACTTTTACTTACTTTTTATTGGCTTGTACTTACTTTGAAGTGAAATGTATTTGTTTGGGGCCACAGGGAGCTTTTAGTTTTCTGCTCTCTCTCCTGACCATGCTCTTACTCTGTCCTGGGCCCAGCTGGGGGAGCTCTGCGCCCTCTGGACTCTCAGCTTTACGGCACATCTGAGGGTCCTGCAAAAAGTTCTTGGAAAAATGGAATTGAAAGATAATATGAATTTTTTCATGAGCTTTTTGAAGTCCCTTCATATTCTCACTTCCAGACACTGCCCCACCCCATCTTTCTCGGATTCCTTCCTCACCGTTGTCCCTTGTATGGAGTGTTTGACACCAGCACCAATGTATGATCGAGGAAAACAAAAACATGCTCTCTCTCCACTGTGATGGGCTGAATTCTACAGAATATGGAGAGAAAAATAGCAACTCATACCTGGGAAGCTGTCAGGACACAGGGACAGCCAAACTAGTTAAAGCTAAATCTTTGCACCTCAACATCTTGTGTTCCTGGTGGAGCTCCTGGGACACTGAAGCCACACAGGCTGAGAGGTCCGCTTAGGCGAGAGGAGCTGTTCCCTGCCCGAGCTCGCTCTTCTCTCACCGGAGGGTCTGGATGTTAATCCTGACCAACCCAGTAGCCACTTCAAACAGCTCCTTGTGTTGCCACCACTGAGGTCTGGGGTGGGATGGCTGTCAAGAGGTTGCAGAGCTAAGAGAAGGGGAGGTTAATGTGTCCACCCTGCACGGGGATGCTCCCAGGAGCAGAAACTGATGAAGTGCCAGCGGTAAGCGCAAACAGGAGGCTAATAAGGAGAGAGACACTAGGCCCATTTGCCCACAGCCGTACTGGCAGCTGCTGGGAGCCAGTGACTTGTCCTGCTGCCCCATGGAGCCACCAACAGGCTTAGCCTCTCCACTGGGGAATGTTCAGGAGAGCTTCATGCCCCCCCCCCCAACTCCAAGGACCCAGTTTCATCATAGGCCTCTGAGCCCTGCTCTACCGTTCCTTAACTTGGAATTGTTAGTGCTTCTTAAGCATTTTCCCCTGTTGAATCCCAATCATCCACTCACAAAGCTGAGTTCTGTCATGATAACATGAATAATAGCTTAACTATAGCACTTACTAGGTGCCAGGCACCGCATTACACTTGAGACACATTTTATCTTCACAACAACCCTATAAAACAATGATGGTTGTATTATGTGGTAACCAAGGCATTGTGAGGATAAGGGACTGACTGAGGTTGCACAGGCAGAAGCAGAGAGCTGGACAGAAGGCCGGGCTGCTACGGCCCTGCCACTCCTTCTGGATCCACTCTCCCTGAAAAGGGTGATTCTAGCCACTCCACTGTCATGTTGGTCACATCAGCTAAGTGCTAAAGACATTCAAAACTGAAGGAGTGTGTTGGAAATAAATGTCATTACAATGCCTTTAAATACACTAATTAAAATAATAAGTGTTCTAGTAGCCAAAAATTGAAATGCTAACAAAATACTTGAATTTTTTCAAATTTTTCCTTCTAAAATATACATACCATAAAATTTACTATGTTAATGCTTTAAGTGTACAATTCAATGTCTTTAATTACACTCACTATGTTGTGCAACCCTTACCACTCTCTAATTTCCTAACTTTTTCATCACTCCAAACATCTGTGCTCATTAACCAACAACTCCCCATCCCTCTCCTGCTCTTAGCCCCGGTAAACTCCAATCTACTTTTTATCTCGATTAATTGCCTAATTTATAGACGTTTCATGTAAGTGGAATCAGACAGTAATTGTCCTTTTTGTATCTGGCTTATTTCACTGATCATAGGGTTTTCAAGGTCCGTCCATTTGTAGCATGTGTCAGAATTTTATCCACTGTATGTAGGTATCACATTTTGTTTTTCTATTCATCTGTTCATGGACACGGGTTGTTTCCACCTTTGGGCTACTGTAAATAATGCTGCTATGAACATGAACATACAAGTATCTGTTTGAGTCCCTGGTTTTAATTCTTTGGGGATGTACCTAAGAGTGGAATTGCTGGGTCAAACGGTAATTCTGTATTTACCTTTTTGAGGAATTCCCTTTTTTGCTATAGAAATAAACAGCTTAAAAAAAAAAGATATGCTGCGATTGTCTGGAGTAAATTTCATTGCTATGATTAAACACCAAACCAATAATCCCATTTGTGGTTGAGAATAGCAATGAGATTATTAACAATGTATTTTTAATTCTATAACACAAAAATAAGAAATACTTGAATTTCTGTGAAAACTGTATTAAAAATTCTGCCTAGAGTGAATCTGTGGTTGCATTCCAAGGGTGAGAGGCTCTCCTTTCTTAGGTGGTGTTTCAAGCCCAGGCTGCAAGAACTGGCCGTGTCTGTCATGAGCAGTTTTGTATGAAGACACTGGGCCTGGGCCTGGAACCCTCAAGCCGGAGAGGCCAGAACCTGGCCGAGGAAGGGCACCGTGAGTGCCGGGCAGGCACAGCTAGTAAAAAGGGGCACGACCAGGATGCTGACTCAGGGTTGGGGGGTTTTGGAATGCAGAAACACTGGTTTCTGTCTGAAGTTACTCCTTGGCCACCAAATAGTCGCAAGCAGATCAGAGGAGACACAGTTCAGGTGGTCTGGAGTTTGAGAGAGCAAAATTGTTAGAAAGCCCTGAACCCACTGCTAAAGGCAGCTGAGTGCAGTGGAACCTTCTTGGTGAAACCAGGAAGACCGATGGCTCCTGCGATTCCTTCCTTTCCTCTGGAACATGTCATCGGAGCTTGGTTCTTTCTGCTCAGCTCAGAGCTCCTTTTCTGCTAGCGCCACTGCACGGTCAGGACCTCTCAGAGGTGGTGTAGCCAGGGGCAGTGCTGGAACTTTGAAAGTGCCCTCTTGGCCAACCTGATGCCTTTCCTGCTGCCCTGAGAGTCACCGTAACCAGGTCACGTTAAGACAGGAACACCCACAGTAAACAGATTAACAGCGTTCACTGGATGCAGGTCATTAGAAAACACCCCGATGACCACGTTTTCTCTCCAGCCCTTTTCTAAGGGCACCATGGGTGCAGTAGGAGGAGGAAGAGATTGTTCTAGAGTCGACTGCCTTAGGGAGGGTGCCATGTTCATCTGTTCTCCATGGAGAGATTGGCTGGCCCTCATAACGGTCTGAGCCTGGGGGCTGGGTCTAAACCATGGGACCTCGGAGGGAGCCTCTGTGGCTCTTTCCTCAGGTGTCAGCTCTGTGTGTGGGGTTTTCCGGCCTTGGAGGCCTTGGCTGACACCTGTGCTCATAGCTTCTGGTACCCTCTGGTGGGGACTCCAGAGTAGGCAGGAACTTTCCAGGGCTTTCCAGGCCCCGATTCTCTGCCCACTCCTTTCTTCCCACCATGTGGATTCCAGTATGTGATGGATTCGGCCCCTTGGGCTTGCAAGTCTCAACCTGGTTACAGCATTCAAGCAGGTGGAGCAAGTCTTGAGAGAAAAAGTCCAATTGCTTTAACTTTATAAATTATTAACTCTACATTACTGTGAAGCCTGGACGTGCTTCAGCAAATCCTTCCTTCACTGCCATTCTCTGCCAACCTCCAGGATGAGCCTTCCCCTTCCTCAGTAGCATCTGGCCCACGGGTTCTTTGTCCTGTTTCCTGCTGCCATCCTGGGCAAGTGTAATGTCCATGTTGATAAGGAATTGGTGAATTTATTCATTCCACGAAAAAATTTTTGAGCAGCTACTATAGGCTACTAAGCAGGAGTAGAAACAACACTATGAGTAATAATAATAATAATAATAATAATAATAATAATAATAACAACAACAACAACAACTAACTATGGATGAGCACTATGCGCCAAGCCCAGTACTGCGCACTTCGTGGGTATTAACAAAGTTACAATGCTGTGAGGTTTGTGCTGTTATTAACCCCATTGTAGGTTAGGCAAACAGGCTCAGAGAGGTTAAGTATCTTGCCCAATGTCACACAGCTAGTTCAGGGTACAGCTGGGATCTGTTACTCCGTCGTGTACTCCCTCAGGAAGGAGGAAGGTGATGATTTATCTAGTATTCTAGTACCAACTGACCCCTCCCGATCCATGCGGTCAGACCCTCCCCGGCCAGCGTCCCTTGCCCTCCAGTCCGGTGCTGGCGTATTTATGCAGCATTCCCTCCTCTGAGAAGCTTTTTCTGACTCTGTCCCAGGCTCCTCCATCCTGCACCTCTTCTGCCCCCATTTCTGAACTGGGTCCTGTGATGCTTTTACCTACTAAATTGTGAATCTCCCAAGACACCTTGCCCCTTTGTCTTTGCATTCCCAGGGTGGGGTGCAGTCTGCCTCTTAGCAGTGCTCCATAAAGAGTAGAAAGACAGACAGACTTACCTTTCTGCATTACATTTAAATCGTCTACTTGTCTGCCTGATAAAAGTACCTGAAATTGAATCAGATACCCCGTGAAACATCTACTCATCTCTCAGATACAGTAATTCAGAGATGATTCCATAAAACCACAGAATTTTACTTTATTTATTTATTTTTTTGCGGCTGGCTGGTATGGAGATCTGAACCCATGACCTTGATAACACCTTGCTCTAACCAATTGAGATAACTGGCCAGCCCCACCACAGAATTTTAAATAAGATTACCCTGAAAATATCTGGGTGCAATATTACCAGTTTAAAAGTTGATTAATTTCTCTGTTTTGATCCCACACCTCAGTTCTAGGACCAGTGCCAGGGCTCATGGCTTCAATTTGGTGTGCAAATGACTCACTGCATATTGGTCCCTGGTGCGGGGCATCAGTCACATGGTGGGGGAGAAGGGGAAGGCTGGCTTCCCAGGACACTTGCCCACTCTGGCCCCACTGGGGTGAAAGCCCTGGTGTGGAGAGGCTGGTGGCCATGCGTGAGAGGGCACGAGCTGCGTGTTAAAGTTCCTCACTTCTTACGCACATTGGAGACAATCTGGCAGTTACCAGCAGTCTGCCTGGGTCAGTACTGTCTGCCTTGCTTGGGTGTGTGGGGGCCGGGTGTCCTGTGGGGTCACTACTACATGCTCCATGTTTTATGAATTACGCTTTCCAAGTCATCTACCACAGAAGTGGTTTCCCTCTCTGAGCTTTTCTAACTCCTTCCATGAGGCTCGGTTGGCCTTAGTCCAAGGACTCTATGGAGCATCCCAAAGCTTTCATCCTTTTGAACACAGGTTCATCCCAATGTGGGCAATTCACGGTGCATTCAGGTGGAAGTGCTCAGAGGGCCCGAACATGGCTCTGAAGTCAGACGGACCCAGCCAAGAGTCCTAGGTGTGTCACTTGCTGACTGTGGGACCTTGGGCATGTCCCCTTACCTGTCTAAGTCTCAGTTTCCTCAACTACAAAATGGGAACAACAACTATGTACCTACTTCCTCAGGCTGCTGTAGGATTAAATTAAATAATCTGTGCAAAATGCTTGGGATAGTTCCCGGCAGACAGTAACCTTTTGGTAAATGTTAACTGTAACAATAAAATGTTCAATGAATGATGCCAGTCTTCACAGTCTTATTTCCTGTTCTCATCGTTACCTGATGGCTGTGAGCCTTCATTTAGACTGCTCCTTGACAGTCCTCATGTGCAGCTGACCTGGCTGGGGACAGGAACTGCCAGACATCATCAGGTATCTACACAGAGGAGAGACATCTGCTCCAATCTCTGCTCCCTCTTCAAAATCTGCTAAGAGCTGGACTGTTTAAGCTTGATCTATCCTTTAGGACAGACGAATACCGCCAGCTGATTTTGGACTTTCATCCTCAGGTTGTTTGCCTCCTTCATTAGGGTTGGAGCGGAGTCTCTCTTTGTTGGTTCCCTTGGTGTGTCTGAATGGGAACACACTGTGGTGGTGGACGAGGGCTCGGGGTGGGGGGTGGGCTTAGGGGGACATCTCATTCTCTTACCCTTAAAACCTGTTGTGTTCTAAATACCTGCTTTGAAACCTCTAATTTTTTTAAAAATAGAAAACCCCAAATGGTTTGCCAGTTAGCATATTCTAGTTCCCAAATCGCCACTGACCACAGGAGAGTTTCTTCTAAGAACGTTTTTACTGCTCACTCACCCTGTAGAGGAGCAAGGCCAGTGCTGGGGTGGAATGCTGCAGATGCAACGTAATTTCTCTGCGCTCTGTCTCATGGTTCCAGGAGGACCTCAGACATCTCATACATTACGTACTTTCTGTTTTTCATGTTGGCTGGGGCTCCATCTGTCACGTTTGCCTCGTGGAGTTCGGAGTTGTCAGAGTCCAGATCCTTCCCTGCACCCGCTTTGCTCCTGGGTGCTCACCACGCCCCCTTCCTCCGGGCCAGACCCCACCCCTCCTCTGCTAAACTCACTCATCGCTGCAGAACTATGGCCTCCTACTTTCCTTGGCTTCCTTGCTCCCTGTTTAGCACTTAAGTGGATTTTTCTGTCCATCTGTAATTTGTTGTGTATGTTTCTGTTACTTTTGTTTATACATATTTACAGTTAGTTCAATTATCTGTTCTAATGGCAAGCTAGGTGGCACGAATAATTTTAAAATAATTTACAACTGGCTTTGGAATGCATTTCTGTACTCACATTTGAGTTTGGGGGTGTCTGATATTCTGGAAACTCAAGTTTCAAATTAAGTAATGAAGTCACCATCTCAAATGCCTTGGGAGGAGTAGGGGAGTTATTCAGCATTTCTTTTCCCCTGGCCCCGGAAAAGTCTTTGGCTTCCAACTCCATGATGAAGTTGGACAGCAACACTCACATCGTTGGCTTGTTCTGAACCCAGGAGAGCCTTTGCAGTTTTTTCAGGATGTGTCTCTGCTGTTTGTCTCTATCAAGGAGGAGGTAATCAGAAGGCTGACTTAGAGGAAAATTATCAGGGCTCATGTGATTATCTAAGGCAGAAGAATTCCTTAATTGTAAGACTGCCAAATGAACATTCATTAAGTGTCTGCTCATAAGCATGTGCACAGATGTAACTGCTCTGATTGTTTTGAAAAATTGCCTCTTCACCATCTTTATTGTAAAATACGTAAGCAACATGATGTATGACTAAAAATATTAACTGGCTTTAAACTACCAGGGTCCCTTCACATAAACACAGATGCCCACACAGGGTAGAGTAAACAGATGACATCCACGCTGGTATGCTGGGCAAAGCTTCGCAGCCCTGACCGCGCCACGAGAAATATTTAAATTGTGCTGATTTGTTACGTAAACACTCTAACCTCAAACTCAGTCTGAGCAATTACATGGCTCTCCTTTGTGCTCTGCCATGCCAGAATAGAGGGGCACAGGCTGCTTTCAGAACAAACCTGCCTTTAATCTCATTTCAATCATGGGATAAAATATGGCTGACAATGTATCTGAAAGTTCCCATTTTTAAATCACTTCAGGAGATTAAAATACAAACCTAGGGTGCTAAAGAGAAGAGAAGCTGGCTGGTTAGCTCGGTTGGTTAGAGCATGGGTTTATAACACCAACATCAAGGGTTTAGATCCATGTTCTGGCCAAGCGCCAAAAAAAAAAAAGGAAGCCCAATCACTGAGTTATTTTATAAAAGCGAACTCAAAGCACAGATATAAGTCTTCTGGAAGACAGGGGGAAAAGCCATTCCCCCAGGGCTTGCCTCCTGTTGTTTGCAGGAGCTCCTGCCAGCCCCACTCCCTCCAGGATCCTCTCAATGGATTCTGGGCCATTTTAGGGGCACCCCTCTCCCAGGCTTGTTCATCTTCCTTAATCCACTGAGCCTACTGTGATACCTGGCCGGGGTAGGCACCCAACCCATCCTGGAATATCAGGCAGGATTCTAGTATGGGAGATGCTGAGCTTGAATGGCCCCATCCCTCCTTCGTTGTCAATTGAAACTTCCTAAGGGGTCTGTGGTTGCTGAGGTGCCATAGTCCTCCAGCACCAACTGGGTGTCTTACAGTTCAATTCAGTTCAGTTCTGACACTAACTATGCGAAGTTAGCACAGACCCCACAAGTTAAAGGGTAAGTTCCCCAATAGGACTGCCCTCACGTCAGATGCCAGTCACAAGTGGGACAACACATGCTCAGTGGATGAGTGGATGGATGAATTCACTCAGAAAATACCTGGTGACCATCTACTACTTTCCAGTCCACTATTCTGTGGGCTGGGGATACAGTGAACACCACCAAAAAAAAAAAAAAAAAAAAAAAAATTCCCTTCAGTCATGGAACTGATCTCCTGCTCTTCTCAAAAACACTCTGCTTCACACATGGTAATGAACAAATTAATGAATTAAAAATAATGTTAGGGACAGGCAGGTTAGCTCAGTTGGTTAGAGCATGGTGTTACACCACCAAGGTCAAGGGTTCAGATCCCCTACTGGCCAGCCGCCAAAAAAAAAAAAAAAAAAAAAAAAAATCAGCAATCGTAATATTCTTTATCACAAAAGCCATACAGTGAAACCTGTTATCTTGTGGAAATGGCATTATTAGTTATCCTAAGCTTGTAGATCTCAGTATTAGAATGCAAGCTGAGGCCCTGTGACAGCTGGGGTGGGTGTGTGTGGGGGGATCAGGTCAGGCGGAGACTCACTCACTGGGCCAGGTGGGGAAGCTCAGGAGCTGGCTCAGGGAGTGAATTGCTAACTAAGTTGGACACTGACACAGTACTTGACAGTGTCCAGAGCATCATATATCATCTGAGTTAGGCTGGGGAAACTGACAGGTACTGCCTCTGCTACTCCCAGACCAAGAATATCTACTAGACATAGACTAGGAGCCCTGGAACAGGGACCCTTAGGGATGGCCTGAAGCACAGATGCAGAGGTAGCAACATGCAAGAGAAGGCCATGCTGCCGCAGGACCAGGACTTAGGCTATGAGAATTTCATCTACTCCAAGGGATTATAAGGTTTACGTGCCGTGGCATCCCTTGAACAGACTGGTGCAGCTTATGTACCTTTCTCAGAATAATGTTTTTATATGCTGTAATTAAAACACGTATGGTTGTAAAGCAAACCAATGACAGTGAAATGCGATTACTAAAATACAGAAAAGGGAGCCAAATTTGGCACAGCAATATATGCGCTTTTTTGGACAGTGGCGGAGCTAATAACTACAATCATTTTGAAGTAGTGATAAGCATAAATGTTTCTGTATCTGCAGAAACTGTCATGTAATATTAAAATAGCAATGAATTCTATTGGCAACAAAGATATAGGTATTGTTAATACAACTGTGGTTTGTTTAGACATTCATAATGGAAGGACATGCTGCTATATTAAAGGTTAGTGAAAAAAAAATTTTTTTTTCCCATTCAAATTCACAGGTCCCTGAATTCCAGTCCATTCTGCCTTGTCTGAAAGGTAGCTATAAGAGGTTTTTTTGTTTTTTCTGTCTATGGCTGCATTAGAGTTTAAGGTACTACATGAAGATCTGTTTATTGACCAATCATTCTGCATGATGCTAAACTTTTTCAGAGGATATGGATTATAGGTTTGTAACAAATGCTATAAAAATGCACTTAATTTTTAAGTGCATATACATTTATACAGAAGCAATATACAAATATGTGTATGTGTATTTTTCTGGACTACCTAAGGTCAGTACATCATCTCATTTATGGGCATGTGTAAATTATGATTAAAAACTAAACCCTGGATAATGGCTGATGGGAATGAACCAGGATTCTCTTTAAATACATATTGTGAAGAATACTCCTTTGCTTTAAGTGAGTCAGCACATTCTAAAACAAAAAAATAGCCCTGGCAATAGAGGAATAAAAAGAGTATTAATGAATGGACTGGCTCATTGCCTTGCTGCTACTTTCCTGAGTCCCCATTCATCTCTCCCTCATTATCAGTTAATCCCTATAGAGAGTTCTTCAGGGAGTTTACACAGAGAATTCTTCTGGTCTGGGACTTAACCTTTACAGGTGTTGCTACCTACTGGACATCAAGTGTTTGTGTGCTATGGTGGGGAATTGGGGCCCCTCATCATTTTCTGGGGTTTCTTACATTTCAATTTTAGAGGAAGAAAGAAACCAGGATCCAGCCTTCTTGGGAAGACTTCTAACTTAAACCCACCATGCTAAAGGTTATGATTTTTTTTTTTCTCACACTGTGGCCCCAGAAGAGATGGTTGATAACTGGCTCCTCCCAATCCTCCCCCAAATAATACTTCTTCTTGTCCATGAATGCCTCAAATCATCGAAAGTTGATAAGCAATTAACCTGACAAAGACCTTTCTTCTTGGTGGAGACTGCATATCACTCAGCAGGAGTGTATTCTACCAGGAAAAGGGTAGTGAATGAGAGAAACAAATCAATCAGAGCCTGAGTCCAGACACCTGGAGGAGTTCAAATGAGCCCACACAATGGGAAAACAATTTGGAGTTCCCAGTGGCACCTGGATTATAGGTCCTTCCAAGGTGAGCTCTGAAAAACTCTCCCACACCTGTGTGCACGATGCTTTTTTTTTGTTGATGAGCTGCCTGGTGAAAGTAGGTGAGGAAAGTAGTCCCTGGTCTAAAGCTCTTTGAATGTAGGTTTCTTAGATATTTTTTTCCCTAAAATATTTTCAAAAATAGAAAATAAAACTTTATATTTTTATTTTCTATTATTTTTTTAAAAAGATGACCGGTAAGGGGATCTTAACCATTGACTTGGTGTTGTCAGCACCACACTCACCCAGGTGAGCTAACCGGCCATCCTTATATGGGATCCGAACCTGTGGCCTTGGTGTTATCAGTACCACACTCTTCCGAATGAGCCACGGGCCGGCCCAGAAAATAAAACTTTAAATGGCA